>NC_042628.1:48006867-48324919 GCF_901001135.1 Rhinatrema bivittatum | reverse complement strand
GGGCTTTAACTTAAAGCACGCAGGTAAGCGGATTTTAAAACGTGCTCATGTGAAGGACATTCCCGGTTTTCTCAGCTGGTCCACCGATTTGCCCAGTCTGTCTTGAGGTCATCCCCGAGCCCTCTGGTTCTTCAGCCTGCACTCTCCCCAGT
The DNA here is from genome assembly GCF_901001135.1 of Rhinatrema bivittatum. Lineage (NCBI taxonomy): Eukaryota > Metazoa > Chordata > Amphibia > Gymnophiona > Rhinatrematidae > Rhinatrema > Rhinatrema bivittatum. The sequence goes on along the minus strand of NC_042628.1, from coordinate 48,324,767 downwards.
TGACCCTGTCGGGTTAGGCCTGAAAAGAGATTTCTTTTAGGCTTACACCTCATCAGGAGCAGCAGTAAATATACGCGGCTAACAAGGCGCAGCATGTGGCTGTCGGTTTCAAAATATGATTTTTCACAGGTGACCGTTGGCCCCACTCCGGAATGCCCAGGCCCCGCCCTTTTTCTATACTCTGCTCAATCACGCGCATATCCGCATGTAATTAGCAGCTTTTTAAAATGTGCTTCGCTCACGCACGGTCCAGGTAATCGTGTATATGGGCCTTTTAGTGTGAGCAACGCTTTTAATATTTGCCCCATAGTCTCAGAACAGTCCAGGGGCATGGATTCTCCAGCGGGGGGTGGGGAAGCTGAAACTCCAGGGTCCAAGGCTTACAGGAGGAATCTCGGTGTCTCTCTCGCTGTCCCTTGGGTATAATCAGAGTTTGATGATTTTTTTCCACACGGTCTCTGCCCCAGTATCAAGGACTCACAGGACACTCGCGTGGGATGTTCCAAAACAAAGCTTTACTGTAACAAATCTTCAAAGTCAGTCTCAGGAATCCTTTCATGCAATCTTCAAAAGCCAAACCCGGGTGCGAATAAAGGTCTCCGCCCTGGTCCTCCACGTGAGTGCCCCTCCGTTTGACTGACGTTAGGAGAACCCTTCCTTCCCAGTGGTGGAAGCCAGACAACCAGTAGAGGGCCCTGGGGGTCTCCGGACTCTCCTCCGATGTTCCAAGGGTCTTCTCAGGCAGAAGGTCCCACAGGCAGCAACACACACATTCCTAAGCTCCTTATCCCAGGCAGGAATGGTGGGCAAAATTCCTCAAAAAAAAAAATCTCCAAAATATAGCAACCTTCTCTGAAGAAAGTCACTAATGTCCCTTATCAGGGAGACTGCCTGGTAAAAGATCTTTCTCTGGACCTGCCCACTTTCAACTCCCTCATGGAAAGGATGGCCAGATGAAACCTTTCGCTTGATCTTAGTGGATGATTTAGGAGATACCACTGCGCTGCCCTTCTGAGGCTCTGAAAGTTAAACACAGGATTTTAATAAAAAAACATAAAATATTTTTTCAAATCTTCCAATAAAATATTTCAAAACAGCAGACACATCAGATAACACCCAATAATTAAAACTAATAAGGATAAAGGAAATTTCCCACTCACCATACCAAAGAACCTTTGATTTCCAGGTGCCCTAAGATTGTTGTGAATTAACCGGAGGTTGGAGGGCTGAGGTGATTGCTGCACACAAATTTTCTCCTCTCTCTCATACACACATACCCTCTCACTCACAGGCACACCCTCACACCCTTACTCACTCACATCGTCGCAGAACTAAACTTAAAACAACATATATCTCTAAAAGTAAAGGAAGGATACGCTAAACTAATGGTGCTGAAAAGACTTAAACCTCTCCTAACAACCGCCAACTTCCGATCAGTACTCCAAGCGCTGATCTTTGCAAGTACCGATTACTGTAACACCCTTCTGCTAGGCCTACCACACACGTCACTAAGACCACTACAGATATTACAAAACACAGCGGCCAGAATCTTAACCGGCAAAAGCAAAAGAGAACACATCACAGAAACCCTGGCAGAATTACACTGGCTACCCATTGAACAAAGAATTCAGTACAAAACACACTATGCACCATACATAAATTAATACATAATGAAAATGCAGATTGGCTGAACACAGCCCTTCGTGTACACGTCCCAAATTGGAATCTGAGATCAGCCAACAAAGCACTCCTCACTATTCCATCAATCAAAACAGCCAGACTCACTCAAGTAAGAGAAAGAGCTCTATCCTTGGCAGGACCCATACTTTGGAACACCATGCCCACAGAGTTGAGACTACAAAGCAACAACAAAACCTTTAGAAAAAATCTAAAAACCTGGCTTTTTAAACTAGCTTACCAAAAAGAGAAAGGAGAATAGTACTCAAGGGAAAGCAGGTACAAACAATTGAACTACAAACAATTGAACAACAAACACATAACCAAAAACAATATGTGTGTAACTTTTAAGCAGATTAAGTTTCATTCTTTAAAGCTCAGCAAAAGAGTTAAAGTACAATGTTAAAGGTATTCTAGTAACCTAATCTGTTACAATGTGACTTGGAAATGAATCATTACACTTACCAATTAATATTATTTACAAACCATGTTACCCACCCTCAAATGGCACCTATGTAACTTAAGATACATTAGCTTCTTTTTATGTGCCTTAATGTAAACCGTTGTGACGGTTCCCACCAAACGACGGTATAGAAAAATGTTAAAATAAATAAATAAATATGCTCTCTGTCTTTCCCTCTCAAACAAATGCTGATTTCACATACACTCCTTTAGAACATAAAAATGTAAGGCTTACCACACTGGGACATACTAAAGGTCCATCAAGCCCAGTACCCTGCTTCCAACAGTGGCCAATCCAGGTCAAAGGTACCTGACAGGATCCCAAAGGGTAGATAGATTCCTAGCTGCTTATCCCAAGAAAATGCAGTGGATTTCTGCAACTCTACCTTAATAATGGTGTACGGACTTTTCGTCCAGGAACTTGTCCAAATACAGCTACACTAATAGCTTTCACCACATCCTCTGACAACAAATTCCAGAGCTGCTTTATGGGTTGAGTAAAACAATATTTTCTCTTGTTAGTTATAAATGTATTACCCAGTAACTTCATTTACTCACCCCCTCACATCCTCTCACTTGCACATGCTCACTCACATATCTGCTCTTTCATGCCATGTTCACACACTCTTTCACTAACTCTTCTCCCTGAAGTGGAAGAACATAAGAAATTGCCATACAGGATCAGACCAAGGGTCCATCAAGCCCAGCATCTTGTTTCGAGCAGTGACCAATCTAGGCTACAAGTACCTGGCAAGTACCCAAACACTAAGTAGATCCCAAGCTACTAATGCCAGTAATAGCAGTGGCTATTCCTTAAGTCAACATGATTAATAGCAGTTAATGGACTTCTCCTCCAAGAACTTATCCAAACCTTTTTTAAACCCAGCTACACTAACTGCACTAACCACATCCTCTGGCAGCAAATTCCAGAGCTTAATTGTGCGTTGAGTGAAAAAGAGTTTTCTCCGATTAGTTTTAAATGTGTTACTTCCTAACTTCATAGAATGCCCCTAGTCCTTCTATTATCCAAAAGAGTAAATAACCGATTCACATCTACCCATTCTAGATCTCTCATGATGTAAAGACCTCTATTATATCCCCCCTCAGCCGTCTCTTCTTCAAGCTGAACAGCCCTAACCTCTTTAGCCTTTCTCATAGGGGAGCTGTTCCATCCCCTTTTATCATTTTGGTTGCCCTTCTCCATCGCAACTATATCTTTTTTGAGATTTTTCAGAATTGTACACAGTATTCAAGGTGCGGTCTCATCAGGGAGAGATACGGAGGCATTATGACATTTTGGGGTAGATTTTACAAAATTACGTGGGACTTTAATAGATATGCGAGTAGCCGCGTGTATTTGTTAAAATCCGGGATTGGCATGCTCAAGGCTGAGCAAAATCGGCAGCCTGCGTGCGCCGAGCCGTGCAGCTGGCCCCCGTTCCCTCTGAGGCCGCTCCGAAATCGGAGCGGCCTCGGAGGGAACTTTCCTTCCACCTCCCCCCACTTCCCCTCCCCTCCCTTCCCCTCCCTAACCCACCCCCCAGCCCTATCTAAACCCCCCCTACCTTTATTCCAGAAGTTACGCCTGCTCGGGCCGGCTGCTGGCGCGCCATGTTCCGGTCCGGGGGCTGGTCCGGAGGCTGCGGCCATGCCCCCCCCCCCCCGGAACGCCCCTGGGCCGGAACCACGCCCGTGACCCCGCCCCCAGAATGCCCCCGGATGATGTGCCGCTGCGACACGCCCCCCCAGGAAAGCCCCAGGACTTACGTGCGTCCCGGGGCTTGCGCGAGCCGCTGAGCCTATGCAAGATAGGCTTGGCGCACGCAGGGGGGGGGGGGGGGGTTGGGGTAGGTTTTCGGGGGTTACGTGCGTAACCCTGTGAAAATCTACCCCATTCTGTTTTATTCACTGTTCTCTTCCTAATAATTCCCAACATTCTGTTTGCTTTTTTGACTGCCGCAGCACACTGAGCCGACGATTTCAAAGTATTATCCACTATGACGCCTCAATCTTTTTCCTGGGTGGTAGCTCCTAATATGGAACCTAACATTGTGTAACCACACAAGGGTTATTTTTCCCTATATGCAACACCTTGCACTTGTCCATATTAAATTTCATCTGCCATTTGGATGCCCAATCTTCCAGTCTTGCAAGGTCCTCCTGCAATTGATCACAATCCGCTTGTGAGTTAACTGTTCACACACACACACCCACACCCAAACACCCTCTTATACACACTCACATACACATTCCACCACCCTCTCATTTATACACACACACACACTCCACTGCCCTTTCATACACACACACACACACACACACAGTCACCTCCACACACCATCTCATACAGATACTCCCACCCTCCATCTCATTCAGTCACACACCATTTCATAAAGACATCCACCCACACCCACCCTTTCATATACACACACACATACACACCACCACCCTCTCATATGCATACACACACCCTTTCATAGACATGCAAAAGTCTGTCTCACACACAGGCACTCACTCTCACAGGTCCAGTCTCTTTCACACACACATTTTGGACCTTTACTCTGGCTGCACAGCAAGGCCTCTTCTGCCGCCGGCTGCAGGGAAAACACTGGTGGCACCGCAGTGACTCTTCTTTGGCTGCTGGATAGTGGTGTACCTAAAGAATTTGGCACCTGGGATGGATACCTTCTTTGGCACCCTCCCCCCAGATTCAATTCTCCAATCCCCCCCCCCGCCAAATTCACTTCTCCATCTCCCTTCCTCTCCCAGATTCACTTTTCCGTCTCCCCCACAGGTCAATTCTCCACCCCTCCAGTGATCTCTGGTTCCCCTCTCTTTCTCACAGGCTCCCTCTCTCTCACACACAAACATGCACTCTCCCTCACTCCCATACACACGCACACAGACATAGTCAGATTGTCCCAGACAGACACACTCTCTCTCTCACTTCCTACCCCGCTCCCCATCAGCAGTACAGCAGCAGCTTCCTCCTTCAGCCCACGTGACAGATGGGAGTCTCTTCATTTTTCTTGAGGCCACATGGGGGCTGGTGCGACTCTGCTTCTTGCACTTGGGGTGGGGGAGTAGCGTTGTTGCCCACGCTAATGCTGCCTTTTCATGCGACTCGGGACACGTGCTGTTTTTCCTTCTTCTTTGCGCCGTGACTGCATGGCCTTTCCTTTTTCCTCGCCCGCGCCGACCCCACCACTTCCTCTTCTGGGCCGCGCAGGTGGGAAGAGGAAAAGGCAATGCAGTTGCTGGCTCCAGACCTGTAGCTTCCACCGGCTCTGCCTCCTAGTTCCGCCAAGAGTGGGATGGGTTCCGCTCGTGGCTGCCGACTTCCCGGCTGGCACCTCACTCCTGGCTGTCACCCGGGGCGGACCGCACCTCCCTTTAGTACGCCACTGCCGCTGGATCATCCGTTTGCTGGCGGGGAGTGGAAACCCCGCCAGCTTATTGCTGCTCCATGCGGCCAGCAGTGCAAGTTTTCCTGCCGCCCGAGTTTGCCTGAATGAAGGGTGAGGCAGCTGTGGCAGGAAGGTTTCAGGGGGCAATTCTGCCACCTCAAAATCTTGCCGCCCGAAGCAGCCGCCTCATCCCGCCTCATTGTAGAACCGCTCCTGGGTTCTCATGACACCACTTCCTCTTCCAAGCCCACGAGTGCGGGAAGGTGGTGATGCTAATGCTGCGGCATTAGCACCCCATAACTGTGGTGCTCTAGGTGGCCACCTAGACTATCTAGGGCTTCCATTGGCCCTACTGGCCAGATGTTATTTTTTCATATTGCAGGTGAATGAAATATGAAAGTTGCAGAATTCTGTTCCCATGATCTTCCATGGGAGGAAAAGAAAAAGATCAGATGCATTTCCTGTCATAGAAGTCAATAAAGGGAGGCAGTCCATATTTTCTCTTACCCTGAGCAGGAATAAGTATATGTGTGGTGGAGGGCTCTGGGAGGTGAATAAAAGTCACGTAAGTGTGAGGTGAATAACTCCTTGGGTCTGGTTCAGGTGTGGAAGGGAAGGGCATTAATGGAGCCACCTGCCAGCCCTGAATATATATATTTTTTCAAGCTATGGTGAATAAGCGTTCATTCATTTGCTGTAAAATTTCCCAAATAAACTTTTTCTGATGGTTGCTATTTGGGAAAGTTCAAATCTCCAAGGCTGTTTGCCAAGGAGAAGTCCGAAGCAGCAGGGAGGGAGGTGTGGGAGGAAGGGCGTGAATCAGCCCCCCTTAATGAAGCAGTTGGAAGTGAAGGGGTTAATCCCCGGGCTGCTGCGCCTCTCTGGATCCTCACTTTACTCCACAGGGTGGCAGCAGAAGGGAGCAGCAGAGCCTGTGCCAGCATTCAGTTTTCATTCAGTTTTCCGGAGCTGGGAGAAGCAGGGAGTTGGGAACTGAGGATCCCTCCAGCAGCCAACTCTGAGCCCGCGGGATGACCATAACCACGCAACATCAGGGCAGGAGCCAGCTCAGCCAGCTGCCATGTCTGACCAAGGTAGGTTCCCCGCGGCGCCCTGCATCCAGCTCTGCAGCCTTTTCACGAGGATGCTGAGGAGGGGAGGGAACAGCAGCTAAAGCTGGGGCAAGTTTTGGTGATGAAAGGTGCCTTGCCCACCTCAGTGCTGATCCGTCCGAGAGCCACAGCCGTGAATTATAATAAAGCAAAACATTCTTTTGCAGTTGTTAAGATAATATAGGGAAGTAAACACTGTGAGCAGCCTAGGGCGTGCACGTAAGGACCATCTGGTGTACAACTGTAGCAGTCCAGATACAGCAAGAGAGGAGGGGGAGATACAGGGTGGGGGTGCAGAGGGTGGAGGAGAGAAGGAGAGGGAGACTGGACACAGGGTGGGGGTGCAGAGGATGGAAGAGAGAAGGAGAGGTGAGAGGGAGACAGGGTGGAGCGCAGAGGATGGGAAGGGGGAGATGCAGGGTGGAGGTGGCGTGTAGGGGGCAGTAGGGGAGGATATAGGGTAAGGGTGAGGTATAGAGTGGGCGAGGGAGGATGGGGAGGTAGCTTTCCTTTCTCTGTCATGCTCCTTCGCTCTGGTCGTGCCCGCGCCTCTTCACCTCTCCTCCTGCCTCTTTGCCTCTGAATTCTGCTCTGCCGCCCGGCCACTCTCCTTCTGGTCCTCCCCCTTTCCCAATGTCCCTTTCCATATGTTCTCACTGTCCAGCCCTCGCATGCCCCCTCACCCTCTCGTTACCTCTGCTGAGAGGCTGCGTCAATCTTTTCCCTCCCCTAGTTGGGGCTTCCCCTTTGGCCCCCAAGCCCCTCTTTCTGAGCACAAAGGAGGGTGGGGCTGTACATCAGAGCACTTCCCTCTCCCCCTTTCACCCCCTCCCCTACCCTGAGCCAGGCAGTGGAAGTGGGTGGGGTTGTGTATGAAAGTGACCTCCTCCAGAGATGGGCTGTATATGAGTACCCCTCCCCTCCAGAGAGAGGCAGCGAGAGTGGGTGGGGCTGTTTACTGGGAATACCCCTTCTCTAGAGACAGGCAGAGGGAGTGGGTAGGTCTGTGTTGGGCGTGCCCCCTCCAGAGATAGGCAGTGGGATGGATGGGGCACTGTATTGGGAGAAACCTCTTCTCCAGAGTGGGTGGAGCTTGAGAGTATCTCCCCACCCCTTCCTGGGTGAGAGAGGGAGAGATGTAGGATTCCAGAGTCTGATCTTTCACCACCCTCCTCCTCTCCCTCCTGGTAGTGAGATCAGCGGCAGGAATGGCAGAGGTCTACACCATGGGGACCTGTTAAGCCCTCTCTCCCAATCTCTGTGGCCACTCCTCCTCCCCCTTCCCCTGGATTAGACAGGAATCCATGCAGTACATGGGGGAAAGAGCAGCTGAGGGGGGCAGAGAGCTCATATTTACTGCATCCCCGCCCAGCTGGCCTGGCAGTACTCGATAGCACTGTGCCCCAAGAAATGGAGAGAAGCTTGATGGGGAGGGACCTGGGAATGGGGTGATAGAATCAGAAGAGGGAGGTCAGGGAATGCAGAGTTGGGGAATCCAAGAACGGGGGGGGGGGGAGGAGTCTATAGGTGAGTGTTTGAGGGAGGAGGAGGAAGGTGTAGGGGAGTGATGATACACTATACCATCTGCACCCTTCTTTTTAAAATCCTCGATCTTCCCATGACTAACTTGCATGAAATTCAATCAGATTTCTTTTTCGGTGTATGTCCAGATTGATAACCGAGATGTATAATACTTTCTTTAAATAACAGGACTGTCCTGTACAAAGCAGAACACCTGGCCAGCCTAGCTGGGGCTAAATATTGGAGTACAACCCTTCCCCTCAAAATAGGCAGAATGAGAGAGGGTGGACCCGTGTGAAGGGGTTTTCAGCCACCCTCCCCCCCGAACACACACACACACACTCAGGGGTTTTATATTGGAGGAGTCCACCCTCCCCACTCCCCCCCCCCGCACATAAAAAAACAGAGGGTGGGGTGAGGTATTTTGGAGTGCCCCCTCCCCATAGAGATAGATAGTGGAGGAGGATAGGGAGTGATCCCCCCCACCTCTTGGAGAGAGTGAAGTTGCATGTGAACCAAATGACAGTGGGAAGACTGCATTGGTCTTCCAAGAAGGCCCTGGGGTAACCTGCATGGAGAGGCAGTTATGGCCTTAACAGCAGTGATGGTTGGGTCTGGATCAAATTTCCAAGAAGGCCCTGGGGTGACCTGCATGGAGAGGCAGTTATGACCTTAACAGCAGTGATGGTTGGGTCTGGATCAAATTTCCAAGAAGGCCCTGGGGTGACCTGCATGGAGAGGCAGTTATGACCTTAACAGCAGTGATGGTTGGGTCTGGATCAAATTTCCAAGAAGGCCCTGGGGTGACCTGCACGGAGTGACTGTGGTTAAAACCCAGACTTCAGTGAGACCTTTTTGGACATTGGCTTCACTAGTTTTGGTAGCTGTGTGGATTATCAGAACATTTGGTAAAAAGACATGGAAGGTGTTGGATTTAGCATTGGTCTTATAAGAATCGTAGAGGAAGATGGCAAGGCCTGAAAGTGACTTCCAGGGGAGGTGGTGGGGGCCAGGATTTTAACAGATTCTTAGCATGCCTGGGACGGATATGGAGGGCAGCGGTAGGAAAGAGAGTGAGAGTTCAGGTAAAAGACATAGTGAGGGGAGACGGGTGGAAATTTACATGCTCATCTCCCAATGGGAAGAACTGGGCAGACTGGATGGGCCAATTTAGTATTTTATTTTATGCAGAAAGTTCAAAATGCAAACATCTGCACTTGTATGCATGTCCGTTTTCTTTTTCATCTGCGTGTGTGTGTGTGTGTGGGGGGGGGGGGGGGGTGTTTGCATTTGTTGTGATGTTTCGGAGAACCCTGTGCTATTCTGTGGTAGATCTCTTTCTTTATGTTCCCTTTTTCTGTCTCAGATGGAGCGTATCATCGTTGCCATGCAAGACCCAGACTTGGGCATCAAGATGAAAAATCAGAGGCTGCTGATCACTGTTATCCCACATGCTGTAACAGGTAGCTGTCACTGATGTTCCGTTGCACGGTTATCCTATACACCATGAAAGGGAATTTCTGGGGGTTATATTACACGGTTATTCTATACACTATAAAAGGTCATTCCCAACTGGTTACTTGAGAGAGTTTTCCTGAAAGGCTTCCAGTATCCCCCTACTTTTAGTTGGGGGATATTGGAAGCCTGGCGCTCTCCAGTCTACATACACATTAAGAGCACCCCACCTTTGTGTGCAATTCCTCGGATGCTTTCTGGCATTTCTATATCTACCTCGTCCCTTTCTGACGGTGACCTATAGAGTGCATCTACTTAAGATATTAGTTTTTTTTTTCAAGGGATCTTTTGCCCAATCCTTCCTTGGCACTTCAGTAGCTTGTATGTTGTCCCTGACATATAAAACTGCTCCTCCTCCCCTTTTTTTTAACCTGTTCCATCCTTTCTGAAAAGAATATATCCTGGTACATTCACCTCCCAGTCTGCCTCATCCATATGTTTACCTCCAGGACGAGTCACAAGCCTTACAAATTTCAGCAGCCTTTCTCTTAGGTCTCAGATTAGGGCTTCCGGCAGGCAGCACTCCCCCCTACCACCTGCAGACAGGACGTTTGCTAGGCAGACGGGTTCTTCTGTCCCTTGTAGAATCGCCAACAGCAATAACCCTTCTTGTCTTTGTTGCGGGCCTCCGGCGTGTTCTGCTTCCCCTCTTCTACATGTGACCGATAGCCAGTTTCGGTCACCGGTAAGCCCTGGGTGAGTCCTGTTTTGTAGCTAGAGCAGTGTAGGTCAGTAAGGGGGAGGAATCCATTCAGATGCAGCCTCTCCCTTTGAGGGTCCCCACGAGAGGTTTTTTAAGCAGCTCCCTGGCCTCACGGGAGCGTGTGGGCAGTCCTTTCTGGGTTTGGTGACGTTAGGAGGTAGTTCAGGAGCTTAGCCTTTTGTTATTTTTCAGGCCCAGTCAGGCTAACCCAGCCTGCCCAAGGTGACCAGCATCAGGAGGGTTTCCATCCAGCCTACTCACTAGCTGGTTGGGATATCCCTCTGGGTATAGTTTGGGCTTTTACGTTTTCTTGATAGGAGGCCTGGTGAAACCCTGTGCACCACCTGGACTCGGGGATGGGGGGGGCGGGGGGGGGGGGCGGAAACCCTGTTTTTGGGGGTTGCCCAGGTTAGGGAAGACCTGCCTCTCTACACCTCGACGAGGACAGAGGAGGGGGTGACCCGGTGCCTGGACCCTCCAGTGTTAAATTTGCTTTTCAAGAGAAGAGATTTGTTTTGAGTCTCAGGGGGACGTGTTTGCCTGCCCCTTCCTACCTGAAGGGAACATCAGAAGCTGCTGTTCCATATGGATTCCTCCCATAAGGGATCCAAGCACCAAGAGAACAATGAACTGTGAGTAACAATAAATTGAGAACACTGAGGACACCACAGAGGAGTCTTCACCCTGGGGAGGGAGAGAGAATTTTACAACTCTCAATGCCAAGACTGTTTTGCATATTGTTATGCAGGGTTGGAGGGGAATCCCTGCCACACCACGAAAAGCGGGTACCTTTCCCTCGCAGGGCCTCCACTCCTTTTACTACTCGGAAGTGGGGGACACCCTGGGTCCCTGTGAGGGATACGTCTGCACAGATAGAGAGAAAGAACTGAAAAGTGCCCAGATTAATTGTGAGGCTGGGACTGAATAGATTGAGCCCATTTACCACTGCTTATCTGCAAGTAAACTTTTATTTTTGGACACCAGCTCGGAGTTTGGAGTGAGGTTTTTTTTTGTTTGTTTTTGCATAATGGGCCCACAATGAGAACTTCATCATGGGTTGCTCCTCTCCCAGGGGCACACAAACATACCCGAGACACCCTTAGCACTCAGGGCCTTGGAAGATAACGCCCCCCCCCCCCCCAATCCAACAAAGGATCCACATCCTGGGGGAAAAGAGACAGTGCCTACTGCTAGCTTTGTTCCCTGCCCCCAAAAGACTATAAATTCTTTTATGGCCCCATCTGTGCAGGACAAACATGTGGCTTGTGATTTTTCTGCATTTCCAGGACTGCATTCCAATTCTGTAAACAAGTTGATGGAAGCTCGGGATGGTGTGCTGTCTTTTGCGAGAATTGACTATCTTCTAGTTCTTGTGTAAAATGGATGCAGTATCTTCCTTCTCCTCTGCTTTCCCTGTTGTTCTTTCTAGTTGGCTGTTGATCATGGGGACATTGAGGTTTCTTTGTATAACTTATCAATAAATACTTCCTCTTCGGGATACTTATCAGCCTGGTTATCTCCTCCAGCAAGCTCTCGTAATTGCTTCTTAAGGGATTTCACCAGCTGGCATTTCACAATGAATATTATCCCTAGACTGATGCTCATTGGCTGGAATGTACATGCCACCTTCCCAAAAAATTGAGATCAGAAACAAAACCTGGAAAAGAGAGAGAGAGAAGGCTAAGCCTAACATCCTGACACTTCAGGAGCCATGTTTGCTCCTCAATGTCTGTTGACTAGATTGTAAGCTCCATGGGGCAGGAACTGTCTCTTCTAGGTGCCTGTCTCTTCTAGGTGCCTGTACAGCACTGTGGATAATGTGCAGCATTATATAAATGTTTAGTAGTAGCAGTTCAGCAGGATCCTAGAAGTGCAGGCAGCAGAGTCTTCCAACCACCATGGATGCTTCTGTTGAGATTTTCTTCCTTTCTGTTTATAAGCAGCAGCTGTCACTTTGTTTATTGCAATTCTACTTTCAGAACGAAGGGGCTTAGGCAATAAAACATAGGGTGCACGTAAGGCCATTTTACACATGCATGTAAGGTCTATAGGGAGTCTCAAACCCTTGGTCCTGGAGGTATGTGACTGGCGCTCTGGCAGAGAGCTTTCCGATTTGTGGGAATGGTGAAAGTAGCTAGCAATGCTAGTTTTCAGGTATGGTGGGTGGCGCTATACCGAATAGAGGTAGTCATTGGCTACCTGGTAGATCCACCCTACCTGTGCAGCTGTTTTTAAGTGCTAGCCAGCAGGGACTTCCAGTGGACAGGGTCACGCTGGAAAACACGGAACTGTGCTGGATCTCCTCCTTTGACGCTCTAGTTAAGAGGAATTCACATTGCTGGACTATTTTGTTTGTTGTTGCAGTTTACAAGTCAGGAATCCTATGTTCTGCTTGGACTTTTTTGTTTCTTTATTAAACGCCCCTGAAAAGGTGTCCCTGTTGTGTTGTATCTAAGCCAGACCCTGACAATGCTAAAATTAGAATGCCATGCAATAAGGCCTTAACATGTATGTTAAACGGGTCCACATGGATGCACTAAAATTAGTATCTCTGCGCATTAAAATGAAGGAATACCACATGCAGATGAGGCTTTAACCTCTGCATAGTATGCTTTCCTTACATGTGATTTACCGAGCACTTGGTAAGGCTTAAAATATAATGCATGATAAATCCTAAAGTGCCTATCTATCTGGAAATACCCCATGCTAGCCAGTTTGAAGCTGGTTAGTATGGGAGAATCTCTCTCGCATATCTCCAATTAATTTAAAAAGAAGCCCCCTCAGAGGCTATCCCCTACCCTAAGAGTGAAGAAACCCCTCTGAGGACTGGATCAGGCCTCCCCAGCCACCTTCTGGAACAGCTACTCACCATTCCAGGTCCCTGCATTCTTCACTAGCAAGCATGACTGCAGAGTCCTTCTGTTGGCCTGACCATTGATTTCCAAATGATGCCACCTAACACGATCACATTTGTTTTCCATCAAGAAGCAGAGCTAAATTAGCCATTACATGTGGCACTGAACAAACTTACCTCTCCTAACTAGTAGAGCTTTGAGCTCTACTGAGCATGTGCGTGAGTTTCTGCATGGGCGTTGCCTTGTCAGCTTCCTCAGTCATTTTTGGTCTGAGCACAGTACAGACGTACTCTGTTTCGCCAGATATTTTTTTCTAAATTCTTCTTTTTTCATTTTTTTCTTAGTTTTTTCTACTTTTAATTGCCCTGCTGAACTGCAGCACTCGTAGCAGCACTTCTCGGTGCTACAAAGAAAACGGCTTCCTCAAATTGGCCAGCAGGAAAAGCCACAGTGAGTGGATTCATGAACTTCATCCGTGGTAAGGTGATGATTCTTATTGAAGGTTATGCTTGCTTCACTCTGGATCATGCCAAGGCAAACAGTTAAGCCTGTGGATAGATGTCTCATGTTCTTAATATTCCAGAGCATAGAGGAGCTGCATAAATCTCTCAGAAGCCACAGTAGATCCTCTTCCTCCTTTGATGCACTCAATGCAGAGGAAGCCTTGATGCATGGGACGTATGCTGACATGCAAATGAAGTATGCAGGAAGCAAACTGATGGTGGGCTGATGCACAGCAGAAAAAGAAGCATGCTTGCGCATTAAAAGCCAATCTCTACAATGCAACTGATGCATGCTTCGAGAAAAGCATCCTCACTCTGCACACAATTAGAGACTCCAGCTCTGCTATGCTTCATACTGATGCTTGCCTCCAAAAAAAAAAAAAAAAGAAGAAGAAAAGAAACCTCTTATTGAGATCTGGGAACCTAACCTTGTCCCTGAAGAGGATGTTCCACCACTTACACCTGGTCAGAGGACAAGTCAGTCGCTCAACAAACTTGCAGGGCTAGTGAGAAATTTCTTTACCTCTCTGTTTAAAGAGACTGAGGAAATAATCCAGTGGCTCCTCACCAGCATTGCTGCAGCGTTACCTCTGACTGGAGTCCCAGGGTCGCCCATTGGGGTGAACACATTGTTATGTGGTTCTTCATCTTCCCACTCAATAGAAGCAAAGTCAGGTCACTCAGAGTCGGTTGACTGTATTTTTCTTTTCCCCTCCAAGGCAACTGGTACAGCCTGGTTCGCCCTTGTCATCCTTGGGGTTCTGAGTTAGTAAACTTACACATTCACAAGCTGAGTCTACAGATTTACCCTCTATCCCATTTCTGGGTACACCACTATGCATCATCCCAGAACCCCTGGCATACTAAAAGTTCATGGAAAAGGTGGGGGCAACACTTAGCATCGAAGACCCCTGCTTAGGAGTCTTTGGATCTCTCCAGCTGTTGGACACCCTGTCAGACTCAGCAGCTCTCCCAGTCCACAACACTCTAAACTGGTTATAGATAACACCTATAGGAATGCTTTTCTAGCTATAGGCACACCTATCTTTGGTATTCCTATAGCCAGAAAGTTGAATCTTCAAATACAAAATCCAAATATATTTGTGGGGGGGTTGCAGTTGACCAAAAAAGCTGCTAGGCAGTTTTGCCAAGGAGGTCTTCCACAGCTCCATGCTTACTGCCCAGATTTCTACGCTAACAGTCCTATATGGTGCAGTATTCTCATGACTGTATTCAAATTCTGAAGGTTTTTTCTACTACCTCTGCAAAGACAGTCTTATTACTCACAAGAGTGCATTCGTCACCTTCTCCGTTCTGTCAACAAATTTTTTTGATTTCATTTTCATGCACCTCCTCAGCTTTAGTTGTGTCAGGTCATATGGTAGTAACTATTACATGTGATCTCACTGATCCGCCTTTGTACACTGGGGTCTCCACTTTCGATGAGATCATCTGACCCAACCATCGTCCAAGTTTCCGAGGCGAAAGCTACACATGTGAAACCCCGCATGCTTCAGGAAGCAGCATCACTTTGTGCGCTTCCTCATCATGTCTCGCTAGCGATGAACACCTCATGGGATCATTCTGATCCCAGGGCACCAGGTCTCATGAGGAAAGCTGCTACCAGATCAATTTGCTGGAATTAAGGGTAAACAGATATGATCTATCAACGTCCATGCAGCTTCTTTGAGCCAAGCAGGCTGCTATGTTCTATATCAGTAAACAGGGAGGAATTCCCTGTTTGGTGGCCTCTCTACAAGGAAGCATTTAAGATTTGAGGATGCACAACTAGACATTGGCCTGTCCAACAATAAGAACATGCCACACTGGGTCAGACTAAGGGTCCGTCAAGCCAGCATCCTGTTTCCAACAGTGGCCAATCCAGGCCATAAGAACCTGGCAAATACCCAAAAATTAAGTCTATCCCATGCTACTATTGCTAATAAAGCAGTGGCTATTCTCTAAGTCAACTTAATTAATAGCAGGTAATGGACTTCTCCTCCAAGAACTTATCCAATCCTTTTTTAAACACGGCTATACTAACTGCACTAACCACATCCTCTGGCAACAAATTTCAGAGTTTAATTGTTCGTTGAGTGAAAAAGAACTTTCTCCAATTAGTTTTAAATGTGCCACATGCTAACTTCATGGAGTGCCCCCTAGTCTTTCTATTATCTGAAAGACTAACTAACTGATTCACATCTACCCGTTCTAGACCTCTCATGATTTTAAACACCTCTATCATATCCCCCTTCAGCAGTCTCTTTTCTAAGCTGAAAAGTCCTAACCTCTTCAGCTTTTCCTCATAGGGGAGCTGTTCCATCCCCTTTATCATTTTGGTTGCCCTTCTCTGTACCTTTTCTATCACAACTATATCTTTTTTGAGATGCGACGACCAGAATTGTAAACAGTATTCAAGGTGTGGTCTCACCATGGAGCGATACAGATGCATTATGACATTTTCCGTTTTATTCACCATTCCCTTTCTAATAATTCCCAACATTCTGTTTGCTTTTTTGACTGCCGCAGTACACTGAACCGACGATTTCAATGTGTTATCCACTATGACGCCTAGATCTCTTTCTTGGGTGGTAGCTCCTAATATAGAACCTAACATTGTGTAACTATAGCATGGATTATTTTTCCCTATATGCATCACCTTGCATTTATCCACATTAAATTTCATCTGCCATTTGGATGCCCAATTTTCCAGTCTCACAAGGTCTTCCTGCAATTTATCACAATCTGCTTGTGATTTAACTACTCTGAACAATTTTGTATAATCTGCAAATTTGATTACCTCACTCATCGTATTTCTTTCCCAATCATTTATAAATATATTGAAAAGTAAAGGTCCCAATACAGATCCCTGAGGCACTCCACTGCCCACTCCCTTCCACTGAGTAAATTGTCCATTTAATCCTACTCTCTGTTTCCTGTCTTTTAGCCAGTTTGTAATCCACGAATGGACATCGCCACCTATCCCATGACTTTTTACTTTTCCTAGAAGCCGCTCATGAAGAACTTTGTCAAACGTCTTCTGAAAATCCAAATATACTACATCTACCGGTTCACCTTTATCTACATGTTTGTTAACTCCTTCAAAAAAGTGAAGCAGATTTGTGAGGCAAGACCTGCCTTGGGTAAAGCCATGCTGACTTTGTTCCATTAAACCACCTATCTTTCTGGAATCTCTAACACACTGGCATATCGCCTTAGCAAAGTATTTTGACTGCACGAGTGGTCTTTCCGACAACCAACAGCCGATGAACTATTCAACTTAGGGGGTCCATCAAGCCCAGTATCCTGTTTCCAACAGTGGCTAATCCAGGTCACAAGTACCTGGCAAGATCCTAAACAGTAAATAGATCCCATGCTACTATCGTGCAGTAATAAATAGAGGCTATTTCTTAAGGCTGCTTGGTTAATAAGTTTATTGATTTCTCCTCCAGGAGTTTATCCAAACCTTTTTTAAACCCAGCTACACTAACTTCCTTAACCACATCCTCCAGTAATGTATTCCAGAGCTTAATTTGTGTTGAGCAAAAAATAATTTTCTCCGATTTGTTTTGAATGTGCTACTTACTAACTTCATGGAATGCTCCCTAGTCTTCGTATTTTTTTGAAAGAGTAAATAACTGATTACATTTACCCGCTCTATTCACTCATGCTTTTTTAGACCTCTATCATATTCCCTCTCAGCCATCTTTTCTCCAAGCTGAACAGCCCTAACCTCTTTAGCCTTTTCTCACAGAGGATCTGTTCCATCCCCTTTATCATTATGATTGCCCTTCTTTCTACCTTTTCCAATGCAACTATATCTTTTCTGAGATGCGGCCACCAGAACTGCATATAGCACTCCAGGTGAGGCTTCACCATGGAGCGATACAGAAGCATTATGATATTTACTATTTTATTCTCTATTCCTTTCCTACTATTTCTTAACATTCTGTTTGCTTTTTTGACTGCCACCGCATAATGAACCAAGGATTTCAAAGTATTGTCCACTATGATGCCCAGATCCTTTTTCTGGGCCATAACTCCTAATATGGAGCCTAACATCATGTAAATACAGTGTGGATTATTTTTCCCCCTGTGCATCACTTTGCACTTGTCCACATTAAATTTAATCTGCCATTAAAATGCCAAGACTCCCAGTCTCGCAATATCCTCCTGCACTTTATCACAATCCACCTGTGATTTAATAATTCGGAATAATTTTGTGTCTGCAAATTTGATCACCTTACTTGTTCCACTTTTCAGATCATTTATAAATATATTAAAAAGCACTGATTCCACTACCAATACCTGAGGCACTCAAATGTTTACCCTTCTCTACTGAGAAAACTGACCATTTAATCCTACTTTTGCTTCTTATCATGTAACCAGTTTGCAGTCCACACTGTACATCCACTCCCCACTAAAGTCTGCTGAGGGGAACCCACTAATTATTCAGGCAGAAACTACCGAATGTCCATTGAAGCTTGTCTAGCTGTTTCTTGCCTCTAGAACATCTGTTTCTCAAAGGAGCTAAAAGCGTGGCCCTTTCCTACATGGGCACAGCTTGTGACCATTATATGGAAATTTGTTAGTAAATCATTTTAGAAGTGTCTGTTTTCAGGTACATTGCTGGTTTTAATTATTTTTCCTTTTTTACAACATAAATTGTATTGTCAATCGCTTAACACCTTGAGATTTTGATAAATGGTGATCATCAGATGTTAAGTATCTATTGGTCTTATCCAGTGTCAGGTGGTGTGACCTGTCATTGGGCATCCTGGGTGCTTCTTATTACAAAGCTGGAATGGAAATATGTCTTATTCTTTCAGGAAGTGACATTGTGGAGTGGCTGATTCAGAAGTTCTCCATCCCAGAAGAAGGTAAAGTACTCTTGTATTTGGGGAACCTGAGTTTCAGGCGATGCTGAAGTCATGTACGTCTCCAGTCCCCATACCCAGAATTCAGCATGGGAATAAAGGTTAACAAACAAACAAACAAAAAACTTATAAGGTTATATCTTTTATTGAATTAACCTAATACATTCCTTGGCTAACTTTAGGGGGCTACTACTTCCATCTTCAGGTCAGAATAGAATGGGTAAAAGATGGCACTACCAGAAAATATAAGTGAATCATAAAGGCATTTCCAGTGGTAGTGGGAAAGGGAAGGTCAGAGTGAGAATGAGTTTATGGGTTATCAGTATAAGTTTATGGCTCATAATGAGTTAAGAAACCAAAGTCTTTGAGTCCTTTCTGGTCAGTTCTGATTATTTTAATAAAAAAAATTAGATTCTAAAAAGATTCAACAGGCACCTTCCTCCCTCCACTATTATTGACATTGCATTCTGCTCTCTATTATACCCTTTGATACTCGTCCAGAGGAGTTTGGGGTTTAGTCCCTCATTGAGGCGGTGGAGGCAGAGAGCATTCTGTTTTTTTTTATCCTGTGACATCACGACTACATCCGTTGACCACAGACCAAACTGACCCAGCATTCTCTGCTTCCAGCTAATGTAAGAACTGCTGGTGGAGCAACAGTATTTATCTTACTGGTCTGCCATATGATTTGAATTTAATTAAAGAAATGTTTTCGCCATGCACCTGTAATTTTTTTTTTTTTTTTTTACTCAGTAGCGCACCAACATTTTGTTATGCTCCCATTTCCATTAGAGGGGTATTGGTTGAGCCAATTCAGAGCACATATCCATATATTAAGGAAAGGAAGAAGATAATTCTCTAAGAGATTTTAAATCTTCTTTTCTTTACTCTGTGTAATTAAAAAAAAAAAAAAAGAAGACAGCCCGCACTGCAACAGATAGCATAGTCTGCACTGCATGAAATTGTGGTGGATAAAACGAGAATAATGTATTAAAAAGAGTATCTAGGGCCTTGAACAAGCTCCAGAGTTAAGGTAAAACAGTGTAAAACAGTTTATCCTGAGTTGTATGAATGAACAATTTCCTCACTGATTTTTGAACGGCGGCCATTTTGTATACAGCTAGAGCAAAGCACTGCACAGCCACAGATTAAAAAAATTACAATTTGCCAATTTTGAATCCTGGACCATATGTCAAAATGTTATCAGTCATATCAGACAGCATCGTTTCCAGTAATGTTTATTCAAAAGAGTCTTCAGATTCCTTAATTAGCATTCTGTGCTTTGCAAGTAGGATGAAGATTTAGAGGCTTTATCTCTAGCAATACAGATTCTTCAGCAGCATTGCAAGCAATTGTCTTTGTAAACTTCAGAGTTTTAAGATCTTCAAAAGTAACTTATAAAAAACTGCCTCTTAAGCAATAGATCTTTCTATTGCAGGCGTGAAGGTGGAGTTTTGATTCCCTGGTAGAAAAGGGGCATTTTTTTATGAAAGGAAAGTGGTTTTCTGTAACCCCCCTGTTCCATAGAGAAGTGAATATAGCATTATTGTCACAGGATTTTTCTTCCCTAAAGTTGCGAACAGTTGGATATTTGTCCCTCTCCATTACGTTGCAGCAAAAAACTTCAGTTTAATACTTTCTTTTTAAATTGTAGTAATTTTAAGTATGTCAGTTGAATAAACAATTTAGTTCAGATTCAGGTAAAAAAAAAAAAAGATGGCATCACAGAGAGAGAATTTTTCTAAAGAAGGTAAAACACTTTCATTCTATAAAAACTGTAACCAAAACAAGGTATGTACAACCAACCTGATCAGGGGATAACTAAGATCGGATTATAACGGACAGCCGGCCTCCCGTCACACCCACATTCTTCACAAGCATTGTCACACCAACTCTTTTCTGCCAGAAATAACCCCTAAGACCCAAATTTTGCAAATCAAAGGCCACAGTTTTATTATAACAAAACAATAAGCATGATACCCGAGCCATAATGAAAATCTACCTACAAAATTTCCCCGATGGGCATCTGCCATGCTCCAGCAAAATGCGCCACCCCCAGGTATCCCAGCCTACCCAGTGAGTCCCCTACCACATCCCAGCAAGGAGCCTCGCACCAGATGTGACTGCACCACAGGGTTCTTTGTAGCCAACTGGCCAGCCCCCTGCCATGCAGTTGGCACCAGCAATTCCCTAACCTGCTCGGGTATTCCACCACAGGCACATGGTGGTGAAGCCACTCGTGTGCCTCCTCCCTAAAAGATGCAGCTTAGGAGTTCCACGACAACACCTCCTCCAAGACCTGGAAATCATTGTTTAACAGATCCTGCCTAACATCAGATAAATGCACCCCATCCCCCCAAACAACCCAGCACACCGATCCCAAAACCAGGGATGTCGTATGTGCCCACCCTCCTTTGCAGAGAATTAGGATCCTAGCTGCTGGTTCAATTCTGCTCTCCCCCAACCCCAAATAACCTGATCTGACAAAGCAGGCCTTGGAATAATGTCTTACCAGAAAAACATGGTGTGTGGCAACCCTAAGATTACTTGAGAAGTGTAAATTCCAAGTCTCATCTATTAATTGTCGGCATATCCATTTCCTCAAGTCATTCCTCCCTAGATGTAATAAAAGAAAGTCCAGCCAGGCCCAATACGTCAACAACCAACTGAGGAATGCCAATAAGTGATTCTGTTGCATCCCTTGTCTGCTGAATTACTGCACCATCACACCTTGCAATGTCAGGCCCAACTGTGGTCCACTCGATTGCTGTTGAGCCTGTTCCTTTGCCCACACTACATAAGAATGGCCAATGATCCAAGCAATTTGGCCTCTGCTTCCGTGACCTGTAAAACAAAGAATGTTATGCGTTATCTTACTATTTTACACTTAGTCCCCCACCTTCACATAAGACTGAAAAGCCCCAGATTTCTAACGTCCAATATGTTGAATCACACCCTCGACAGACCAGACATCGCTGCCAATGTTGTAGCCATGCCAATATGAAAGGAATGAGTACTGAAACAATGTACTTCAAACCCAACCGCTCCAAAGTCCTGGGCAATACTGCCGAAAATTGATATTTGGTAAGTGGGCTCCCATTACCATACAGCAAAAATTGCCCTCCCCCATCCGGGACAAATTACAATAAACCTCTGCACATTCTCCACTGGACATGTCAAACCACCCAAGCCCCTCTTGCCAATTGATCTATATTAGAACTTGGAACCAATAGCCAAACCTTGTCATCCTCCAGCACTATATGCTCGAACAACAAACCAGATGAGACTCGCAGATTTGCTGCTCTTGCAACCACCTGAAAAACTCTATAATAGGCCAAGACAAAGGTCACCCAAAACAAGGAAGTTTCATAATCTGAAAGACAAACCAAGAACAAAGCATCCCAAAGACAGAGCAGCAAGTCATGAGTGAATGGGCAATCTTCCATCCGGCACAACAGTCAAACCCATTGACCATTCCATCAATAACTGCTTTACCAAAAAATGACCAGCTGGATATCCCACCCTTGTACCTTTGCAAAGAAGGAAAATCCAGAGAGATGACTAGAGACTGCCACTCTGGAAAACATTGCCTTCTTGGCAAAGGTAACATACTCCAATAACTCATCCGATACAGGACCCCATGACCACCCCTTGTCAAATAAAAACTTCACCATCTTCCCAGATCCACTGGTGGTATATGCAGTCCACATTGATGGCAGTAATGAATCTTGCAGTAAGCTCCAGGCTTTGGGACTCCAAACTTCCATAGGAAATCTGAAATCACTGCTCTGCATCAATCTGCCTCTGCCTCTGAGACCACTTGCAATGAAAAATAGAATCTGCAATTTGCTCTATGTACCCCTAGAATATGATGTTGTGAGCACGGGGTACAGTCATTTGCCTGAGAGAGAGAGAGTGAGCTCTTGGATCATGGTACGACCTCAAGGCGGAGCTCCAAGGTACACACTGTGGGAGGCAAGCATATCCAGGCCACGGGCTGGTTTTGGAACATATCTTGGATTTGGAACATCATTCTCAGACCTCTGCTGAATCTGTATGGACAGAGTGAGAATCAACACAGTGCTGGTCTCTAGGGTAGTCCTCCGGCCAGTCAATAGGCCTTTCGGACCTGCTGCTTGGAATGGCGAATGTGTCAGGATAGACAAAGGCTGAGGATAGGACATGGCATGATGAGGAATGTGGACGAAGACACTGAAGGCTTGGCACTTGAACGAAGACTAGGAACTTGGATGAAGACTTGAATCCGAGGAACATGGACGAAGGCTCTGGAGATGAAGAACATGGATGTAGGCTCAGGTTAAAGTTCAGCTTCCCAGGGCACTGCACCTCAGTGCCTTTCACAACCTGCCAAAGGTTGGTTGCTGACCACGCCGAGACTGAGACAGGCTCAGGGCTGAGATGAGAATGGGAGCCAAAGCATCCCTTGGAACGAGGAACATGGCTTGGAACAAGGAACAAGGAGATCTGCTGGCTGGACAAGCACCACGAACCCTGGAACTAAGAACATGACTGGGAACTAGAGACTGGACTAGGAACTTGATTTGGAACTTGGAACTCTAAAAACAAGGATGGACTCCGAGGACTTGATCCAGTGAAGACGACTTGGAGACAGGCCCTGTGCCAGGAAGCGCCCTATGCAGCCCCCCATGGGCTGGTCACAGACCACAATGCTGGCATGTCTGGAGGAAGAATGTAGGAGGATCTAGAAGGCTGACCTTGGAATGAAGACAGGAACATCAGGAACTTGACTGAAGATTCCGAAGACTTGGATGAGGCACTAACGAAAGACCAGGAACATGGAACCTAGAATATGGAGGAGCTCCCACAAAGAACAAGGTAACCAGGAACATAAAACAGGAACATAGACTAGGAACATCCTACGAAGAACATGAAGACCATCAAGACATGAACATGACCACGGAAGACCTTGCAGGATGACAAGACCATGGACGACCATGAACACTCTTGCGAAGGCCCTGAGGAACTGGCAGAGAACCCTTTTATAGGGCTAAGGATGTGATGAGGCAGTGACATCATCAACAAGGGCCGTGGGGCTCTTCTCACTGTGGGCCCTTTAAATTATGAAGAGAGATGCGCGCGTGCTCCTAGGATGTCAGGGCAGAAGCAGGATGTTGGCGGCATCAGCAGCATGGCAATGATCAGAAGAGCGGCGGCAGCTCCTGCCATGAAGAAGACAGTGGTGTCTGTGGCCCCCTGCTGCAAAGATGGCCAAGGCAGCAGCAGGCACAACAGCGGCTTCAATGCCGCAAGGACCATCTCTGCAGCGACAGAGTCAGCACTGTGGAGAAAGAGATAATATTGGCAGCAGCCCTGCCCCAAGGGAGCACATGGGACTGGCGTCTTGACGATGTAGTTGAGCGCACAGGCCCGGTGTTCTGCCGGCGGAGATGAGAAGCCGCTCGCAGACCCTTCGTCGGGAGACCATCTGTATTTAGCCCTCTCAACCTTCAGAAAGTGCCTGCTCCCTGGAGTAATCCAAGTCTCGTCTTAATTTTTGTTTCAGATCTTTTACTGTGCCTTGTCATAATGTTTCTGTATCGCTCAATGTTTAGACCGCACCTTGAATACTGTGTGCAATTCTGGTCACTGAATCTAAAAAAATATATAGTTGTACCAGAGAAAGTACAGAGAAGGGCATCTAAAATGATAAAGGGCATGGAATGGCTCCTCTATGAGGAAAGGCTAAAGAGGTTAGGGCTGTTCAGCTTGGAGAAGAGACGACTGGAGGGGAGGGGGGAGATATGAAAGAGGTCTACAAATTATGAAAAGACTTGAACAGGAAAATGTGAAATGATCATTTACTCTTTCAGATTATACAAGGATTAGGGGGTACATTTAATACGAATTGGAGAAAATTCCAGAGGATGTGGTTAAAGTGGTTAGTGTAACCAGTTTTAAGAAAAGGTTTGGATAAGTTTCTGGAGGAGAAGTCCATAAGCTGCTGTTAATCAATAGGGAATAGCCACTGCTTGCTGCAGGCATTAGTAGCATGGGATCTGTTTAATGTTTTGGTACTTGCCAGGTATTTGTGACTTGGATTAGTCACTGTTGGTGACAGGATGCTGGGCTTGATGGACCCTTGGTCTGACCCAGTATGGCATATCTTATGTTCTTATGACCTTTACTCCTAACCGGGCTCACCACCATTGCCATCCCTAAGCCAACTGTGGGGTCAAAACTAGGATGCCTTCCCCACCACGGAGCAAATCTCCCTGCTGCCTCACCCCCTTATACCGCAAACACCATTGGCCATCTCTCAACACCTCATGCAGGTTCCTCTCCTCCCAAAAAGCACCCTGGCCTGTGTGTGAAAGGGGCCCCCAAAATGCCCCAGGGGACTTACCTCTGCAGACACTTGCTCTGGTCAAGGAATTACCACTGCTGCTGCTGCACAGGCCAGAGCTGAAGTCATACTCGAACTCCCCCTGCCCAGTCTGTTCCATCACTCCCTCTCCTCCAGGAGGTGCAGGTGTAGACTGAACAACCCCCTCCCCTCCTCTTGTTTCCTCCGACTTCAACCCTCCTGGAATCATTCACTGGCACAGCTCCTCTGCTCTCCCTGCTCAAGCCTGCCCACATACCTTGACCACGACTCCTCTCAGCTCCGTTCCCCTGCCCAACACTGCTTTCCACAGGCCCTATTACCACTGTTACATGACTGCTGTTATGCTTGTGGACCCGTGTGCACGGACCAACCTGTAGGGCCTACACCGACCATGGGCAGAGGTTCCTGGGTGGGACTATCTGGAGCTTCACCTATACCAACTGACGTACCTGCAGGTTGAGCCCTTGATGCAGACGGCTGGCAGGACCTTAGGTGAGTTCCAGGGGCAAGGCAAGAGGGAATGTCCAGGTCCCAGCAAAGGTCGAGGCATGTGGCAAGCAAGGAATTCCAAGGCACAAACTAAGGTCAGGGCTGGCAGCAGAAAGCAGAATCTGAAAGGTTAACCTGGGTCTGAGCAGATGGCAGACAACCAGGTCCAAGCCTGGTTCAGGTCCAAGAAGCAGTCAGCAGAGTCCAGGGCCAAGCTGAGTTCAACTAAGAAGTCAATCCAAAGAAGCAGGGAGGGCTAGGAGAGGAATCAGAGGCAGGACACATAAGAAGACAAGAGACAGAGGAAGGAGCAGATACAAGACAACCAAGAAGCTGGCATATAGGAGCAGGGGCAAGAACAAGCAACATGCATTGAGAAGCAGGCTACTCAGAAGACCTGTTGCCAAGGTGCTGGGTGTTTGCAAGAGATTTCCTTATATACTCCTGAAGAATGTGATGTCATCAAGCCAGCACCACAGGAAGTCCCGGCTAGGGGGCCTATAAAGACAGTCCAAGTCTACAGGAAGTTCTCTCCTGGGTCCTTGGAACAGCATTCTGCCGGAGGCTATGCCAGAGTCACTTCAGATCAGAGGTGAGGGGCTTACATGGGGAAGATGGCTGGAGCCTAACAATTCTTCCACTCCAAAGCCCTCTCCCCAATCTCTTGGGCCTGGGTTTTCTGGAGACTCAGTGGTGAAATTACTAGATTAACTGAGGAGCCTGTAAGTTGGAGGCTGGTTCCTAGGAATTCTCCTCTGGTCCATAGCTCTTCCAGACTATGAGATATTGAAGTTTGTTCCTTACTCTTCTAGAATCCAAGATTTTGGCTACCTCATATTGTGTCCTTCTCCACGGGTTGTGGTGGAGGTCTTGATGGCCAGGATAAGATAGCTGGCTTTGAGAGGAAGACATGGAATACATTATGAATATGGACAGTAATCTCAGCTTGTAAGCTCGCTCCCCACTTGGTGTATCACCAGAAAAGGCCCAACAAAGCATGGAGCAAATCTGAGCAAGGGAGATTTCAGGTACTCAGCCAGACTAAGTCCTTGGGTTGTAGCTGGGGTGGAGATCGTCATTTTTTGTCCGTTTGAACCTTGGCACGGATAGCGGCTTACTCCAACAGTTGATTAGTTGACTGCCACAAGTTGATTAATTCATGACCTTTCAGGTGGACAACAGGGCAGGTTCCAGGAGTGGCTAAGGCATGGATATTTGGGGATGCTTGCCATAGACTAGGTAAAAGGGAGAGGATCCGGTGGCTTTAGTAACATGATTGTTATGACAGCCCTCTGCCCAGGGGAGAACGGAGACCCAGTTGTCCACGTTGACTGATGGAGGAATGGAGGAATCCTTTTAAAGACTGATTAGTCTGCTTGGTATGTCTGCTGGTCTGGGGGTGATAGGCTGATGAGAAATCTAGTATGATTCTAAATTTTTGGCATAGAGACCGCCAGTACCATGCGGCAAACTGGATCCCATGGTCAGAAAGAATGTGGTGGGGGAAATCCATGTAGACAAATGACGTGTCTAATAAATAATTCAACCAGCTTGGGAGTGGAGGGTAATCCAGGCAGGGGCACAAAGTGAGCCATTTTAGAAAAACGGTCCACTACTACCGAGACGGTAGTATTACCGGCTGAAGGTGGAAGGTCAGTGGTAAAATCCGTTGTCAGATGCATCCAGGGTTCCTTAGGTGCAAGTAGAGGGTGGAGCAAGCCCAGGGGCTGGGCTCGGGAACTCTTGTTTGCAGCACAGACTGGGCAAGATTCTACATAATTCTTTCCGTCCTTTCATACATGGGACCGCCAGTAATAACGGGTAGACAATTCCAGCATTCTACTGACCTCCTGGTGACCTGCCAACCGTGAGTCATAGGCCCATTTTAAAACACGTTTTGTTGTCTAGGACTATGGTTTTTCCTTGGGGTATCATTATGGCTGGGTGGGTCTGGCAGACTCTTATAGTCAAAGAAGCGTGATAGTGCATCGGCACATTGATTCTTTTCAGCTGGTCGGTACCGCAGCTCAAAGTCAAAACAGTTAAAAAACAGTAATGACCATCGAGCCTGTTTGGGATTCAGGCACAGAGCTCTAGATAAGTATTCGGAGGGGCATCGTTGCATGCTACATTTATTCTTATTTTTTTGCAGGACCGCCTTAGATGGATCCAGGGTGGGGAGGGGAGTCTAGTCAGATCCCCAGTACCTTTTTTTTTTTTTTTTACTTCTTGGGGGAATGTTGATTTGGCTCTTATGGCTCTTTAAAGTGATGGCGGCCCCACGTTTTGGGGGCCACAATCACACTTTGTAGAGGCCTTTGCGTTGTTTGTCTTGTGGACTTTTAACGTGAGACTGTTGCGATGTTTTGTCGGGGATGGGCACAATTTGTGGGAATGCCCCCCCCCCCCCCCCCCCCCCCCAATATTATGCCCTCTCCTGCCATAAAATAGAGTGGCTTAGTTAATGTGGGCCTTAAAAAGCCATTTATATGTGAAAAGTGCACTTATTTGTGAATATCCAGTGGACAATTCAATAGCATATGTTGTAGCAATTTTCAGAAGCCCACTTACTTGGTTAAAGTGCACACGTAAAACTCAATTTTAAGCACGTAAATGCTTTTTAAATCAGACCTTAAATAGTATTTTACATGTGCAACCCTTATGAAAATTCACCTCAAAGGTTCTTAAAAGTAAGCAGGATTTTACTGAGATATTAAGTCACAAATTATTTTTCAAGAAAGTCAGATAAATTGTTCATTGCATTTGGAGGAGCATGAAAAGTTTAGGTGACATCCATACCAAGCATAGCATGATGGACAAAGGAGAAGATAAGCACAGCACATATGTCAAAAGAAAGAAAATCAGGCTCTAAAGTAATCAGAGCCCATTCAACCAGAGCATAATTATCTTCCTGGGAGTAATGTGTCATCCTGCAGAGATTTGTAAAGTGGCCACATGGTTCACATTGCATTCATTTTTGAAAAACACTACAGATTGAATGTTCTCATCAAAAAAAGAGCTCTCCTTCAAAGCAAGTGCTCTAAAAGCAGGTTTGATATCCTCCAACCCAGAATAACTGGGCTTGAGTACCTCCCGATCATTCTGGACTGGTGTAGCAGAAAGCAAAGGAAGGAGGCATTTAGACACACCTGACAATTTCCTTTCCTTTATTTCTGCTACACCAGTCCAGACACCCACTGGATAGAGAGAAACTACTTTTAAAAGTCTTCAACATTTTCAAAGAGAATCCACCGCTTTCTTTAAAAAAAAAAAAAAAAAAAAAAAAAGGAACAAGCTGTTTTCTGTTTAGAGTATATGGACTTTTCCATAGTTTTCAGTATGCTTTGTCAGAGGGGAATGCTGAGGCAATCTGGTTTGTGCACAACAGATGTAGTAGTGTCAAATAAAATAGAATGTTTTCTGCAGCAGCTGGACGAGGGGCTAAAACAAATTGCTCTGGACTGGTGTAGCAGGAGTAAAAGAAAGACAGCTGAACGCACCGGTTTACGTGGTCTTAAATGCTTCTTTTGCGAGGGTAAACCTTACTGCCACTGCAGCAAAGAATTGTACATAAGAACATAAGAAAATGCCATACTGGGTCAGACCAAGGGTCCATCAAGCCCAGCATCCTGTTTCCAACAGTGGTACACGCTCCACAAAATGAGCGTCCAGAAACGTGTGGTCAGCTCACTGCCCTCGCATGGAAATTCCATGCCAACGAGGGCACTAAGTGTGCTCTCCCACTTCAGAGATCTGTGTCGGCTGAACATGCAGACGGTAACTTTCAAACTGGCACGCGGGCGCACATTTCCGCGCGTGCGTCGGCCCACGCTCAGGGACGCAGCCATTTTAGAACATATACGAGCATGTTATAAAGCAGTCTTGCTGCGTGCACGTGTGCGGGATTTTACGTGGGCATGTGCGCCCAAATCCCGCTCCTGCTGTGTAAATTGGGGGCTTTTAAAAGGGGGCACGTGCCGATGCCATTCCTAGTCTTACCATTTCGTCCCCATTTCGCCCTCAGTTGAGAGAGAGGTCCTCCAAACCCCCCTAGCCTTCACTCCCCACAGTTACCCCTGACCCTTAAAGCACTGCAGCCCTACCTAGTTTTATTTAGTTTTTAACTCGCACCTCCTCCATAGCAGGACTACATTTAGGCGGCAGTGGGCCTCAGCGCATGCTGGGGGCGCGTACGTTTTAATGCGCACTTCTCTGCGTCACGCTTTTTTGGAGATATGCACACTGCGGGAGATACGCAGGGCTCTAGGTGGCTTTTAAAATCCGCTCAGCAGGCGCGAGCCCAACTTATTCGTGCATCCCCTAATTAATGTGTGCGCCGGGCTTTTAAAATTCACCTCACTTTGTTTTAAGGCTGGAACTTTACACCCGGACAGAGGGGGAGTAAAATTTCCAGCATTGCTCTCTGGCGACAGTCAGGCAAAAATAAGATTTTCCCCAAGGCCAGTCAGACAGCCGGATAAGTACAGAGTTATCTGGGTAACTGGCTATCTTATCCGGCGAAATATCAATGGCTGTCATCGGACGGATTGTTCCGGAGGCAGCTCCCTCACTTCCATCCCCTTCCGAGTTGAAATGTGCATTCAGCTCGCGGTGAACACGTTTAACTCATCGAATGCACCTTTTAACTCCAGATGCATTAGCATATCATTAGCTTTCTGTATCAGGAATTAAAAAAAAAATGTAATTTGTGTGTTAAAAAAAAAAGTGAGCACTGGATTTCAGATTACTGCATTGGCTTGTGAGAGTGGATCTTAAATCAGGGTGTGGTTAGCGTCAATTTGCAAGATTTGCTAGAACCAACTGTCCTGCTAGCTCTGGCTGCTCTTGGTAGAATTCTTGTACCAGACATCCTTGGGCTGTGAGGCTGGTGACGCGTGCAGTCCCCTGAGTCGGATTGCTAGGGCTCAGGAAGAAATTAGATTGTGAGCCCTCTGGGGAGAGGGCAATACCTGCAGGATCTGAATGTAATCTGTTTTGCAGTGTCTGAAATGTGGACTATAAATCAAATAAATGAAATGTAATCCCTGGGCTGAGGTCTTCATGAGGAGAGCATGGGCCACTCTGATTCCTAATTCCACCCATTCCAGGGGTTTAAGATATTCAGAATTCCCTTACAGTTCTTATATCCCTCTCTGAGTTTTAAGATTTCCTGGGGTGGTGGTGGGGGATGGTATAGGAGGCTTCTTTCCAAGGCAGTGAGCATTGTTAAGACAGTTGTTGCATACAGCAGTAATAATCAAGCTGAAAGCTGATTGTGGTTTCCAATTTAACTTTACTGACAATTGATGGTGGAATAGTGAAAATAACTGCAAATCCTTATGCAATCAAATCCATTTGACTCTTCAATAAATCTGTGACTTTGTAACACTTGATGCATCTTTTAGTTTATTTCCAATTGTAAAGATGTTATAGAAATTCAGGATGCAGGTAGATGTAATTTGGTTAATGGGATACACCACAAAGTCACATATCGCACACCTTTATCCAGATGAACAGCAGGTACATCTCACTTCCCAGTTCAATCTTCTCTCTTCACTATACAGGTGATAGGATAATAGTCCACACCCAAACGGTGCCAATGTTCTTCTTCCATGATCCACATCTCCTTGCTGGAATGAAAGAGAATTCAATACGATAATAACCTAAAGGGTTATTGAGTCTCTGCAGATGACGTTCTCTGAGTGCCTGGATCCAAAAGGAACTCAGGTGAAAGATAAAACCAGTTTCAAACAGGTGGATAAACTTCTTTCCCCAAAACAAGAGACCCACAGGTCCTCTTCCCAAAACAAACAAAAGCCAGGAGCAAGCAAGATGGCATGCTGACTCTGGAAAGGCAACTCAAAGTCCACACCTACAAAATGGTGCCCTGACTTTTTATAGATCAGGAAGCTACCATTAAATTCTCCATATGGGGGAGCCAGAACCTAATTAAACCTGATTCTTTTTTTTTCTACCCACTGAATTCATTGGTATGCCCCTTTAGTAGAGACTCAGAAGGAGAATCTAAGTAGTCTATGGATACACTGTTAATCAAACTGATTTACAGGTGAGATAAGAATGATGTCAGCCAATCAGCGTTCACGTTTGGTCTAAGCCACACCCCTCCTGGCCCTGGCCCCGCCCCTAGCTCCGCCCCAGGCCCCGCACATGCTTCTCCCCCAATAGAAGTGAATGGAGTGGCCCCTCCCATGCCCCACCCCAAACCACCCCCCTATGATGTCACCAGTGGGTGGCCCCTCCCGTACCCCGCCCCAAGCCAAACCTCCTATGATGTACCAGGTTCATACTGAAGTCCGTCCCCTCACCACACCCCCCACACCACGATCCTCTTCTAGGGCCCTGTCGCTTTTTAATGACAGCAGAATTAATGGACTCTGGCTGTTTTTGATGATCTCACCAGAAGTACAATGCAAAACCCAACCCACTGCCCCCAAAAAATGCATGGCGTGGGTGGGGCTTAGATCGGAAGTGAACACTGATTGGCTGACATCATTCTTATCTCACCTGTAAATCAGTTTGACTACTAATCTACATAATTAAACTCTAACAGCTCTGGATTCTCCAGCAGAGATGCTATTGCATTTCTGTGATGAGCAGTATGATGTACTATAGTAACATAGTAATGATGGCAGATGAAGACCATCCATCCATCCAGTCTGCCTAGTAATTTGCTTATGGTAGTAACTGCCGCTCCATGGAGGTTACCCCATTCGTTCTGTTGGTTGTAACTGCCGCTCCATGCAGGTTACCCCCATGTGTTCTGTTAAGGGTAGTAACTACCGCTCTGTGCATGTTACCCCCATGTGTTCAGTTAGGGGTAGTAACTACCGCTCTGTGCATGTTACCCCCATGTGTTCAGTTAGGGGTAGTAACTGCCGCTCTGTGCAGGTTAGCCCCATGCAGAAATATTACACCACTCTTTTTTTTCTTCATTTCCAACCTCAAGCCTTTAGGGGCAGTGTTTGTCCCATGCCCTTTTGAATGCATTTACCCACATTAGTGACTCTCACAGCTTCCTGTGCCTCAGGCTCAGCCCCCCACCCACATTAGTGACTCTCACAGCTTCCTGTGCCTCAGGCTCAGCCCCCCACCCACATTAGTGACTCTCACAGCTTCCTGTGCCTCAGGCTCAGCCCCCCTCCCACATTAGTGACTCTCACAGCTTCCTGTGCCTCAGGCTCAACCCCCCCTCCTACTTTAGTGACTCTCACAGCTTCCTGTGCCTCAGGCTCAGCCCCCCACCCACATTAGTGACTCTCACAGCTTCCTGTGCCTCAGGCTCAGCCCCCCACCCACATTAGTGACTCTCACAGCTTCCTGTGCCTCAGGCTCAACCCCCCCTCCTACTTTAGTGACTCTCACAGCTTCCTGTGCCTCAGGCTCAGCCCCCCACCCACATTAGTGACTCTCACAGCTTCCTGTGCCTCAGGCTCAACCCCCCCTCCCACATTAGTGACTCTCACAGCCTCCTGTGCCTCAGGTTCAGCCCCCCACCCATATTAGTGACTCTTGCAGCCTCCTGTGCCTCAGGCTCAGCCCCCCACCCATATTAGTGACTCTTGTAGCCTCCAGTGCCTCAGGCTTAGCCCCCCACCCATATTAGTGACTCTTGTAGCCTCCAGTGCCTCAGGCTTAGCCCCCCCACCCATATTAGTGACTCTTGTAGCCTCCAGTGCCTCAGGTTCAGCCCCCCACTCACATTAATGACTCTTGTAGCCTCCTGTGCCTCAGGCTCAGCCCCCCACCCATATTAGTGACTCTTGTAGCCTCCAGTGCCTCAGGCTTAGCCCCCCACCCATATTAGTGACTCTTGCAGCCTCCTGTGCCTCAGGCTCAGCCCCCCACCCATATTAGTGACTCTTGTAGCCTCCAGTGCCTCAGGCTTAGCCCCCCACCCATATTAGTGACTCTTGCAGCCTCCTGTGCCTCAGGCTCAGCCCCCCACCCATATTAGTGACTCTTGTAGCCTCCAGTGCCTCAGGCTTAGCCCCCCCCCCATATTAGTGACTCTTGTAGCCTCCTGTGCCTCAGGCTCAGCCCCCCACCCATATTAGTGACTCTTGTAGCCTCCAGTGCCTCAGGCTTAGCCCCCCACCCATATTAGTGACTCTTGTAGCCTCCAGTGCCTCAGGCTTAGCCCCCCACCCATATTAGTGACTCTTGCAGCCTCCTGTGCCTCAGGCTCAGCCCCCCACTCATATTAATGACTCTTGTAGCCTCCAGTGCCTCAGGCTCAGCCCCCCACCCACATTAATGACTCTTGTAGCCTCCTGTGCCTCAGGCTCAGCCCCCCACCCATATTAGTGACTCTTGTAGCCTCCAGTGCCTCAGGCTTAGCCCCCCACCCATATTAATGACTCTTGTAGCCTCCAGTGCCTCAGGCTCAGCCCCCCACCCACATTAGTGACTCTTGTAGCCTCCAGTGCCTCAGGCTCAGCCCCCCACCCACAATCACTCTTGTAGCCTCCAGTGCCTCAGGCTCAGCCCCCCACCCACATTAGTGACTCTTGTAGCCTCCTGTGCCTCAGGCTCAGCCCCCCACCCACAATCACTCTTGTAGCCTCCAGTGCCTCAGGCTCAGCCCCCCACCCACATTGACTCTTGTAGCCTTCTGTGCCTCAGGCTCAGCCCCCCACTCACATTAATGACTCTTGTAGCCTCCAGTGCCTCAGGCACAGCCCCCCACCCACATTAGTGACTCTTGTAGCCTCCTGTGCCTCAGGCTCAGCCCCCCCACTCACATTAATGACTCTTGTAGCCTCCAGTGCCTCAGGCTCAGCCCCCCACCCACATTAGTGACTCTTGCAGCCTCCTGTGCCTCAGGCTCAGCCCCCCACCCACAATGACTCTTGTAGCCTCCTGTGCCTCAGGCTCAGCCCCCCACTCACATTAGTGACTCTTGTAGCCTCCAGTGCCTCAGGCTCAGCCCCCCACCCACATTAGTGACTCTTGCAGCCTCCTGTGCCTCAGGCTCAGCCCCCCACCCACAATGACTCTTGTAGCCTCCTGTGCCTCAGGCTCAGCCCCCCACTCATATTAATGACTCTTGTAGCCTCCAGTGCCTCAGGCTCAGCCCCCCACCCACAATGACTCTTGTAGCCTCCTGTGCCTCAGGTTCAGCCCCCCACCCACAATGACTCTTGCAGCCTCCAGTGCCTCAGGCTCAGCCCCCCACCCATATTAGTGACTCTTGCAGCCTCCTGTGCCTCAGGCTCAGCCCCCCACCCACATTGACTCTTGTAGCTTCCTGTGCCTCAGGCTCAGCCCCCCACTCACATTAATGACTCTTGTAGCCTCCAGTGCCTCAGGCTCAGCCCCCCACCCACATTAATGACTCTTGGAGCCTCCTGTGCCTCAGGCTCAGCCCCCCATCCACATTAGTGACTCTCACAGCCTCCTGTGCCTCAGGTTCAGCCCCCCACCCACATTAGTGATTCTTGTAGCCTCCTGTGCCTCAGGCTCAGCCCCCCACCCATATTAGTGACTCTTGTAGCCTCCTGTGCCTCAGGCTCAGCCCCCCACCCATATTAATGACTCTTGCAGCCTCCTGTGCCTCAGGCTCAGCCCCCCACCCACATTGACTCTTGTAGCCTCCAGTGCCTCAGGCTCAGCCCCCCACTCACATTAATGACTCTTGTAGCCTCCTGTGCCTCAGGCTCAGCCCCCCACCCATATTAGTGACTCTTGTAGCCTCCTGTGCCTCAGGCTCAGCCCCCCACCCACATTAATGACTCTTGTAGCCTCCTGTGCCTCAGGCTCAGCCCCCCACCCATATTAGTGACTCTTGTAGCCTCCTGTGCCTCAGGCTCAGCCCCCCACCCACATTAATGACTCTTGTAGCCTCCTGTGCCTCAGGCTCAGCCCCCCACCCATATTAGTGACTCTTGCAGCCTCCTGTGCCTCAGGCTCAGCCCCCCACCCATATTAGTGACTCTTGCAGCCTCCTGTGCCTCAGGCTCAGCCCCCCACCCATATTAGTGACTCTTGCAGCCTTCTGTGCCTCAGGCTCAGCCCCCCACCCATATTAGTGACTCTTGCAGCCTTCTGTGCCTCAGGCTCAGCCCCCCACCCATATTAATGACTCTTGTAGCCTCCAGTGCCTCAGGCTCAGCCCCCCACCCACAATGACTCTTGCAGCCTCCTGTGCCTCAGGCTCAGCCCCCCACCCATATTAATGACTCTTGTAGCCTCCTGTGCCTCAGGCTCAGCCCCCCACCCATATTAGTGACTCTTGCAGCCTCCTGTGCCTCAGGCTCAGCCCCCCCACCCATATTAGTGACTCTTGTAGCCTCCTGTGCCTCAGGCTCAGCCCCCCACCCATATTAGTGACTCTTGCAGCCTCCTGTGCCTCAGGCTCAGCCCCCCACCCATATTAGTGACTCTTGCCGCCTGCTGCGTTTCAGTCCTCCACCCCTAGTAGAGATGTTAACATCACAGATTTTTTCAGAGTTTAACCCAGGAGATTAGTTGCAATGATTTTATGGCTCCGCTTCAGCTTCCTGTCTCCCAGGGCTGTCAGGAAACTGAAAAGCATTCTATTTTTTTTTTGTTTTGTTTTCTTGCTCCATGATCCCCCTCCTCCTCTGGGAGAAACTCTGGAGCTCCCTCTCTTCAACCTGCTGCTATAATGAGCTCCTCTAATGAGGAAACACGAGGAAGACGGTTCACCTATAATTACTGCCAGCTTCTTGGAGTATAATGGTGCTCAGGTGTGACAGTAATTAATGAACGTAGCCTGGGAGCTCTTCTCCTGACCGCAAGGTAGATGGCGTCGTAGCTGCTGGCAGAATCTGGGGGGCGGGTAGGTTCTGGGGTAAAGCCTTTGGAGGTGGCCAGGTAGAGGATGCTGTGCTGTGAGAGCCGAGCACTTACGGGTCAACGCATCCTTTGCTCTTGCTGAGGGAAGGACCCTTAAGATGGGGTCGGGAGGGAAATCCTGTGCATCAGAGCTGGGGCTCAAGGGTAGCTGAGAGGGGGAAAAGGGGGGGTGCATCTGGTGCTCTGGGAGTTTGCAGGGGCATCCTGTTTTTTAAAGGGAGGGGTAGGACATGTTCCAGGCCCGGGGCTCTAAGAGCGTGTCCTGGGTTGCTGGGGCTCAGGGGGGCATGTCTTGCACTTTTGGGGCTCTGGAGGAATATGGTGATGGGGGAGAGGGCATGGGTGTTAAACAATAACACCGCTAGCGGTTTTTTTTGTAAAGTATCTTTTTATTGCGTTATAATTTTGCAACAAAACTAGAATAGTGACATTTAGCAATCTAGAAATCTAAACTGCGAGGGTAGACAAGGATTGCTTTTTGACCAGATCTTGGGTTTTTTTTTTCCCTCATTTCCAGAGTCCGTGCACCTGGGGAATCTGGTTGTTCGATATGGTTACATCTATCCACTGAAAGACCCCAGGAACATGATTCTCAAGGCAGACGAGTCACCATATAGGTTCCAGGTACGGTAAGGCCTGTTCCCCCCTTCACATTGCAGTGTCCAGGGTCGTTGGAAGGGGCAGCCAGGACAGACGCCAGGCTAGGGGAGGTAGGCTCCCATGTGGACTGCCACATCATCAGAGAGAAACACACTGCTCCCCCCGCCCCCCCCCCCAATCAACCATCCAGGGCACCGGGTAGCCTGGCACCAATCCTGGCAGCGCACTAAGAGGTGAATGTTCAAAAGTTGCACGCGTAAAATGGTGTGTATGCGAGTATATGCTATTTAAAAAAACCCCCACAAGATCCACGCATAAATCAGGGACCACGGGTAAATCTGCATTTCTTAAAAAAAAAAAAAAAAGGGGGGGCGGGCCAACATTTCCACAAATAAGTTGCTATTTCACAATCTGCCAAAGTGATGTGCATAAGTCTTTTATTTGACTATATTTACGCTTGCTCAATATCTGGTGTAAGTGATCATAGACATCTTAAGAGTAATGAAATGACCGGGTGGGGGGGGGGGGGGGGGGGGGCGGATCTGGGTGAAATGGGGGCACTTCAGGCTGAAGATCCAGAAGGACTGGGCAAACAGACTAACTGGTAAAACGGGTTAGTTCATTGCTGTGCGCATGTTAGAAAATTCCCTGACTCTCGAGTGTAAAAGCCGGCTTAGGATGGGGTAATTGCACATAAATAATGCGAGTAAAATCAATTAGTGTATCCCTTTAAAATTTGAAATACAAATACACGGGTTTATCATTTGTGTACACTTATCTGGCTAAATTTCGACTTATCCGGCTAAATAGCACCTTTGCCACTTCTTAGACAGACAAATTTGAACTTATCCGGATAAACAGTGCTACTTTTTTTAGATTTTTCTGGCTATCTTGCATCCCCATGTAAGTCCAAAAAGTGCTGCTTAGACAAAGTGCTCTTCAGACTTTGCTGCTACTTAGCTGCATAAATCAGAATTCATCCAGATCAGTGTTGCTACTTTTTACTTGCACGGTTCATGATTTTTACATACATGAGCATGTGTGTGCATTAGGGGTGTGTTTTCGTTTGAAATGAAATAGAAAATACCAATGATATTTCCTATTTCATTTCATGGTTCAAAAAAACCCCACAAAATTTTGTATAGCTTTTCCTATTTTTATTTTTATTTTTTTTGGGGGGGGGGCCAAAAAAGCAATATTTTATTTAAAAAAAAAAAGGTTGATAAGACCAATCCCAACCCTTTCTATTTATTCAAATATTCACCCATCCCATTAGCTAAGCCCCTCATCTACGAGCCCTTAGGACTCACCAAAATGTTCCTGATGTCTAGGGGGGGGAGGGGCCCAGGAACGACCTCCTGCTCCTGGGCCCAGTGGCTGCCATTATTCAAAATGGTATGGGCCACCCTTTGACCCTATCATGTGATGGGGCTACCGGTTCCATTGGACAGACCCTGTCACATGATAGGGGCAATGGGTGGTGAGCACCATTTTTCAAAAGGGCGGTTCCTGTTAGCCTTTAAAAAAAAAAAGAAATAAAAATAAAATGGTTCATCCTTCCGAAACAATAGGGGAAACAAACTAAAATGTTGTTTTGTGCACGTGTATTTTATAAACTGTGCATATCATTTGCACACAGGTTATAAAATATACTAGTAAACTTTGCATGCACCCATATATACATGCGTACATGGGCGCATGTGAGTAGTTTTGAAAGTTATCCTCCCTTTTTTTAAAAATTCAGACAGCCACCAGCATTGATAATATTCTTGTTTCCGATTTCTGTTTCATTCGTAATAAAGCTGGAAATGATTTGAAAGCTTCTCCAGCTTAGCTATGCTCTCTCTCTTTTATGGAGCCAGATAAATCCCTCTTACATCCAAATGGATCATGTCATTTGCAGGGAAGAAATGACTTGTTAAACATGTCCACATGTAACTTTTACACAAAGAAATGAGGAACTAGATAAATGGTTTTGTGCAAAGAATGTCTGCAAGATTGTTTTGCAGCGCAGTGTTCATCCAGTAGCACTATAAAAATATAAGTAGTAATATTCACAGGATAAGGATCAACAGAAAGGGGCACTGGTTAAGATTTTGCTATTAAGCAAGTTTCTTACTGGCAGCGTGGCTGAAATATAGAATCTGATGCCAGATAGGGATCAATAGGTCCATCTAACCTGTCCGATTTTATTCCTGTTGCAATGCCATAGACTGCAGTTGATCTCTGGCTTATCTTTCTTTTCTTTGCAATGAGGGATCCTCTGTTTATTTCATGCTTTCTTGAATTCTGTTAGTTTGGGGTTTTTTTTACCTTCATTCACTTCCCTCGGAAGCCTGGCAGATATTCATTCCTCTTTCCACGAAGCAATATTTGCTGATCCTGCTCCTCCCTTGGAGTTTCACGCCATGATCCAGAGTAGCGGTTCCAGACCTGTCCTGGTTGACCCCCCCAGCCAGATGGGCTTTCAGGATATCTGCAATGAATAAGCATGA
Organism: Rhinatrema bivittatum; assembly: GCF_901001135.1. Lineage (NCBI taxonomy): Eukaryota > Metazoa > Chordata > Amphibia > Gymnophiona > Rhinatrematidae > Rhinatrema > Rhinatrema bivittatum. The sequence goes on along the minus strand of NC_042628.1, from coordinate 48,285,345 downwards.
GATCAGTCTGCAAGCGCGGCTTCCATTCCTTTAAAAAAGGTTTGCTTCTTGGGCCCGTAACCCTCCATGACGTAGGCAATGGGCCTGCTTAGAGTTCTGGAGGTGAGGTTCGCAGCTTGCAGCAGAGTGCTAACCAAGTCGCCGCAGTCCCGTGATCAGGCTCCTCCAGTGGGGGGGGAGTTTAAGCTGCAAAGGCCAAGGAGATCGCACGCCTGTTCTCTCAAGAAACGAACCACACACTGGGACGGTAATGTTTAAACAGCAGCGCCAGGCGCACATATGTGCGCGTTTGCAGGCTCGCGCCCCAGGGATGCAGCCATTTTATAACATACACGCGTGTATGCGCGCATGGTATAAGATAGGCTGTAGGTGCGCATATGTGCGCGCAGTTTTAAGTAGGCGTGCGCAAATGCCGCTTCTGCTGCGTAAGGGGGGATTTTAGCAGACATCCACGCCGACGCAATTACCAGTTTTCCCAATTTGTTCCCAGTTCGCTCAGGAAAGGGATAGGCCTTCTTAACCCCCGTTGTTAAATACCCTCCCTTTTACCCTGTTAACCCCACCCTTTAAAACCCTATTCACCTCTTTACTTTTTTTGGTTTTCCAACTTACACGCCATCCATAGCAGTAGTAAAGCTACGCAGTTAGTGTAGCTGTGTTTAAAAAAGGATTCTGAGCTTTTGACTGAGCTTTTGACTTGTGCTCGTACCGGGAGATATGTGTGTACATGGGGCGCCTTTTAAAATCCACGTGGTGTGCACATATCTCCCAGCTTTGGCATGCTTAGGGCTTTTACAGTTCACCTAAAAGCAGTGGCGTAGCCAGAATTGATTTTTTGGGTGGGCACAAGGTTAACATGGGTGGGCTGTAGGCATGCAGGTCTACTAGTTGTTTTTTTTACTGATAAATAATGCCAAATTATGCAGCATAGCATTCACATCTACGCCTAAGTATGAGGTTTACTTAATGATACAAACATAATTCACGGTGATTTGTGGTACTTTAGCCTTCTTATTATTACGATTTTATACACGGCTCCTACCTGTCCATAAATTTTGAGAGAGCGGTTGTGTTGCTTATATTTAAATTGCTAACATCTCAAAATATAGATATATATTTTTACCTTTGTTGTCTGATCTTTGTATTTTTCTAATCAGTTGGTCCTGGTCTCTTTTTCCCATTTTTTTCCCTTATAGCTCATTTCCTAATTCCTTTTCAGTGTCTTTCTTCTATTACTGTCTTCTTCCCTTACACACACACACACACACACACACACACACACACACACACACACACACACACACACACATATACACGCTTTCTCTCACAGACTCCCTCTCACACACTCAAGCTGTCACTCTCATATGCTCTCCCCCCCCCCCCAAGCTCACATTCAAGTTCTCACTTTCTCACCCCTCCCCAGGCTTATATTCTTATGCACACACAGACGCACATCCAGGCACCCATTCTCACCCACACACATAAACCCAGACTCCCAGTCTCACCCACACATATTCAAGCTCCCATTCTCATCCATACATATACACATTTAAGGTACTATTCTCACCCACACATACACACATTCAAGCACCCATTCTTATCCACATATTCAAGCTTCCATTCTCACCCACCCACACAAACCCAGGCTCTCATTCTCACCCATATATACACACATTCAAGCTCCCATTCTCACCCACCCACAAACCCAGGCTCCCATTCTCAACCACACATACACACATTCGAGCTCCCATTCACCCACATATTCAAGCTTCCATTCTCACCCACATACACACCCAGGCTCCAGTTTTCACCCACACACACTCCCATTCTCATCCACACATACACATTCAAGCACGTGCACAGCTTCCGCTTTCTCCCCCAGAGCAGGAAGATCAGCTGCCTCTCCTGCTGCCACCGGCCTCCTGCTATCTTCGGGCGTCGGGCCGTACTGCCCGCCGAACTTCCTGTCGGGGGGGGGGAGGGAGGAAGCGGACGTTGTGCGCTGCGCTTCCGCTATCCCCCCCCCCCCGACAGGAAGTTCGGCGGGCAGTACGGCCCGACGCCCGAAGATAGCAGGAGGCCGGTGGCAGCAGGAGAGGCAGCTGATCTTCCTGCTTTGGGGGAGCGGAAGCTGCGCGCGGCGCTTCCGCTCCCCCAAACAGGAAGTTCGGCGTGGCCCGAAGATAGCAGGAGAACGGGTGGCAGCAGGAGAGGCAGCTGATCTTCCTGCATTGGGGGGAGAAAGCGGAAGCTGCGCGCGGCGCTTCCGCTCCCCCCCGAACAGGAAGACCGGTTGGCCATACGGCCGCAGCAGCGCTTCCCCACGTGTGCCGTGATGGCGCGCGAGGCGTGGGTTCTCTTGTTCGCTGTCGCGGGGATGGGATCCCGCGACAGCCTTGCAGTTCCGGTGCCAGTTGGGTGGGCCTGGGTCTAAGTTGGGTGGGCACCTGCCCACCCAGGCCCACCCGTGGCTACGCCACTGCCTAAAAGGGTGTTGTTCCCAAACCAAAACCAACTTTTACCGAAGACAAAAATATGTATATATTTTGTAGTACAAAAATAGGACAACATAAGAAAATGCCATACTGGGTCAGACCAAGGGTCCATCAAGCCCAGCATCCTGTTTCCAACAGTGGCCAATCCAGGCCATAAGAACCTGGCAAGTACCCAAAAACTAAGTCTATTCCATGTTACCATTGCTAATGGCAGTGGCTATTCTCTAAGGGCCTGATTTTAAAAAGCATTTACTCGAGCAAAACTGGTTTTTGCTCGAGTAAATACACTTTACTCAAGTAAGTGGGCTTTTCAAACTTGCTACAATATATGCCATTGAATTGTCCATAGGTTTTACTCAAGTAAGTGCACTTTACTCGAGTAAATAGCTTTTGAAAATTGCTACGATAGTATGTCACATTTACATGCGTAACTCCTTTGAAAATGACCCCCTAAGTGAACTTAATAGCAGGTAATGGACTTCTCCTCCAAGAACTTATCCAATCCTTTTTTAAACACAGCTACACTAACTGCACTAACCACATCCTCTGGCAACAAATTCCAGAGTATAATTGTGCGTTGAGTAAAAAAGAACTTTCTCCGATTAGTTTTAAATGTTCCACATGCTAACTTCATGGAATGCCCCCTAGTCTTTCTATTATCCGAAAGAGTAAATTCTATTATCCAAAAGAGTAAAATTCACATTAACCCGTTCTAGATCTCTCATGATTTTAAACACCTCTATCATATCCCCCTTCAGCCGTCTCTTCTCCAAGCTGAACAGCCCTAACCTCTTTAGTCTTTCCTCATAGGGGAGCTGTTCCTTCCCCTTTATCATTTTGGTCGCCCTTCTCTGTACCCTCTCCATCGCAACTATATCTTTTTTGAGATGCAGCGACCAGAACTGTACACAGTATTCAAGGTGCAGTCTCACCATGGAGCGATACAGAGGCATTATGACATTTTCTGTTTTATTCTCCATTTCCTTTTCTAATAATTCCCAACATTCTGTTTGCTTTTTTGACTGCTGCAGCACACTGAGCCGACAATTTCAATGTGTTATCCACTATGACACCTAGATCTCTTTCTTGGGAGGTAGCACCTAATATGGAACCTAACATTGTATAACTATAGCATGGGTTATTTTTCCCTATATGCATCACCTTGCACTTGTCCACATTAAATTTCATCTGCCATTTGGATGCCCAATTTTCTAGTCTCAGAAGGTCTTCCTGCAATTTATCACAATCTGCTTGTGATTTAACTACTCTGAACAATTTTGTATCATCTGCAAATTTGATTACCTCACTCGTCGTATTTCTTTCCAGATCATTTATAAATATATTGAAAAGTAAGGGTCCCAATACAGATCCCTGAGGCACTCCATTGTCCACTCCCTTCCACTGAGAAAATTGCCCATTTAATCCTACTCTCTGTTTCCTGTCTTTTAGCCAGTTTGCAATCCACGAAAGGACATCGCCACCTATCCCATGACTTTTTACTTTTCCTAGAAGGAAACTTTGTCAAACACCTTCTGAAAATCCAAGTATACTATATCTACCGGTTCACCTTTATCCACATGTTTATTAACGCCTTCAAAAAAGTGAAGCAGATTTGTGAGGCAAGACTTGCGCTGGGTAAAGCCGACTCAAAAATTAAAATATTTAGGTCCACAGTTTGATGATATGGAAGGGAAGGTCTATTTATCCTGGAAGAGACTAGAAAAGACTATCAATCAAGTCAAAAAATTCATAAATTTAATATCTCCAAAAGCAATAGACCATGTACAGCTGTTGGGCACAATGGCGTCTGCAATAGAGCTAACGCCTTGGGCAAGGGCTCACATAAGACCATTACAATGGCCTCTTCTTTCAAGATGGACCGCACATCAACAGATCTTCTCTGGTGATCAGATAAATTAAACTTTTCAAAAGGAGTATTTCTGGATCCCCCACAATGTATAACGGTGGAGTCGGATGCACGTTTACTTGGATGGGTGCACATTGCTAGAATCAGTATATCCGAGGTTCATGGACTCAAGGAAGACAACCTGATCAGTCAACAGACCAGAGACCAGAGCAATTCATCTGGCAAGTCTACATTTCCAGCCAATAATATGATGTTAGTAATTTTTAATTTTATGAGATTTCAGTCATTTGATGTTATTTTTATTGTACATATCTCTGTTTTACTAATGTAATAAGATGCGATCAATCAAGAGAACAAATACATATAAACTTAATTCAGGGGAAAGCTTTCAGGCTCCTTTGCAACAATGTAACTGCAGTAGCATACGTAAACAAACAGGAAGGAACTCACAGTCAACCAGTCTCAGAGGAAACCTACTCTTTCCTTGGGCAGATAGGAATTTATTACAGATATCTGCACTTCACAACCAAGGGAAGAAGAATGTAAAGGCAGATTAGCTAAATAGAAATCTCATAGACCCAGAGAGTGGGAATTGAGAAAAGAAGCTTTTCAGATGATTTTACAGAGATAGGGCATGCCTCAGTTAGTTCTAATGGCAATGCACAAAAATTCTAAATTAAAATGACAAAATGATTACAGTACAGAACAGACAGATGCGCTCACTCAGATTTGGCCACAAGGAAAACTGATGTATGTCTTTCCTCCATGGCCTATGATAGGGCAAGCACTTTGCAAAGTGGAGAAAGAGAAGGCGTCTTTGATTGTAGTAGCTCTAGATTGACTAAGGAGACCCTGGTACACAGATCTAAAAAGACTCAAAATAGATTCCCTCCTCCCCCCCATAGAATGCGATCTGCACTATGAACAATTTTATATCCAAAAGACTTGAAGGAATCAAATGTCTGAGAGACAATAAAGATCATATAGTGAGAATGGAGCAATCCATCAAAGTTTTCTCTGAGAAACGTTTTGACTTTGAAGCAAGGTTAACATAGGTTCAGTCCAATAATGAAAGCCTGCAACTTTAAATTACAACATAGGCTGAAATTGATGGAAAATAAAATGAGACTTTTGCATTTGAGAATTTAAACTTTCCTTGGACTTCCTTGGTTAGTCCAGGAGAATTGTTTAAGAGATATATGTTGGAGATTTTAAAGTTCACTCCGGAAGCACTACCACCTTTAAATAAGATCTTTTACCTTCCTCAGAAAAAATAAACGTGTTATTGCTACTGAAATGCAAGTTGAAGCTGAGCAAGAACAGCTGGATATAGATACTTTAGAATTGTCTGCTTATTGGAGAATTTGCAGGATGCGGCGTCTTCTCGCCACCTTGTTACTATCTTTTCTCTTCGAGTCTGATAAAAACTCTGTAATGCAACTTTTCATTAGATATAAAGAATGTTTATTTATGGGTCAAAAAATGTGGTGTTTCCTAGATGTATCTTTTGAGGCACAGGCTAGACGTAAGCAATTCCTGCAGATGAGGCATGATGTGCTCAATATCTGTGGTGATTACTTTCTTCCTTTTCCATGTAAGTGCCTTGTGAAATTTGAAAATTAGCAGTACATATTTTTTGACCCATTACAACCGAGACAGTTTCTTGATGCTAAAATTGCTTCTGGTGCTGTTATTGCTTCCACCTAGGATTTGTTATTATACACCTCTAGGAATGTCTTTTTCTTAGGATTATTTCCTTGTTTAACTTGGCTTCTTTTTATTTCTGATTTCCCCCAGGTCATGTGGGCTTGAAAGAGGATTATTAGCGTTATTGTTATTTTTTCTTAGTACTATGTTGCATTTGTTTGTGTATCTCTGTAATCTATTTTCCTACAAATATTAATGTATTGTTATTTGTTAAAACAGAATAAATTAGTTTAAAAAAATAGATACCTCCCCCTCCTAAGATTACCAGGAGTACAAGGTCTCCTACACCAGGGACCATTAATAATGGAAGATCCAGCACGGTTGTATCTTACAGCCTGGCTCCTCAAAGGAGAAAATTGATTTAAAAAGGCTATTGTAAAGCTGTAATTTTAACTTTGCTAAAAGCAAGGAAAAATTCAACATCATTAACTATATTTGGACATGGAGTTGTTTTGAAGCTCTCTGCAAAGAGGCTTCCATCTCTCACCATGGCAGTCACAAATTCTGGACATTTTAGATTTTTACAAAAAGATTAGAAAAGGGATTAGCTCTCATAAGAACATAAGAACATGCCATACTGGGTCAGACCAAGGGTCCATCAAGTCCAGCATCCTGTTTCCAACAGTGGCCAATCCAGGCCATAAGAACCTGGCAAGTACCCAAAAACCAGGGGTGGATTGGCCCATCGGGGGATCAGGCATCCCCTGGTGGGCCGGTCGTGCTAGTCACGTGGTCTGCCGAGTGTGGCCGTGACAGAGCCTCGCTCGGCAGACCACGTGGTATCTCCTGGGCCGGCCTAGGCGGTGAATCTCTGGGCCGGTCTTCATCGGGAATTCGCTGCTTCCAAAAACTAAGTCTTTTTCATGTTACCTTTGCTAGTGATAGCAGTGGCTATTTTCTAAGTCAACTTAATAGCAGGTAATGGACTTCTCCAAGAACGTATCCAATCCTTTTTTAAACACAGCTACACTAACTGCACTAACCTCATCCTCTGGCAACAAATTCCAGAGTTTAATTGTGCGTTGAGTGAAGAAGAACTTTCTCCGATTAGTTTTAAATGTGCCACATGCTAACTTCATGGAGTGCCCCCTAATCTTTCTATTATCTGAAAGACTAAATAACCAATTTACATCTACCCGTTCTAGACCTCTCATGATTTTAAACACCTCTATCATATCCCCGTCAGCCGTCTCTTCTCCAAGCTGAAAAGTCCTAACCTCTTTAGTCTTTCCTCAACCTTTTTCCCATCGTGACACACCTGATGGACAATGCACACTTGTGTGACATACTGCTCATTACAATCCACAGCCGAAATAAAAAGTAAAGGCCCAGTATTACTTTTATTGTTAAGAATGACTCAAGGGAAAGATAAGTACTCTGTCTGAACAGAAATTACATAAATAGTAAACCTCCTATACCAGAACAGCACCAACTTCCAGCACTCAAACAGTACCCACCTTACCTAAGAAAAGGCAACACTGAAAATACTACACCAGGCCTTAAAACACCAATACACCTCCTATTAGGAAAACGGACCAAGCCAGGCTGCTATAGAGCCCTCCACAGAAACTACACACCAGCAGAATACCTCACCTCAGTCACATGTGCAGACCCTCACCTAACAAAGAATAAAGAGACCATAAAGCATAACTATAAACATGCAGACAAAAACTGAAATGGAAACCACAACAAGCCAGAGACTCTGTAGGCAGTGCAACAAAGGAAAAAGAGAAACATCAATAGTCCTCATAAAACAAACTCAAGAAATATAAAATCAATAGCAGTAAACTATACTAACAAAAAGAACAAATTATTTCAAAACAGCTGATGAATGGAATATCCAATAATTAAAAACTAAAATAAAAAGTTTCCAGACACCAATACAATATTTCAAAACTGGCAACACAAAGACCAAATAATTAAAAATAATAAGGGTAAAGGGATGCTCTGCTCTCCATACCCAGGAGCATTTGATATCCAGGTGCCCTGAGATTGTTTTGAATTAGTAGGTGCACACATGGGGTCTCTTTCTCACTTACATAGGCTCTTAATCACACATTTACACACATGCTGTCTTTCTGACACACATACACTCTTTCAATCACACACTTACATACATGCTGTCTCTCTCACACACACATAGGGGCCGATTTTAAATCCTACGTGCGCGGGGTACATTTGTGAGCGCTACCCAGCGCGCACAAATGTACACCCAATTTTATAACAAGCACGCTGCCGCGAGCATGTTATAAAATCCAGGGTCGGCGCGCGCAAGAGGGTGCACACTTGTGCACCTTGCACGCACTGAGCCCAAAGGGAGCCCTGATGGCTTTCCCCGTTCCCTCCAAGGCCACTCCGAAATCGGAGCGGCCTTAGAGGGAACTTTCTTTTAGCTCCCCCCACCTTTCCCTCCCTTCCCCTATCTAACCCACCCCCCAGCCCTACCTAAATCCCCCCCTACCTTATTTTGCCAAGTTACACCAGCCTCTGGCAGTTGTAACTTGCGCGCACCGGCCGGCGAACCTCTGGCACGGCTGCTGTGCCGGAGGAATCAGGCCCGCCCCCGGCCCGCCCGTTTTTGAAAGCTCCGGGACATATGCGCGTCCTGGGGCTTGTGCGCGCCGCCGAGCCTATGCACAGGGATAGTTTTGAAAATCTACCTCATAGGTTCTCATTCACATATTTACATACTTACTCGCATGTACAGGCTCTCAATCACATATACACATGCTCTGTCTTTCACACAAACAGGTTCTCAATGACACACTTATACACATGCGCTCGCGCTCTCTTCTCACACACAGGCTGTCAATCACACAGTTACACACATGCTGTCTCCTTCTCACACACACATAGGTTCTCATTCACATATTTACATACATACTTACTCTCATGCACAGGCTCTCAATCACATATACACATGCTCTCAGTCTTACACACAAACATGCACTCACGCTCTCTTCTCACACACAGGCTGTCAATCACACACATGCTGTCTCCCTCTCACACACACATAGGTTCTCATTCACATATTTACATACATACACTCATGCACAGGCTCTCAATCACATATACAATGCTCTCAGTCTTACACACAAACAGGTTCTCAATGACACACTTATAAACATGCGCTCACGCTCTCTTCTCACACACAGGCTGTCAATCACACACACATGCTGTCTCCCTCTCACACACACATAGGTTCTCATTCACATATTTACATACATACACTCATGCACAGGCTCTCAATCACATACACAAATGCACTCAGTCATATACACACGTTCTCTTTCACACAAACAGGTTCTCAATGACACACTTATACACATGCGCTCACGCTCTCTCACACACAGGCTGTCAATCACACACTTACATACATACATACTGTCTCACATACACACACACACACACAGGGTTTCAAACACATATGTTCGCTCACTCTCTCTCTCTTTCTCTCTCCCTCCCCCCACCGAAGAGCAAATGGCAGCAGCAGCAGCAATCTCCTCCTCTTCTTCCAACCCTCGCGGCCTTGAGAAAGAAGTCCCATCGGCTGCAGGGGCTGACGTTGTTCCTCTTTTTGCTCCGGGCCAATGCTGCATGCACTTGTAACTTGCCACAGTCTCTTCTTCCCACGATTGTGGCCATTGCACACCACTTCCTCTTCCAGGCCACGGGGGCAGGAAGAAGAGACCATGCTGCTAGAGCAGTGGACTCCAGCTATCCTGTTGCCTTCTGATAGCCCGGGCGGAGGAAAAGTTTGCATCTTGCTGGGGCAGGGGGAGCTGCTGGGCTAGCGGGGGACCGGTAAGGTGGCGACACACTGGTTGAAAACTGCAGCTCCAAAGGTACAAATAGTGGGAACAGCAGGTTATAGAGGAAGAATAAAAGGTTTTCCAATCACCTCATCCATTCTAAAAGATTTTGATAGCGGTAAACATTACATTCTAATAATGCTAGACTTATCAGCAGCCTTCGACACAGTAAACCATAAAATATTACTAAAAAGACTAGAAGAAATCGGATTACACAGCAAAACAATAAACTGGTTCAGTTCATATCTAAATAATAGGTTCTTCCAAGTTCAGATCAACAAAGTATTATCAGAAAAAGTCAATCTCAAAACAGGAGTACCGCAGGGATCAGCCCTGTCTGCAACCCTCTTTAACATATACATGCTGCCCTTATGTCATCTGCTTGCAGGACTAGGAATTATACATTATATTTATGCAGACGATATTCAACTAATTTTACCAATCGAGGACACAGTAGAGAAAACGTTAAACCTAGCTAACATGTACCTAGACATTATAAAACTGCTAAACCGAATGGAACATGTGATTAATATTGAAAAAACAGAATTTCTACACTTAGAATGGAAGAATATTGAAATCATCCAAACTCCAATAATCCTCAAAGACAACCAGAAAACTGAAGTAGCTGAAAAAGTACGAAACCTTGGAATAATAATGGACCCTGAAATCAATCTAAATCAGCACATATTGCTAAAAGTAAAAGAAGGCTATGCAAAACTCATGGTACTCAGAAAACTAAAACCACTACTAAAACTAGCTGATTTCAGAACAGTACTTCAGGCATTAGTTTTCTCCAGCACGGACTACTGTAATGCCCTTTTACTAGGACTCGCGAATACAACATTAAGGCCATGTCAAATACTTCAAAACACAGCAGCTAGAATACTAACCGGAAAAAGGAGGAGGGACCATATAACTGAAACCCTGGCGGAATTAAATTGGCTACCTATTGAACACGGAATTAAATACAAAGCCCTATGTACCATACATAAACTAATACATGATGAAAAATCGGACTGGCTAAACACAGCATTACGAGTACACATCCCACACAGAAACCTTCAATCAGCAAATAAAGCACTCTTAACCATTCCTTCAGTAAAGACAGAGAGACTAACCTAAGTGAGAGAAAGGGCCTTATCTTTAGCAGGCCCCACACTTTGAAACACAATGATCTAGAGATCAGATTACAAAGAGATCTCAAAACCTTTAAAAAAAGTTTAAAAACATGGCTTTTTAAACAAGCATTTTATAAAGAGACTGGAGAATAGAAAATATTAGAGATGTGAATCGGAACCGGAATCGGTTCGGTTCCGGTTCCAATTCAAATCGTGCATTTTTTTTCATCCGGCCCGATCGTTTTTTTGTTTTTTTTTTTATCGGCTGCGCCCAATCCGATAAACAAAAAACCCACCCCGACCCTTTAAAACCACTCCCTTAGCCTCCACCACCCTCCCAACCCCCCCAAAACATTTTAAAATTACCTGGTGGTCCAGTGGGCCCCTGGAGCGATCTCCCGCTCTCGGGCCGTTGGCTGCCACTAATAAAAATGGCGCCAATGGCCCTTTGCCCTTACCATGTGACGGGGTAACCATGCCATTGGCCGGCCCCTGTCACATGGTAGGAGCACTGGACGTCCAGTGCCATCTTTAAAAATGGCGCGGGCCATCCATTGTGGCATTAATGGTCTGAAAGGTGGCTGAATTCTTTTAACCCCTTTCATACACGAGTTTTACCCGTGAACAGTACCTTACAGGTACACCTGGTCATGACCTACTTCACTAAACAATTGATTGTCTTTAACGATATATTGTAACAGAACCTTTTGTGGCACCTGTTAGAATGTACTATAGTACGCATCCACTACATTAATTTTTGTGCCTACATGTAAACCGTTATGATGGTACATAACTTAGCGATGGTATAGAAAATATTTTAAATAAATAAATAAATAAACATTGCACATTTTTGAAAGGGGTTAAAAGAATTCAGCCACCTTTCAGACCATTAATGCCACAATGGAATTTGAATTTAGTTTTAAAAGTTCTAGCTTAGTCCCCATTTGAGCTGCTAAGGCACACCTCTATAAAGGAGCTCGCTTTAAATCTAGGGTTCTTGATAGTCATTGCTTCAACAAGAAGGATATCAGAATTACAGGCTCTGGAGGTAATTTTCAAAGGACTTATGCATGTAAATGTAATATACTATCGTAGCAATCTTCAAAAGCCCACTTATACATGTAAAACCCATTTTTAAGCATATAAATGCTTTTGAAAATCAGGCCCCTAAAGTGCACTTATGCATGTAAAAACCTATGGACAAATCAATGGCATATACTGTAGCAATTTTCAAAAGCCCACTTACACAAGGAAAGTGAATTTACAGTGCAAAACCCAGTTTTAATCGTGTAAATGTTTTTGTAAATTACCCCCTCTATCTTGTAGAGATCCATTTTTAAAGTTTCCCACAGACTCAGTTATAATAAGTCCAATACCTTCCTTTTTGCCAAAGATTGCACTGCCTTTCCATCTTAATCAGTCTAGAAATTTACCATCACTTAATAAGGACGGTTGTAGAGGTAAAAGGAAAACTTTAAAGTTTTTAGACGCGCATCGAACATTATTAATATATTTAGAACCTACAAATTCTAATAGGAAAACAAATAAATTAGTTTTAGTAGGAGAAAAATGCAAAGGAGAAGCAGCTTCCAAGGCAAGATTGTTAAAGGAGACAATATCTTCTAACTACTTGTTAAGAGGTCAACAGTTGCTGAAAGTAACAAAGGTCCATTCAGTAAGAGCACAGCCTTCCTCTTGGGCAGAATTAGGGGCAATGAGCACTGAAGAGGTCTGCAAAGTGGTAGCTTGCTCGTCTATACATTCCTTCACCAGACATTATAGAGTGGATGTTTATGCTAAAGAAGATGCTGCTTATGACGCGAGCATCTTAAAAGCAGGATTAACATCCACCATCCCTGAGTGATTGGGCTTTGGGAATTCCCAGATGTTCTGGACTGGTGTGGCAGAAAGCTAACAAAGAAAAAAATTAAAATTGCCTGATAATAAACAAATATCTCCTTGTCTCTTTTTTCTTCTAGATCTAGGGCATTCATATTTAGGACCTTATGTCTCATCTCATAAGACTTTTGATGTAGACCCTGCTCCATTTTGATAGCCTCTCTCTTGACCACCTCCAGCCTGCTTTTATTCTATTGGAAATATGGCCTCCAGAACTAGACATGATATTCTAAGGGAGGTCTCATCAATGACCTGTGCCAAGGTGTAATCACAGAGGCTGCTTTAGGCTGTGTTATTGATGCAAGTGCATAGCTATCTAACAGGACTCCCGAGGGTGTAATCTTTGTTGGAACTCAGAGTCAGTGAGGGGAGGTAGAGGATTTGATAACATACGTTTAGTCAGAAAGCCTGTACACGTTGCTTACACTCAGTCCAGAGAGTTACAAGTAAAACAGGTTTCCCTTGCAGCATGCAGGAAAATAGATGCTCTCAGAATATACTTATCTATCACCCAGTGAATGCAACTAACATTTATATGTTAAGGTGAATATATACTGTTCATGAATGTTCTCCCTTAAGTTCTATGTCAACATGTTATAATGTTATAATGTATTCCGCCCCTGAGGCGACAGTTCAGTTCCATGTAAACCGGTGCGATATGTATTGTATACAGGAACATCGGTGTAGAAAAAATAAAAATAAATAAATAAATAAATAAATATAACATCTTCTCCGCAAATGATGGAATCATTCAGAAGTTGGGGCTCAGCTCCAACACACTACAGTCATGTGATTTGTTCAGGCTGAGGTGCAATGGCTTGTGTCTGCAGTGATGACATTGCTGTTTGGGTACATCCAATGGGTGCATTAACAGGTTGCGCCGTTCAATAGGTTCATGTGGTTTTGGAACCAGTGGTACAGCATCTGCTGGGCCTATCAAAGGAATTTGTATAGGGAGTGAAACTGTAGGTTGTTCTGATGGTGACTGTGATTGAGAGTTGTAGAGTTGATCAACATGTTGATATCTGTCTGTTAAGGGTTCTTGCAATGTATAAAATGGGGCCATTCTTTTTAATGATACTAGCTGCTACCCTCTTTAATGATACTAGCTGCTACCCTCTTTATCCATTCTTCACTCAAAATTCCAATGGACCAATATTTTTCTACCTTTCATAGCACCTCAGTGGTACAATTTTTGTTTCTCCAGTTTAGTCTGGGTTTAAGCAAGACTCTAACAGAAACGTTTGTGAACTGCCATCTAAACTTCATCATGCTGTGGTACATGATCTAACATGTTTAGCAATTAGGAGACAAATGAATTGGGTTGGCCTGTCTCTTTCAGCGAATCTTTGGTTGTCTGTACCATTTGCTTGTCTTGGCCCTTTGATGAGGGGCGGCATGAAGCAGAGACTGTAGGACGAGTCAGATTTTGTTTCACAAATGACTTTAATTCTTCTGGCTTGAACGCTATTTCAGAATCCAATATGACTATGCAACTCAGAGTTTAGCACAGGGGCCTTATATCTGGTTGCTGTTCTTATCCACCTGCACTGATTCTACCCTTTTTTGACTCTCACAGACTCCTTACTTTTGGACTACGAATAAGTGGCCTGCCTCGGAGCTGGATTATGGTAAGTACAGACTTGTTCTTGTTTTATAATGCAAGATTTAAATATATTTGTGGGTGTGAGCTCTGGGTGTCAGGCTCTGTCATTCCTCACTCGCATGATGGAAGTAGTTCTGTACAGTCCTGCTGTTATTTAACCTTTCCTAAAACAGATATATCCACACTAAACAATTCATTGTCCTAGATCAGGGATGAGCAAACTGAGCTGCAGCCCCCATGCAATTGGTTGTCCTCAGGGGCGGCTCAAGGCAATCTGCTGCCTGAGGTGAAGGATGAGATGGCACCCCCCTCGTTCTTGCCCCCCCCCCCCCATAGGCTCCCTCTCTCTGGCACCCACACGAAAGCACCCTCACACCTCCCAGGCTCGCAGTCTCTCTCACAGACACACACACACACAAGCAGGCTGCCTCACACACATGCACATACACACAAGCTGCCTCTCAAACTCACACACACACACACAAACACACGCACACAAGCTGCCTCTCACCAAAGTACACACACACAAGCAAGTTGCCTTTCTCTCACACGGGGCCTCTTCTCTTCTCTTTCTTCAGCTGCCACCTGCCTGGGCTCCACTGGCAGCCTCCAACCTCTCTGCGTTCTTCAGCCAGCAGCCCCCAGCCTCTCTCCATTATTCAGCCACCGCCGGCCTTACCTCTGGTGGCAGCCCCCAGCCTCTCTCTTTGGCTGGGGGCTGCCACCAGCCTGAGCTGAGGCAGCTGTGGCAGGGGCAGGCAGTGTGAGGCGGACGCCACAGGGGTGTTCTGAGGGAGGTATTTTTTGACGCCTCAAGTGGCTGCCTCACCCTAGAACTGCCCCTGGTTATCCTCCTTTCCCAAGTCTGATTACATCTCTCATATATATCCTGGATTGCTGGCTTGGTGTTACTCTTGACAACCAATCAGTTCTTGACCAGTGTCCAAGCACTGAGACACACACACTCACACACTTTAGAATACATTCCATGGAAGAAATAGTTGTACATACATTACAGATATATTTTAGAAAACATGACTGACAAAATGTTCTTTATATTAATTTTTGACATCAATTAAAAAAAAAAATCTGATACTGTTCAATGGATGAAAATCAAACAAGGGTGGAAAAATCCCAGGCACCTAATTGCTCAAGTCAGAGCCTAGTTTCCCCTTACAACTTCCAATTATATTGGGCACCATCAGCCTAATTAAAAGGCATTCCCAAGTGCACCTTGATAAGTTGACTGTATATATGATATCAGAAGGAAGCTTTTTTGGCAAAACGCAAGTACTGAGGCAAGCATCAGTAGTAAATTTGAGAGACTGAGATCATATTCATCATAGCTGGGGCTTATGAGTGAGGTTCATTCCTGTCATGTATGTGTAATACAAATTCATTTGTAGACACTACAAAAATATATTCAAATTCTGGTGTCACCTTAGTAACAGCAATACATACTTCCTCCATTACCAGGCACTCTGTGACAAAACACAAAAATCAGCAAAAGAGACATTCAAAACCTATATAGCAAACTTGCTGTAACAACACTAATTACCAGGATTCAAATAGCAACAACCCTACATTTAAAAAATATTACAACAGGCAATAGAACATTGATATACCTCCTATTGGAAAAGAGAGCGAGCTGGACTGCCATAGATTTCCATACAGAAAATACATGCTATCAGAATCCCTCATCTCTGACACACAGACAAATCCTCACCAAATTCAGAATAAAGAGACTATAAAGTATAAGAGAACCATGCAAACAAAACTGAACTGGAAACTGCCACAAGCCAGACCTTGTATGCAGTGCAACAAAGGAAAACCAGAAACATCATGATTCATTATAAAACAAACAATAAAATCAAGAAATATGAAATATAATAAAATCATACTAACAAAAAGAATAAATATTTCAAGACAGCTGATAGAACATCCAATAATTAAAATCTCATAACATTTTTTAAATATTTCCCCAAACACCAATAAAATTCTTCATAATAGCAGACACATCAAACAACTTTCAATAATTAAGACTAATAAAGATGTATCTGGGAATTTATGATTTCCAGTCACCCTGAGATTGTTTCTGATAGCGCTTCATTGGCTACCTGTGCAATCCCGAATACATTCCAAGGTCTTAACACTAATACATACCGCTCTCCACTCTAACAACACTGGTCTGGTTGGGGTAGCGTTACAACCATACAAGCCTCAGAGATCATTAAGATCTCAAAACAAAGGATTACTAGCTGTGCCGTCATTACAGAATACGCATCTATCAAAAATAAGAGCCCTTATGTTCTCCATTGCAGGCCCGAGACTATGGAGCTCTCTACCTGAGAACCCTGCAACTGACTCCAGAAACAAAGAAATTCAAACGGGACCTAAAAACATGGTCATTTCAAAATGCCTATAACCTGACTTAAACTTTTCTGATCTCAATGCTTACCACAACATGGGCAAATTCATTACGAGCTTAACTAGTGAATTCAGTACCACAGAACTTTTCAGTCCTCATTATCACATCACTTCCCAACCCCTCCCAAATAAACAAACCTGAAACTGAAACCTTTCTCTTTTCCACCACCCTCATATCCCACTGGTAGATTGAGATAAAAATGCTAGCTCATCACTGCATATCTTCTCACCCCCGATAACATTAGCCAACGGATGTGTCCCTGAGAACTTTAGACATCGTATGTGTCTATCTTTAAACTGTATGTTATATGAGCACATTAAGTGAATGTATTTGTCAATTCATATTGGGCCCGATTTTATAACATGCGCGCGCAGCCGCGTGCATGTTATAAAATCTGGGGTCGGCGCGCGCAAGGGAGTGCACACTTGTGCACCTTGCGCATGCCGAGCCCTAGGGGAGCCCAGATGGCTTTCCCCATTCCCTCCGAGGCCGTTCCGAAATCGGAGTGGCCTCGAAGGGAACTCTCCTTCTGCTCCCCTCCACCTTCCCCCCCCCCCCCCCCGGACCTTTGTTGTACAAGTTACGCCTGCCTCTGGGCAGGCGTAACTTGTGCGCGCTAGCTGGCTGCCGGCACGCGATCCTCCAGCACAGCCGCCGGCCCAGAGGCCCCCGGACCGACACCTCGCCCCAGCCCCACTCCTTCCCGCCCCTTTTTCAAAGCCCTGGGACATACGCGTGTCCCGAGGCTTGCGCGCGCCGCCAACCCTATGAAAAATAGGCTCGGCGCGCACAGGAGCAGGTTTTCGGGGTTACGCGTGTAAGTTACGTGCGTACCCTTTGAAAATCTGCCCCATTATGTATATCATGATGTAAACCGTTGTGATCTTCATTTGGAATGATGGTATATAAAATGGCTAAATAAATAGATAAATTATATACAAATACAAAGTTTACCGTGTACAAAAATCAACTAATCATCAATTAAAGACATATGAGTTACTGTTAACTGAAATGTCACTTTTGTTGTGAATTAAAATCCAGGGCAACCATCCTTTTTATAATTTCCTGAGAAAGTCTTTGTTGTCTTTCCGAGCTTATGCACAGTGAAGCTGGGCTAAGCCTCAGCAAAGTTTGTCATGCTGTTAATCGAAATTAATACCAGCTCTGGACAGGAGCAGCTGCAGATTTCATCAGCACATTCAGATCCGTCAGCTGCTGTGTGGTTGGCCACATAAGCAGATGTGAGAACCTTTGTATAAAGATGAAATTCTTTTAAAGAGACATCATTTTATCCAGGAATTATCTCAAAATCATCTTTGATTTAAAAAGCAGGGAGGGACTGGATTAGGGAGCAGAGTGGCTTGGTTCTTGTCTACTCCCGCCTCAGCCTCTCCCCTCTCCTCTTGCTCCCTGCAAGGTGCCTGGGAGGGGAAAGGCTGAAATATGAAGCAGAGAGAGATTAGTTGCAGGGGGTTGAGACAGAAGGCTACTGAATTAGTCCTACAGGCACTGTACTTTCCTTCAGATGAATGAATTTGCCCAGGAAAGCTTCAAGTTTGTTGATTGTTCAACAGGTTGTAAATTAATGCAGCAACAGGTTAATTATGTGGTTTATTCCAGAGCTAGCCAGAGGAGCCCTGGGGTCAAGACCTATAGTTATGCTAATGCACCTCAGTACTATCTTGCAGTACCTCCTGCTATTCTGGTACTGTTGATGTACCTGAATCCTGCACTACATCCTTCTGTTCCAGATCAGAAACCCCCCTGCCTGCCACACGACTCTGCCCATGTACTTTAATCATGCCCTGCTGCATCCCCTTTACTTTCTTTCACTCCTCATTATTAAACCTAGCTTTTGTCTTTTTTTTCAGCAATCTATCTGGCAAAGAGGAACATCCAAAAGCAAGGAGACCTGATTGGTCATGAAAAGGTATGTAGGAATGTATGCTTCAGTATCATTATCCAGAGCTAGAATGCTGAGCCATCAAATGATCAATAGCACCAAACCTTCAGAGCTAGAGAGCTGAGTCATCACTAGATTAAAAGCACCAAACTTCAAAGCTAGAATTACTTCTGGGAAAATTGTGCGCAATGCAAAATTTGGTTACATGGGCTAGAAAGACGAAGTGGCAATGTGGCTGGAAGATGGTGTGGCTATATCATCCAGCACAGTCTAGAGTACATGAAGGAGTGTGGTAAGGGGATCAAGCCCATTGTGGGGTGGAGCCTTGGGAGGAAGAAAAGATGGAGCTGAGGAGATAAAGCCTGGGGAAGGGGAGAGATCTGGAGGTTGAGAAGGTACAATTGGGTGGAGTCCGGGGGAGAGAGAGAACACAAATGGTGGACTCAAACTTGGGTGGAGAGGACATAGTAGGATTGATGCTGGGGAAAAAAAGAGATGGGGAGAGAGAGAATGGGGGTGAAGCCTGGTTTGGGGTAGGGAGAGAGCTGTGGGTTTGAGTGATTTGAAAGGAAGATTGCCGTGGAAGCAAAAACTCAAAACCTTTTTCGGGTACATTAGAAATAGAAAGAATGCAAGAGAATCAGTTGGACCATTAGATGATCAAGGGGTGAAAGGGGCTCTTAGGGATGACAAAGCCATAGCAGAGAGACTAAATTAATTCTTTGCTTTGGTCTTCACTGGTCAGCAGAACTGAATCAAATCTCAATATACCTGGAGGTTGTAATAGGGAAAATTGACAAATTAAAGGGTAGCAAATCACCTGGACTAGATGGCATATATTCCTGAGTGCTGAAAGAACTGAAAAATGAACTTGCAGATCTGCTGTTAGTAATTTGTACATTATCATTAAAATCGTCTATGGTACATGAAGACTGGAGGGTTGCCATTGTAACACCAATTTTTAAAAAGGAATCCAGGGCTAATTCAGAATTACAGACCTCTGAGTGTGATGTCTGACCCAGGTAAAATGATAGAAACTATCATAAAGAACAAATTACATATAGAGAAGCATAGTTTAATGGGACAAACCCAAAATGGATTTAGCCAAGGGAAGTCTTGCCTCACCAATCTGCTACTTTTTTTTTAAAGGCATAAATAAACATGTGGATAAAGGTGAGCCAATTGATATAGTGCATCTGCATTTCCAGAATGTATTTGAAAAAGTCCCTCATGAGAGGCTTCTTAGGAAATTAAAGTCATGGGATAGGTGGCAGTGTCCTGTTGTGGATTGGGAACTGGTTAAAAGATAGATAATAGAGAGTAGGGCTAAATGGTAAATTTTCCTAATGGAGGTAGGTAAATAGTGGAGTGCCTCAGGGATCTGTTCTGGGACCATAGCTTTTCAATATATTTATGAACGACCTGGAAATGGGAACAACAAGCGAGGTGATCAAATTTGTCGATGACACCAAATTATTCACATTTGTTCAATCAGGATTGTGAATAACTGCAAGACCTTGCACTTAGAGAAGAGTAACCCAAATTATAGCTACACAATCCAAAGTTCCATATTAGGAGTCACCATTCAGGAAAAGGATCTAGATGTCATTGTCAATAATATGTTGAAATCTTCTGCTCAGTGTGCAGCAGCAGCAGCAGCCAAGAAGGCAACAAGATTGCTAGGAATTATTAGGAAATAAATGGAGAATAAAACAGAGAATATCATAATGTCTCTGTATCGCTCCAAGGTGTGACCTCATCTTGAATATTGTGTGCAATTCTGGTCGCCCCATCTCAAAAAAGATATAGCAGAATAAGAAAAGGTACAGAGAAGGGTGACCAAAATGGTAAAGGGAATGGAACAAATCCCCTATGAAGAAAGGCTAAAGAGGTTAGGACTCTTCAGCTTGGAGAAGAAATGGCTGATGGAAGATACGATGGAGGTCTATAAAATACAGAGCCAGTAACTTTGATACTGGCGCGTGGGTGCACGTTTGCTCACATGCTGGCTCATGCTAAAGGACATGGCCATTTTATAATATACACGCATATATATGCACATGGTATAAAATAAGCTGAACACTCATACATGTGCACACAATTTTATATGCACGTGCACATGTGCGCGTAAATGCTGACTGTACCGCATAAGTGGGAAAATTTTATAAGGGACGCGTGCCTTCGCCATTACTAGTTTTCCCAGTTTGTTCCCAGTTTGCTCAGTTAAGGGATAGGACTTCCAGACTCCCCTAGGTTATCAGCTTCCCTTTTTCCCTATTAGCCCCAACCCTTAAAACCCCGTGAACTAGCCTAGTTTTATTTGTTTTGTTACTTACATGCCATCCATAGCAGTAGAAAAGTTGCCCGGCAGGGTACCCCAGGTATGCTTGTATGCACAAATACTTACGTGCACATTTCATGTTAAAGTTCCAGAACGCCCATTTCTCACCCCTTTTTTGGGCTTTCTCACTTGTGCACGTACCGGGAGATAAGTGTGTACATGGGAGGCTTTTAAAATCCGCTCAGTATGTGCCGGCCAGACATACTCGCGTATCTTCTGATTCTGGCACACGCCGGACTTTTAAAATTCACCTATAAGTGGAGAGGAACGAGTAAATGTGAATTGGTTGTTTACTCTTTCAAAAAGTACAAAGGCTAGGGGGGGACACAATGAAGTTACTAAGTGATACACTTAAAATTAATAAGAGAAAATATTTTTTTACTTAACACATAACTAAGTTCTAGAATTCATTGCCAGAGGATGTGGTGAAAGCTGTTAGTGTAACTGTGTTTAAAAAAGGTTTGGACAAGTTCCTGGAGGAAAAGTCCATAAACCATTATTAAGGTAGAGTTGCAGAAATCCACAGCTTATTCTTGGGATAAGCAGCTTGGAATCTGTCTACCCCTTGGGATCCTGGATTGGCCATTGTTGGAAACAAGGTACTGGGCAGCTTTTAAAATTCACCTTTTAGTCTTTCTGGACTTCATGAATCATGTATATAGTCTCATTCCCTTTATACGTGAATTGTATAATCATTAGTCTAATTTCTGAGCATCCATTTCAAAACAAATAATCCTAATAAAAAGTGTATGGGGGCAATTTTGAAACTTCCCACACTGGTGCTAAGTCTCTGGGTATTTTTTACCCAGTGTCTTTGCACCAATTTTCAAAGAGAAAATACTGAGGAGCTTCCCTTTGAAAATTGCCATGGGTACAGAGTGTGTGCAGTCACTTGCATTTGATTTTCTGGCAGATAGAATTTTGCTTAAAATTATGAGAGTAACTTTAAAGCAACCGCCCGGGCACTCCTACATGCACGTATGGGCGCGAGAGCGAACATACGCTGGAATTTTAAAACATATGCGCGCGTTTACTTTAAAATATGCCTTCCGCGCGTATGTATGCTCCTAATTTTAAGCGGTTACTCGAGCAAACATATTTCGCATATCTTCCTTAGGACTTTGTTGGCTTTAACCCATTCGGGTAATCGGATTTTCCAAACGTGCTCGCATGAAGGACATTCCTAGTTTTACCCATTTGTACACCAGTTTGTCCAGTCCATCTCGAGGTCATCCAGACCCTCTGCTTCTTCAGCCCGCACTCACCCTTGTTGACCCAGACCCCTCACCCAGTCGATTTAATCCTAAATCATCAGGAGCAGAAGCAAACATATACAGCTCCCACCGCACGCTATGGCCGCCGGTTTTAAAATACAGATTTGCGCACGCAACCGTTTGCCCTGACCCAGAGCGCCCTTTTCCATACACCCCTTTTTTTTTTTTTGCTCGAGCGCCTGCATATACGCGCGTAATTAGCAGCTTTTAAAATACGCGTGGCTCACATGCTCGTGTATCTGAGCCTTTTAGCGTGAGCAGCTCTTTTAAAATTCGCTCCCAGCGCGATTGTCCTCGGAAAGTGCCTCGGCGTCTAACGATCTAAAGGGCAGAAAAATGACTTCCCTTGATTCCTGGGAATCCGTTGTCTGTAGGACCTGAGAGCCAGGGTGTACGGAAACTGCAGGAAGCAGCGCCTGCGAGTCGGGCTGAATGTAGAAAGCCACAGCCCTCCCAGACTCTGGTCGGGCATTCTGGATGCGGGGCTGGAGCAGGGAAGAGAGAAGGGGGCAGATGAGTTGGGGTGGGGGCGGGGCGGAGGGGATGGAGAGACATGGTCAGGCCCATTTCATTTGATGTTCAGGAGTCCCGGGGATGGGAGAGGGTAGATGTGAGGATTGGGAGGTCTGGTAGGTTTTTGGATTGAAGATTGAGGGACTGGGGGTGGGACGAAGAGGGTGTTTCTTCACAGGATCTGCCCCATAATCTAAGGTGTTATGAAGATAGAGAAGAAGATCTATCTTCAGAGACTTTTAGCCCCAAATTACCCGTGTATTCTGTGACTCCAAGTCCAACTAGTTATATGGATAAGTCTACCCAGGAATCTTATCTGCTCAGCTACTTTTAAAAAAATTACTGTCTATGTATTTATATCATTACAGTACATGTAATATACAGCAGGCAATAATAAAATGGAATTTGTGTGCGTATAACACTGTTTATTGCCCATCCTCTACTTTGTGCACTCTGCTCATCAGAGAAGTCCCTCCTCTCTGCCTTTCTCTACCGCCAGTTCCCGACTCTGTTTTCCATTTGGCTGCGCCGTGTGCTGGGAATAGACTTCCTGAGTTAATGCGTCAAGGTCCCTCCATCTGAAAACCCACCTTTTTGAGGCTTTTCAAGCCTGATTGTCCACTTTCAGCCTCATTAAGTGACTAATTTTAACCATTGCCTTACTATATGAAACTCTCCTTTTGCCCTGTATGTTTGTCCTGATTAGACTGGAAGCTCTATTGAGCGGGGACTCTCTCTTGTGTGTTGTTTGTACAGCGCAGCGTACATTGAGTAGCTCTATAGAAATGGTAAGTAGTAGTTGTAGGCAATTGTATGTATGTCACTGATGCACAGATTTTAGCTGGGCATTTTATAGACTTTACAACTGGTAGGGGAGGCAACAACACGCCTAGCATAGCTTAAAAAAAACGTACTTGCACAGACATTTGGGGCATATCTGTACTTTTGAGGATGCATTAACCAAAGCTTTGATTATTGCAGCAAACCATGCAGGTAAACATTGAGTTTTCTAGACTGCGCATGGTTTGATTATTTACCCCCTAATGTATAAAACAAGGGAATCCATTATAGAGAACTAAAGATGCTGGGATCAATACTAGTATAGCTGATGAGAAAATCTTAGAGAGAGAATTGTAAATTACTGAGGGTGAGATAGCATTAAGGATTCATAATCCATTATATAGACCTAGGTTCCTGGGATCAATATTTGCAGAATTTGTAACATGATCTCTAATACAAAGGAAATGTGCAAGTGGACATCTTTGATTTATTAAAATTGACTTATAATTGGCTTACAAAATATATTTCTAAAGAAATAGATGCAAGATGATTGATGAAATCAATTTTAACTATTACAGATTGTAAACTGATTGAGTTTATATTATGATAGACTTATTTATAACATACTGGCACAATCATTCAATTTGTTTGTAAGGACCAAGCCAACACTGGGTCAAGGAACAATAAGTATTTGTTAAGCATGTCAAGCCAACATATTTTTCTACGACAGAATAACATGCCTTAAATATCAGGGAAAGAAATTGATATGGCATCTTAGTTTCACTAAAGCATGTGATATACCCATAAACAAAATGTAAAATAGACCATTACTTATTTATTTTTATTTTATTTTAAAGTATGTGTAACCTGTTCTATCTCACATTTTAGGCAGGGTACAAAAATATTCATAATAAAAATGTGAACTCCATTTGAGATACATTCAACATACACGACTCACACCATTACCTTCATGCTCTACACCTTGTCCCCCCTAAGGCAGTCCTGTATTTACAAAGACAGTCTAATAGGTCAGTGAATAACCAGCCAATAGCAATCATGGCAATTACCCTCAGTAATTTTTTCCCATACTTAATCTGAACCAAATGCTTGAGTAAATAATAGAGTTTTTAGTTGTAGTTGGAACTGAAGAATACAATTCTCTGATGTTAAATCACCTGGGAGATAGTTCCATAATACTGGGGCCTGCCACTGCAAGTACCCTCGCCCTCGTCTGCAACAGGTGAAGGAGCCATTCTGATGGGACGTCTACTAGACTGCTCCCACTGGATCTCAACACGCATGATGGATGGTAAACCTTCAGAGCTGAACATCAGCACTCATTGCCAGAATCAAAATTTTAAATGATATATGATATTGCACTGTAGCCAATGGAGATCGTTCAAAACACGTGAAATCTGTTGATTTCCAGTTAACACTCTAGCTGCTGCATTCAGGAAACATCACAGCTAGCAGACAAATGTAAACAGCCATTGCAATAGTCCAGACCGGTCATTACCAGGGACTGCAGTACCGTGAGAAAATCACTTTGATTACAAAATGATTTTATTTATTTATTTGATTTATATTCTGCCTTTCTGACATGTCACAGCAGATCAAATTCAGGTACAGAGCCTGAAAGTGAAACTGCTAGAGCAGTTGCCATGATGGCTGAGTGGTCTAAGGCACCTAACTTAAGTGTTCTTTCTTCTTTGTGCTTTGTGTTCTGGTCTCCTGATGGAGTTGTGGGTTTGAATCCCACTTCTGACATGCACTACATGAAGTTAGCATGTGGCTCATTTAAAATTAATTGGAGAAAGTTATTTTTCACTCAACGCACAATTAAACTCTGGAATTTGTTGCCAGAGGATGTGGATAGTGCAGTTAGTGTAGCTGTGTTTAAAAAAGGATTGGATAAGTTCTTGGAGAAGTCCATTACCTGCTATTAATTAAGTTGACTAAGAAAATAGCCACTGCTATTACTAGCAACAGTAGAATGGGATAGTTTTTGGGTATTTGCCAGGATATTGTGGCCTGGATGGGCCACTGTTGGAAACAGGATGCTGGGCTTGAAGGACCCTTGTTCTGACCCAGTATGGCATGTTCTTGATACACTGAGTAGTTACCTGTGGCTCAAGGTCAATCTGAAAGACTTATCAAGGTGAAGTCCACAACGGTGAGTCCTGGGATTGGCAAGATTGACTTTTCTTTGATAACTTGGAAAAAGGCCAGAAAACTGCAACAAAAATAAGAGATGTAGATCACAACTTATAAAGAAAGGCTGATGAAGCTGAGTTTAATTAACCTTGAGAAGAGAAGAAGGTGGGCATAATTTGATAGTGATCATATACATAATGGGAGCAGTAAAGGAATTGCACAAGGGAAGATTTTGGTCAGACATCAAGAAGTTTCTGACAGCTTAGCACTGGAAGAAATTAGTTCAGATGTACTAGAAACTCCATCTTTTAAGGTTTAAGAGCATTTTAGACCTACTACGGTATATGGTGAATGATAACGACAAGGACCATTCGGTCTGAGCATGACTGGTCACGCTTACTGCAGGTGCCCCAGGGCAAAAACATGGTTGAGGGAGCAAGGATGACAAAGGTTTGTAACTGATTGAAAGTTAATATTGTCCTTTGTTTTATTATTTAGGATAATTATAATCTGCTGCACAAGAGGATAAACCACACATGGGATTTTGTGGTGATGCAGGCCCGAGAGCAGCTGAGGTCAGTACTTGTGTACAATTTCACACACTGATGAAAGCGCTTTCAGAGCTCTAGGGACTTTCAGGTCAAGCCAGAGATGGGCAGAAGTGTGTCAAATCAGAGTCACCCTACAGCAGGAAAGCCAGGCAGTGTATGAAAGACAATGCAAGATAGAATTAAAGTAAAAACCCCAGCCTCCAACCTGATTACAGAATGGCCTCTGTATAAAGCACCTTTCTACCACTGGCCTGATTACACAGCACACAGGTTATATGCCCAGGTAGCAGTAGCAGGGGTTGTCCGCGTTACTCGGGTTGGGGGGAGGGGGTTTGCTCTCAGGCTTTGCTGTCCCCTGGATGTTCCTAGCTGCACATTGGGCGCCTTCTTACCAAGCATGGCGGTATCCGGGAGTATCCACAAAAGGAAAACCCAGTGCTGCCTGGAGCACAACACGTAGTAGTGGCCAAGCAGAAGCATCCTAGTGACAACTAAATGCACGCAGCGTTCGCCTCCGAGTAAACAGATTTTTATTTTCCTCTTTATAGCAATTAGCTGCTGTTCTGCGGTTCTCTAATGTCTGGGCCTCAGGTTATTAATTATGCATATCTCCATAAAAAGCAGCTCATAAAATAGTAATGCCACGTTGGCATCCAACCTCGAAGGGGAATATAGAAATGTTCCACTGATTTCTTACTCTCCAGTTAGCAGCAAGGGTGGAGAGGTGAATAGGAGAGGGAGAGAGAGAAAGTTTTTGGACTGTGGTGAGGCAGACTGATGGATAATCAGGGGGCGGGGGCGGGGGGAGGAGCGAAAGGGCACACTTTTCAGTCACCTACTGGCAATGTGCATGGGTGCTATTAATGCAAATATTTTACTTGCATTTTCAAAGGGGAAGCATCAATACCCGTCCTTTGAAAATCTGAATCGAGTGTGTGCGTTAAACACCATCTGCATTGTTTGTGCCCACTCTTTTGTGTGGGTGGCCAAGGGAGGAGGAGGGGGGGGGAGATAGCACGTGCATTTAAAAAATTGTCATGAACGCTTGCTATATTCCTTCTTCGACCTAAACATGTCCAAAGGAACGCCCCTTTTTAATGTGGATCAAAGTGCACATATTAGGGGGCTGATGTAATAAAACCCACACTAAAATCTGAGTTAGATTTCAGTGCGAGTTTTATTTCATGCACGGGTCAAATCCTCAGGTCCCCGCAGGATGCAGGAAGCCAATGATATGCATTTAGACCAGGAGTAAAAAAAAAGTGTGTTAAACTGAAAGAATGCACTCCTTTTGCTCCTGGTCTATTGGCATGCCAATCCGTGCAAACCGCCCCCGCCCCCTTGAGTGGCCCATGGCCGCTAAACCAATGACATAGTCTTCCTCCCTTCCAATGCAGAAACCCTCCCTCTCAGGTACCTGAAGCAAAGGGGTCTGGGGTCCTCCCACCTTTACTTTGCCAAAACTAGCTCTGAAAACTCCCCCACCTCCCCCATGAACCCAGCCGCAGAAGACATTACCTCCTCCAGCTGGGCTGTTTCCTTTCTAGCAGGTGATTCGTCCCTCCACTGACACATGTCAATGAAAGGGCCAATCCCCTTCCAGAATTCATGAAGGCTAGCCTTCTGAAAGGGGATTGGTCTTTTAACTGACAGCTGACAGTGGAGGGATCAATCAGCAGTTAGTAAAGGCATGAATAAATTAATATTACGTGTTGAGCACGTATGTTGAGGTTTTTAAAATAGCATATAGTCAATTATATGCTATTTTACACACGTCAGTGCTATTTTATATGTGCACAACTTTTGAAAATTCACCTTACAGAGCATATTATCTGACCCACTCCAGACTCAGTAAAGGTTGTCAACTGGCTCCATATTTTCTGGACTGGTTAATCCAGTCCTGGTTTTATGCATTTGCTTGTGTGGTCTTGAAGCTTTGATCTTATCTCAGAATAGCCAGACCAGTCCATATATGCAGTAGGAATAAAACCAGGACTAGATCAACATGTCCTGAAAAAAAAAAAAATGAAGCCAGTTGGCAATCCTAGAAATGATCAGCTGCTTTCAGCTTATTTTCCAAGATGACTAATGGGAGGCCTTTTAACACAGTTCTCCCTTTCATGCTGCCATTTTCGCTTCTGATAATTCTGGCTTGTGCTGGGAGTGAAAGAAGAACAATGTGTGAAATGTGAGCTGCCTTACCGTGTCTCCAATGTCCAGGTGGGTGCCGACCTGAGCGCCAGTGATCATCAAACAGTATGGTTTAATTGTTGCGGTCCGGGCCGCGAGGCTCGCGTCCCGGCCCTTACCTTGGAGGTCTTTTCCAGCTAGCACTGAAGCGGAGTCGGATCCTGGGCGTCTCCGTGAGGGAGACGCCATTGCTGGCCAGCCTCTAGGCGCGCGGCTGCCCCGCACCTTTCTAGACAGTTTCCCGCCTGAGTATGGCTCCGCCCCCAGTCTGACATCAGATGCCGTGGGTCTCCACGGACGCCTGATCAGGGCCTTGCAACAGGGTTCCTTCGTTCCCCCATTGCCTCGAGCCTCGGAGTTTGCTAGCGCTCTAGCCACTCCAACCTTGCCTGCCTGCCTGCCGTGCCGGTACTTGTCTTGCTCTCTTGTACCGGCTTCTTCCTTTCCAGCTTGTGCCTTCCAGGGTCCCAGCCTGCCTACAGCCCGAGCCTGGGTCCAGCCTGTCTACAGCCCGAGCCTGGTTCCTGCCAGCTTCAGCCAAGCCTTGTTCCTGTCTGCCTACGACCCGAGCGTGGATTCTGCCAGCTTCAGTCAAGCCTAGTACCTGCCTGCTTCCGCTCCACCAGCCGCTGTACCTGTCCAAGGTCCAACTCCAAGCTTCGCCTAAGTCCCAGCAGTCGGGCTCCTCCCGGGGGAGCTCTGACT
Source organism: Rhinatrema bivittatum (assembly GCF_901001135.1). Classification (NCBI taxonomy): domain Eukaryota; kingdom Metazoa; phylum Chordata; class Amphibia; order Gymnophiona; family Rhinatrematidae; genus Rhinatrema; species Rhinatrema bivittatum. The sequence goes on along the minus strand of NC_042628.1, from coordinate 48,256,002 downwards.
TCCAGGGTGAATCTCCTAAGTCCCAGTAGCTGGGCTCCTAAGGGCTCCACCCGGGGGAGTACCAGCTTCCTGGGTGAAGCTGACACCGCCTGCCCGTCAGAGATCTGCCTCCCGGCCTGTCCAGTTGAGAACAGTGAAGTCCTTCCCAAGTCTCTTGCAGGCCGGCCCAAGGGTCCACTAGTCTTATAGTTCACAACATTAATATCGCAAATAGGACACAGAGAGGTCACACAAAGACCCAAGGTTTGAATTTCAAAAATACGAACTTTGTCAAAATGGGGACATACCTGGAGGCAGAACTAGGAGGAAATGAGAGAGGTGGGCCAAACTAAAAGGAGCAATTACAAAGGCAACAAATCTATACATTAGAAAAGTAAACAACAGTAAAAAAAATTAAGAAACCGATCTGGTTTTCAAAGGACATGGCTAATAAAATAAAGGCAAAAAAAGCAGCATTCACGAAATATAAAGAATCCCATAAAGAGGATCCCAGGGAAAAATATCTGGTGAAACTGAGGGAGACAAAGAAAGAAATCAAGAAAGCAAAAAGGGGGAAGAAAGGCTAGCTAAAGAGGTAAAGCGAGGTGACAAAACATTTTTCAGATATATCAGAGAAAGGTCTGAAGTGGTATAGTGAAATTGAAAGGTGGCAAAGATCAGTGTGTGGAGAGAGACGAAGAAGTGGCAGAAATATTAAACAAATTCTTCAGTTCGGTGTTCACTAAAGAAGATCCTGGAGAAGGACCGTCGCTAGTTGACAAGACTGTGGATGGGAGTGGAGTAGACGTAACTCCGTTTACAGAAGGGAATGTATGGGAAGAGCTAGGAAAACTAAAAGTGGAAAAGGCAATGGGGCCGGATAAGGTACATCCCAGGATACTGAGGGACCTCAGAGATGTGCTGGCAGGTCCGCTGAAGGACCTGTTCAATAGATCCCTGGATATGGGAGTGGAGCCGCAAGATTGGAGAAGAGCGGTGCTGGTCCTGCTTCACAAGAGTAGAGCAGAGAGGAGGCTGGAACTGGATCAAGTAAGAGCGCTAGGTGTGATCTACTTTGATTTCTGCAAAGCTTTTGATACGGTCCCACATAGCAAACTTGTGAACAAAATGAGAAGCTTGGGAGTGGATGCCAAGGTAGTAACACGGATTGCAAACTGGTTGACTGACAGGAGACAGCGTGCAATGGTAAATGGAACCTACTCTGAAGAAAGAACGATGTTAAGTGGAGTACCACAGGGATCGGTTTTGGGACTGATTCTGTTTAATATCTTTGAACGACCTGGCAGAAGGGATAGAAGGTAAAGTTTGTCTATTAGCAGTTGATACTAAGATCTGCAACAGAGTGGACACGCCTGAAGGAGTAAAGAGAATGAAAAGTGATTTAAGAAAGCTTGAAGAGTGGTCGAAGATTTGGCAGCTGGGATTCAATGCTAAGAAGTGCAGAGCCATGCATTTGGGGGTCTGGTAATCCAAATGAGCTGTATGTGATGGGCAGTGAAAGACTAATGTGCACAAACTGGGAGAAGGATCTTGGGGTGATGGTGTCTGGTGATCTGAAGGCGGCAAAGCAATGTGACAAGGCGATAGCTAAAGCCAGAAGAATGCTGGGCTGCATAGAGAGAGGAATAACCAGTAAGAAAAAAAAAAAAGGTGTTAATGCCCTTGTACAGGTCCTTGGTGAGGCCTCACCTGGAGTACTGCATTCAGTCCTGGTGCTTGTATCTCAAAAAGGATAGAGACAGGATGGAGGCAGTCCAGAGAAGAGAGACCAAAATGGTATGGGGTCAGCATTGGAAGACTTATGAGGAGAAGCTGAAGGATATGAATATGTACACCATGGAAGAGAGGAGGTGCAGGGGAGATATGACACAGACCTTCAGATATCTGAAAGGTTTTAATGATGCACAATCGTCAAACCTTTTCCATTGGAAAGAAATCAGTAGAACTAGGGGTCTCGAAATGAAACTCCAGGGACGAGGACTCAGAACCAATGTCAGGAAATATTTCTTACGGAGAGGGTGGTGGATGCCTGGAATGCCCTTCCGGAGGAGGTGGTGAAGATGAAAACAGTGAAGGGATTCAAAGGGGCGTGGGATAAACACTGTGGATCCCTAAAGGCTAGAGGATGGAAATGAAGAAATTGCATGGGGGTAACTGGGGGTAACTTGCGGGGGTGGCAGTTGCTGCCCTTAACAAATAACAGTATCAAGGCTTAATGCAGCTCCATCATTACTTCATCAGCAGTGGGAAAAGGGGAATTGAATTCAGACAGCAACTAATGAGGGCCCCGACTTTTACAGTTTGGAGAACAAATAAACATGGGGTTAATTTGCTGATGCGGCTTTTACTACCCTTAATCATTAAGCCTGATACGTTTGATGCAGCTCTGTCATTGCTCCCTGCTTCCACAGCAGGGGTTAGGGAAAACTGGATTCGGACAGCATCCGGGGGCCCTGACGTTTACGGTCTGGGAAACTGATAAGTATGAGGGTAACCTGTCCAGTGCAGCAGATACTGGCATAAGCTTGCTGGGCAGACTGGGTGGCTCATTTGGTCCTTTTCTGCCGTCATTTCCATTATTCTGTGTTCTGTTTGTTACTGTGGGGTGTTATAACCTCACTTTTGTGTTGAAAGGTGATTTTTCATTCCGTCACCATTCACCAAAATGGCCCCAAATTATTGTTCGTGTTGGGTTTTTTTTTTTGTTTGTTGAAGGTTCAGACTGCTTATAGCCCTGACAGCCTGCCAGATTTCAGAAAAATACCAGAACTCTCTTGAGATGGGATCAAAAACACAGAAACTTTTATCTTTACAAATGTAACGTTTTTCTGTGTTTGCTTGTCTATTTTCCATTCGCTCAGAAACAGCTGAGAATTAATTGTAAAACCTTTCCCATGTCTTTGAAAGTAAAACACAAAGCAGTGCTTTTTGGTGTGCTTGAAATGGACACCACTGGGCAGTTCTGAGGAATATGTCTGTGAGGGCAATTTTAGGGCACCGCACACAGCGGGAAGGTCTGCGTGTACCTTCTGCACGCAGACCTTACTGCTACTTTTACATGTGATTATATGCTCATGGATTAGCTTCGGAAATGCTAGCGCCAAGCCCTCTAGTGCGCACACAAGTGGTGTGTAACTGCTGTGTGAAAAAGCACGCACAGTTTGTGTATACAATTCTGGTCACCGCATCTAAAAAAAGATATAGTTACGATGGAGAAGGTACAGAGAAGGGCGACCAAAATGATAAAGGGGATGGAACAGCTCCCCTATGAGGAAAGTCTGGAGAAGAGACGCTGAGGGGGATATGATAGAGATCTTTAAGATCATGAGAGGTCTTGAACAAGTAGATGTGACTCGGTTATTTGCACTTTCAGATAATAGAAGGACTAGGGGCATTCCATGAAGTTAGCAAGTAGCACATTTAAGACTAATCAGAGAGAATTCTTTTTCACTCAACGCACAATTAAGCTCTGGAATTTGTTGCCAGAGGATGTGGTTAGTGCAGTTAGTGTAACTGGGTTCAAAAAAGGTTTGGATAAGTTCTTCAAGGATAAATCCATTAACTGCTATTAATCAAGTTTACTTAGGGAATAATTGCATCAGTAGCATGGGATCTTCTTAGTGTTTGGGTAATTGCCAGGTTCTCGTGGCCTGGTTTGGCCTCTGTTGGAAACAGGATGCTGGGCTTGATGGACCCTTGGTCTGACCCAGCATGGCAATTTCTTATGTTCTTATTCCCGACTCAGCTCCGTCCCCCTCCCGGAACACTTGAAAGGACACGGCTAGTCAGGTTATGGGCACACTGGTACGTGTACGCCGCCAGGCTTGTTTTCAAAGTGGCTTTGAGAATTACCTGCGGCGCCGAACACCTAAAACGTGTTTTCTAAAGACAAATGCATTAAAGCACAACCTGTGATGTGTGGCACATCTACAGGAGCAAGTTCCCAGGTGGTGAGAATGGGGACTTAGTTTGAAAGCTGAGATTCAGGGGCCATGGCTGTCTGGGGCTGGCTGGGATTAGGGTTCAAGCTCACAGCAGATGTGGCCTGGGCTGGATCCTGGGACGGGAGAGGGAAGACATCTGTCACTGCCGTAGCGGGCCCTGCACCCCGAAGGAGTTGCCTGAGGGCCAGTCTTAGGGGAGATTTCCTTTCTGGCCTGGGAGGGCGTGTCGAATGGGCTGGCGAGGGGATGGCAGGGGATTTAAGGCAACATTTAAACAGCTTGGATTCTGAGCATCTGCAGCCTAAAGATGGGGAGGACAGTTTTAAAAGCAGTTTACCTGAGTTTAACTGGGTAGACCGCCCTGGTTTAGCCCCGCAGAGCAGCTGAAATTCCATGTGAGCCTCCACCTTGTGCATTTATCTGGGTTAAAAAGAGGCGTTCCAGGGAGGTGGAACAAACAGCGCATGTGCACTGCCATTTCCAACTGTACACTCGCTGTGTTGCCCCCACAGAAATAGGTGCAGGTTTGTACAGGACACTTTGAAAACTGCCTAAAAGATACACGTGTACAAAGAGAAACTAATTATTCCTCACCCCTCTTCCTAGTTTAACTAGTCCCTGATGTTCAAATGAAATCCATTAATTTGATACGGACAAATGTTTCTCTCAGATACTCTCTCAATCAGGCCGATACAGTAAGGGCACGCAAGAAAAAGTGCGGCAGTGCCGGGCGCCCGCTCGTTTGCCGCGCGCACAGTCCGGATCACATACCGCTCGATACAGTATTTAAATGGCATGCAAATGCAAGCCGCGTCCAAAGCGCATCCATGAAGCGCAATCCGTTTTACTGTATAGAGTGCTATACAGCGCCTATACAGTATCCTGGGTGCACTGGTACCTGTCATCTCAAATGATGTTTGAAATGACAGGTACCAGGAAGTGGATGGTTCTCCTACAGACTCCGCTGCCTTGACCGCCCGGCGCAAGCAAGCCCCAGCAGCCGGCGATCGGAGGCAGGGAGTGCAACAAAGCACCCTCCTTCGGACGGACAAGAGAGACGAAATTTCACAGTCCCAAATCAAACCAACCCAATCCAAGCCCCAGCAGAGAGAGACGAAATTTCACAGTCCCAAACCAAACCAACCCAATCCAAGCCCCAGCAGCCGGCGATCGGAGGCAGGGAGCACAACAAAGCACCCTCCTTCGGACGGACAAGAGAGACGAAATTTCACAGTCCCAAACCAACCCAATCCAATCCAAGCCCCAGCAGCCGGCGATCGGAGGCAGGGAGCGCAACAAAGCACCCTCCTTCGGACGGACAAGAGAGACGAAATTTCACAGTCCCAAACCAAACCAACCCAATCCAAGCCCCAGCAGAGAAAGATGAAATTTCACAGTCCCGGGCAAACTTTCCCCCAGCCCCCGCTCACCTGCCCTGGCCGCGGCCACGCAAGCCCCCAGCAGCAGCAGTAGAAGGGCGGCGAGAGAGCGCGGCTTCAGCAGCCCGGGGCGGATTGGGTGCTCCCCATCCGAGGCGGCTTCCAGCAGCCCTGCCGGCGAAGGTGAATACGTGCACGCCTGTACGTCCAATATGGGCGCTCAAGGCAGCAGGCGCATGAACGCACGCCGTGACCTGAGCGCCCGGTTGGACGTCGTCACGGCGTGCGCGTATTCACCTTCGCCGGTGGGGCAGCTGAAGCCGCCTCGCATGGGGAGCGCCCGATCCGCTGAAGCCGCTCTCTCTCGACGCCCTTCTACTGCTGCTGCTGGGGGCTTGCGTGGCTGCGGCCAGGGCAGGTGAGCGGGGGCTGGGGGAAAGTTTGCCCGGGACTGTGAAATTTCATCTCTCTATGCTGGGGCTTGGATTGGGTTGGTTTGGTTTGGTTTGGGATTGTGAAATTTTGTCTCTTTCTGCTGGGGCTTGCCTGACGCTTGGATTGGATTGGTTTGGTTTGGGACTGTGAATTTTCGTGTGAAATTTTGTGTGAAATTTCATAATTTACTGCCTATCCTGACCCTGGCGTTAGTGTGAAACCACACTAACGCCAGGGTCAGGGTAGGCGGTAAATTAGCAGGCAAAAGACGCGGCAAGATAGCAGGTTAAAAAGGAGTCGGGGCGCATGCTACTGTATGGGAGGGAATAGCTAATCGGATCGTTTACATACATATACATGCCGCGGGCGGAAAGGGATATGCGTCGAGTAAAAGAAGCGGTAAGGATCGATAAAATCAGATAGTGAATCGCGGGTTAGACTTACGCGGCCAAATTGTGAGTACACAGCGGGTTAGAAACAGGGTAAGTGCGGCCGCGCTTTACTATATCGGCCTGAATGTGATAAAACCTTAAAGCTCGCCTCCCACACCTCACTCAGAGCCAACATTACCCACTGACCTGCTCTCCCTCCCACACCTCACTCAGAGCCAGCATTACCCCACTGACCTGCTCTCCCTCCCACACCATGCACCCACTGACCTGCTGTGCCTCCCACACCTCGCTCAGAGCCAGCATTACCCACTGACCTGCTCTCCCTCCCACACCTCACTCAGAGCCAGCATTACCCCACTGACCTGCTCTCCCTCCCACACCTCACTCAGAGCCAGCATTACTCCACTGACCTGCTCTCCCTCCCACACCACGCTCAGAGCCAGCATTACCCACTGACCTGCTGTGCCTCCCTCACCACGCTCGGTGCCAGCATTACCCACTGACCTGCTCTCCCTCGCACACCTTGCTCAGAGCAAGCATTACCCCACTGACCTGCTCTCCCTCCCACACCTCGCTCAGAGCCAGCATTACCCCACTGACCTGCTCTCCCTCCCACACCTTGCTCAGAGCAAGCATTACCCCACTGACCTGCTCTCCCTCGCACACCTTGCTCAGAGCAAGCATTACCCCACTGACCTGCTCTCCCTCCCACACCTCGCTCAGAGCAAGCATTACCCCACTGACCTGCTCTCCCTCCCACACCTCGCTCAGAGCCAGCATTACCCACTGACCTGCTGTCCCTCCCACACCTCGCTCAGAGCCAGCATTACCCCAATGACCTGCTCTCCCTCCCACAGCTCGCTCAGAGCCAGCATTACCCCAATGACCTGCTCTCCCTCCCACAGCTCGCTCAGAGCCAGCATTACCCCACTGACCTGCTCTCCCTCCCACACCTCGCTCAGAGCCAGCATTACCCACTGACCTGCTGTCCCTCCCACACCTCGCTCAGAGCCAGCATTACCCCACTGACCTGCTCTCCCTCCCACACCTCGCTCAGAGCCAGCATTACCCCACTGACCTGCTGTCCCTCCCACACCTCGCTCAGAGCCAGCATTACCCCACTGACCTGCTCTCCCTCCCACACCTCACTGAGAGCCAGCATTACCCCACTGACCTGCTCTCCCTCCCACACCTCGCTCAGAGCCAGCATTACCCATTGACCTGCTCTCCCTCCCACACCTCGCTCAGAGCCAGCATTACCCCACTGACCTGCTCTCCCTCCCACACCTCGCTCAGAGCCAGCATTACCCACTGACCTGCTCTCCCTCCCACACCTCGCTCAGAGCCAGCATTACCCCACTGACCTGCTCTCCCTCCCACACCTCGCTCAGAGCCAGCATTACCCCACTGACCTGCTCTCCCTCCCACACCTCGCTCAGAGCCAGCATTAACCCACTGACCTGCTCTCCCTCCCACACCATGCACCCACTGACCTGCTCTCCCTCCCACACCTCGCTCAGAGCCAGCATTAACCCACTGACCTGCTCTCCCTTTCTCCTCCTGCTGCAGCAATGATGTGTTATGCATTCAATCTTTCACCATCCTTCTTAACTAACTCTGCATTAACAGGGCAGCAAAACAGCGCCGAAAGGGGGATCGCATTGTTATCGAGTGCCAGGAACAAGCTTACTGGCTGGTGAACAGGCCGCCGGTGAGTGCTTTTCATTTTCTTATAGAGTAGCTTTGTTGCTGGGAAAGGTCATCTTTTCAGATAGAGCCTTTTACCTGGTTAGGTGTCTCCTTGTATTTTTTTGGGGGGGGGACCTCTGTAGTTCAGGGCAATATAAAATACAAAGGCCCGATGTCATGTTGCATAATGTTTGACAAAACATTTGTAAGTGGGTCTTGAAGCAGTTAAAAAATACTTCTAGAGTATAAAGATCAATAGCAGGAGCTCTGATTGGTATCCTATGTGCTGTTAGTATGTATATGTGTGAGGAGTAGAGAAGAAGGGATGGTAGCTTCTAATCTACGGGTCAGTACTATCTAATCTATGTCTGAATTTTTTTGGAGTTGGGCATAAAGGGACTGGTAGGTTCAGTTTCAGTCTTTCTTGACCATACTAAAACTGGGTGGGGATTAGTCAATACATATTAAAAAGGTCTCTCCGACATTCTCCTCGTGGAAATCGGCTCCTCCACCATGCCGGCATCGCAGGCCCAACAGGCCAGCTACAACCACTCTCAAATGCCATGGGAAGGACTGGAGCAGAGTAAGCTGCAAGGCATTTTTGTTTGTTTTACCTAGCAGGCATACGTGCAGGCTGAGGCCCTGGTCCTCGCTGTACACATGCTGCGGCACAACAAGCAGTGACCTGCCGTCAATCCCGTATCAGCACATGTCCGGTCAGCCCGGTCCAAAATGCCAGCAGCAGGGTTCAATGGTAGCTTGAGGGGGAGGAGTGGGCTCCCTAGCCTGGACCAAAGTGCATCTGACTCCAAAGTCGGATATCTAAGAAGCACTAACACTGCCCTGCAACAGGAGGGGGAAAACAAACTGCCGAATGCCTGACTTACCCAACTCAGCCGGAAAGGACCCAGGCTGTAGGCCCGTCATCCTTCACTCACTGAAATGGCTGCCTGCGGCGGGGGTCTTCCCTTACCCAATGAAAGGATCAGATACCGCACACCTTGCCCCCCCCACACCAGTGCCTACTTTCTGCCCCAGTTCTATTCACAGCCTGCACAGGTCCCTGTGCAGGAACCAGAGCACCAAGAGGCATGGAGATAAACTCCCGAAAGAGGCCGTGCAGAGAGTGTGAGGGGGTGGGATGAACGGAGGGAAAGCAAATCGCCACAAGAAGAGGTTGGTGGGCAGGCTGGCCCAGGCTTAAATTGAGATTGCCGGCCCTCCCAGCAGCCTCCGCCCCTCTCCCCCCACATCGGAGCTGGAGCACCCCCATGGTTGTGATCTCCCCCCTAAGAGGGGATGGGAGCGGCTCCTATAGCTAAAGCATCCTACCAATTCCAAAGAAAAGCGATCATAAAGACCCAATGAGACCATAAAAGGCTAGTGTGAACAACCAAGTCATCCCAGCCTTTGTAAACTATAAATCATCTGACAGATGAGAGCATCTCCAGGGACAGCATTCTAGAATGCTCTTGTATCAGTTCTTGCATGTGTCTGTCGCTTGGAATATAGTGTCCCATAACCAGGGAATGGAGTACTTGGTACGGGATTATTTTGCCACCCAATACAGTAGTTCCCCGAATTATAATCCGGTTGACACGGCTTCTTTCCTGAATGGATTGAACATCCCCACTTTGACCACTGAAATGGTCGCAGGCCTGAAAGTGACCATCACTGAACTGGAGGTTCAGAGGGCGATAGGTAGCTTACCAGCTGGCACATGTCCAGATCCTGATGGGTACTATATAGATTTCTTTAAGAAGTGTGGCCCTTTGTAACCGTCCAAGTTGAAAGATCTTTTCAACTACCTTTATGATTACCCAAGTTTGATTAAAGAATTGAATAGTGCACATATTATGTTACTCCATAAGGAGAAAGGTGAGGAATTGGAGATTGGGGCATACAGTCCCATATCTTTGTTAAACTCTGTTGTTAAAATTTGGCCAAGGTATTCCAACTATGGTTGGAAAGCATAATGTCCTTGATTGTTTCCCAAGATCAGACAGGTCTTATTAAGGGCAGATGGCCAGTATATAATACCAGATGACTTTTCAATATTCCATAAATAACAAAGAAGTGTAAGACCCATGGTGCCATTCTGGCACTAGTTGCTAATAAGGCCTTCAATGGAATTCAATGGCCTTATCTTTTTAAGGAGTTAGCAAAGTTTGGATTCCTAGAGCAGTTTAATAGATGGATACTTGCCCTTTATGCTTCTCCTAAGGCATATTGGTCAATGGTAGACTTACAGCTCCCTTTAATGTCTCTAATCGGACACATCAGGATTGTTCCCTCTCTCCTTTCTTGTTTGATATGGTCGTTGGGCCTCTTTCTCAGGCTCTGAGACCATGAGTTGATTAGAGGGGTTAGCATAGATGGGGTGCAGCACAAAATGTCTTTCTATGCTGATGATGTCTTGATTTTTATGACTCAGCTGGATAGTTCATCTCCTTAATTAATATGGCTACTGGAGCAGTACAGGACAATCTCAGGTTATCAGGTTAATTATATGAAATCTGAAGTTCTTCAGGAGGGGTGGGTGGTGGTGTCAGTTACCAGACAGTCTACAAGTGGTTCAGGCTAGTTTTGGATGGGTTCATCTATTTGGCTATCAGGAACATGACCATTGACCAACATGAGCCATCCTTTTTAAACTCAGTTAATGACATCCATTAGGAATGATCTTAGGGACTGGAATACTTGTTCATTTCATGGTCTGGCCAAACAAATCTCATTAAGATACGTATACTACCCAAGCTACTATCTCTATTTCAGCATATTCTGGGGTTTTTTGTCTCTATAAATAGGTTCATGGGGGGTTTTATTTGGCAAAATAAAGTGGCACACATTAATTTGGCTGCCTTCTCAGAGGGGCATGAGACCACTAGATATTCAAAGTTATTAATGGGCAGCGAGGCCAGCCTGTATCCGAGAGTGGTTTGACAACAAATCTTCGTGTGGCTGGCTCCAGTTGGAGCAAGAACAAACTGAAGGAATAGAGCTCCCTTTGTTTTTGACCCTACCCATATTATTTACAACTGCTAGGCATATTGCCCTATATTAGCGCACATGGCCTTCCTCCTTCTCCTCCTCAGACTTCAGATGTTTCAGAACCTGCTCCTGGTGACTACTGGGACCTGGGGCCTGACTGCTGGGATGTATAAAAATACATAGAGAAAAACATGTAAGTATCTAGGATATGACAGCATGGATTCACCAGAGGAAGTTCCTGCCAGACAAACCTGATTGATTTTTTTGATTGGGTGACTAAAGAACTGGATCAAGGAAGAGCTCTCGATGTGATCTACTTAGATTTCAGCACAGGAGGTTTGTAAATAAAATAAGAAACTCGGGAGTGAGTGTCAAGGTGGTGGCTTGGATTACAAACTGGTTGACTGATAGGAGACAGCATGTAATGGTAAATGTAACCTACTCTGAAGAGAGAATCATGTTAAGTGGCATACCACAGGGAATCGGGTCTGTTCAATATCTTTGTGAACAATATTGCAGAAGGGATAGAAGGTAAAATTTGCTATTTGCAGATGATACTAAGATCTGCAATAGAGTGGACATGCCTGAAGGAGTAGAGAGAATGAAAAGGAATGTAAGAAAGCTGGAAGAGCCAAGAAGTGCACAGTTATTCATCTGGGTTCCGGTAATCCAAAAAAGCTGTATGTGATGGTGGGTGAAAGATTTGATGTGCACGGACCAAGAGGGGGATCTTGGGGTAATAGAGTCTGGGGATCTGAAGATGGTGAAGCAATGTGTCAAGGCGATAGCTAAAGCCAGAATAATGCTGGCTATATAGAAAGATGAATAACCAGTAAGAAAAAGGAGGTGATCATGCCCTTGTACAGGTTCTTGGTGAGACCTCATTTGAAGTACTGTGCTCAGTGCTGGAGTCCATATCTCAAGAGGGACAAAGAAAGGATGGAGGCAGTCCAGAGTAAAGCGACCAAAATGGTGTGGGGTCTGCATGAGAAGATTATGAGGAGAGGCTGAAAGATCTGAATATGTACGACCTGGAAGAGAGGAAGTGCAGGGGAGATATGATACAGACTTTCAGATACCTGAAAGGTTTTAGTGACGCACATTCAGCAAACCTTTTCCGATGGAAAAAAAATCAGTAGAACTAGGAGTCATGAAATGAAACTCCAGGAAGGATGACTCAGAAGCAACATCAGAAAATATTTTTTCACGGAGAGGATGGTGAATGCCTGGAATGCCCTTCCAGAGGAGGTGGTGAAGATAATTGTGAAAGAATTCAAAGGGTCATGGGATAAACACTGTAGATCTCTAAAGGTTAGAGGATGGAAATGAAGAAAAGAGTGCATGGGGGTAACTTGCTGGTGTGGCAGTTGCTACCCTTAACAAATAAGCCTTGATACTGATAATGCAACTCCACCATTGCTCTCTTCTTCAATGGCAGGGAGAAAACGGGAATTGGATTTGAACAGCAACCAACAAGAGCCCTGACTTTTACGGTCTGGGGAAACAAATAAGTATGGAGGTAACTTGTTGATGTGGCAGTTACTACCCTTAACAAATAAGCCTGATACTTTGATGCAACACCATCATTGCTCTTTGCTTTAACACAAGGCATAATAGGAAATTGGATTTAAAGAGCAACCAATGAGGGCTCTGATTTTTATGATCTGGGAAACTGATAAGCATGGGGTAACCTACACGATGCAGCAGATACTACCATAAGCTTGCTGGGCAGACTGGATGGACAAATAAATAAATAAATGGACCATGTGATACTTATGTGCCATCATTTCTATGTTTATATTTTGAATAAGATGTTCACAAATTGTGTGCCTAATGTAAGCTTCCTATATAAAACATCTGGTCAGATGTAGTGATCAACTGGTTATCTGTGCTCTCTCAGGCAGTGTCCAGAGCCTCTTCTTTGCCCTGAAAAATGTCTAGTCCCAGCCATTCAATCAGGCGTTGCTCCCCTGAGGTAATCACAATTGGACAGGGTGAACAGCTTCCAGTATCTCTCATGTATTACTTCCTGCTGGCCATCTTAATCTTCAACTGGGCCTTTAGTTCACGATACCAGTGGGCCACCTCTCGCTGCTCCTCCTGATGCCATGCCAATTGGTGATCTCAGCCGCAATCTGCTTCCAGAAGACATCCTTGGCTGCCTGAGAGGTTTTTGCTTTCTGGCTTCCAGTTATGATCCGGTAATTTGCAAGGACACGCTGTATGAGGAGATCATTGTCTGTGGTGTTAAACTTGTTGGCTCGCAGCCTCTGGCTGCCACGGGGTTGGCTTACCAATTCTGCAGGAGTTGTCACTCCCTCCCTCACTCTCACTTCCACTCCCAGTTCCCTGCCCTTCCCCCACCGCCCACCTGTTGCTGTTCTGCCTGATGCCTCCAAACTCTACCCTGCCTTGCTCCTCCCATTGGACTCTTCTGTCGGTGCCTCTCCCCCTCCCTCCATGTCCCATCCTCCCTGTCTCTACTCCTCGGCCTCTGTAACTCTCCCATCTCTATCCCCTCTACCATGCCTGCCCTCTTCATCCCTCTGCCACTCCCAAACCCTCCTTCCTCTCCTGACCTGACTCTCTCCTATCTTTCCTACTACCACTCACCCCCATCTACATGTCTCTCATACCCTCACCCACTCCTCTCACGCTCCATTCTCACTCCTCTCATGCACATACACTCCTCTCTTGAACTCTATAAACAGATAGCGACAGACTGACAAACAGGACCTATTGAATTTTTGGAAACAACTGAAAACATGGTTAATGACAAGTGGCCCAGATTATTAATTAATGGGTGGACAACCAGATTTTTATTATATGTGTGGAAGTAGGAGAGTGTTTAGAGAGCTGAAGAAAAGGAAGAATGACCTGTTGTTGTACTCTATTCTTGAATACGTTCTGTTGTTGTATTGTACCCTTGAATGTGATCTATTGTTTTACTTGTGCTATACATCACTTAGGGAGATTTTTATCAATGAACTAATTAACAAATGATTTTAAATAATTAAACCAAATACAAACTCACACATTCCTTTCACACCAGGTACAAACAGCAGACTATGGGGAAGGTAAACAGTTGGGAAACACACAAGAACAGAAACAAAGCACTCAACAATCTTCACACTCCTCAAATCTCCTCTCCTAGAACCACTAACCTACCTACTCTCTCCACCAATGCCAGATACACCCTCAAAGGGGAAGCTGCAGGAAGCAGGTTTATAGAAACAAACAAATAACACGTGCCGCGATAAATTCAATTTATTTATTTATTAAAAATACTGATGTTCCACCTAAATGACAATGCCATATTAAAACACGGCGCTATAAAATAACGAAAGCCCTAGACGCCTTCCCTCTAGGATGAGCATGGTTGTGCCTCTTTGTTGGTTGTATATAGTTGGTGTATGCGTGTAAATTCCCTCTGTGAGGACGGATGTCTTAAGTCGCAAGGATTTATTCAAGCGCAAGAAGTTTTGGCGGTTTTTCTTATTAGTGAATTTATTTTTCTTCTAACAGCTTCAAGTCATTTATTAAGCCTACAGGCTCTATAATCTCAGGTAGATCCCTAGGGTTCCCCCCATGGGGGAAGCGTGATAAGTAACTTTGGGGTGTCCAGTTTATCCAGTTTTTCCCCTGAGGAAGCCACTTTGCCGAAACAAGGGCCTTGTCGGGATATTGCAACAGCTTATGTGAGGAACACCTTTATTTCAATGGGATATTGTAACAGCTTACTCAAGAGGAACACCTCGGTTTAGGTCATCATTGTTGATACATTGTAATTGTATAGTTTATTGTAACAGCTAATCTAAGTGAATATTTCCTCAGTTTTTGATGTTAATAAATTGAGAATGTATGGCGTTTTGCACGAGACATTTTAATCACATATCTAGGAATATATATAAGAATATAAGGCTTGCCATACTGAGTCAGACAAAGGGTCCATCAAGCCCAGTATACCGTTTCCAACAGTGGCCAAGCCAGGTCACAAGTACCTGGCAGGATCCCAAGAGATAGACAGATTAGAAGCTGCTTATCCCAAGAATAAGCAGTGGATTTCTGCAACTCTCCCTTAATTGTTAATGAACTTTTCATCTGCCTTCAGTTTTTCTAGCTTTCTATGTCAACATATTGTGTATGTATATAACCTTAATCTGTTGATGTATTTAGAGCCATGGCAACAATTTGTTACAAGGTATTTTTCTTTCTTTAATTGTTTGGGTAACACATTGAATGAATGTTACATTGTAAGATACAAATGTGTTGGTTATTGTTGAGTTGCTTTTTACACTGTGTTTATTGAACTATTAGAATTGTGATGTACTAGGGCTATGTAGATTTTTCTATTTGACATGTGATTATTCTGTTTGATACGTATTCATGATTAAAAGATCTTTTGTAATAAAATTATTTTTATTTTTACATTAAATAAATTTTGCAGGTTATGTGCTTTTGTCTCACTCTCTTTAGAGTGTAATTTTTCTTTTATAAATTAAGCACTGGTTAGTGACACATATTGCCTGACTTTTTTTTTATTTCTTTATACACACACACACATTCACACAGAGCCAAGGGCTCCATCTCAGCACAGTGACATATATATGTAACCTTTTTTTTTTTTTGCAGAATTTACTGTTTCCAGAGGGTACACAAAAGTCTCTTTCTCCTTCTTTATTTCTGGGGCTGTTTCCATTTCTGTTATTTTCTCTTGCCCATCCCCAAGGTGTGGGTCCTTTTCTGTGGAGAGGAAAGGTTATCCTTCTCTGAGCGTGTGTGTATGGCACTGTCTCTTTCTCCTTCTTAGTGAGACCGTTCTCTTGGGACAGACAGGCTGGACACTTTGATTCTTCAGTAACAAAATAAATGTCCAATCATGTTGACATTTGTTGTCTGATTACAGCTGAATGGGTGCTTACTACCTCTTTCTGAATTTTTTCTTTTGTAGCCTGGGATCCAAAGTGTCATGGAGAATGGCCCAGAGCGAGGAAACTGCCACACCAGCAGAGTCCAACTGGTAAGATCCATTTGTAAATTACTTTCTGGCAAGCCCAATGCTCCTTACAGGCCTAGATGATGGAGGGTTTGTAAATGGCAGATTCTAATAGAGAGAGAGAGAGAGAGAGTGATGGTTGCAGCCATTGCCTTTGGTAACCAGGAATAAAGGAGAGGCTGAGGAGAGAACGCACTGCTTCACTATTTATACTGCAAACCCCGTATCCTCCCCAACGTAGTCTGCTCCAGTCAGGTCACAGAAAGGGGAAAATATTAGGCCCCTGTCTCAGGTAATAGAAGGACTAGAGGGCACTTCATGAAGTTAGCAAGTAGCTCATTTAAAACAAATTGAAGAAAATTCTTTTTCACTCAGTGCATAGTTAAACTCTGGAACTCATTGCTAGAGGATGTGGTTACAGCAGTTAGTGTAACTGGGTTTAAAAAAGGTTTGCATAAGTTCCTAGAGGATAAAGCCATAAACTGCTATAACGGTAATTAATAACAATAGTAGCTTGTGATCTATCTAATGTTTGGGTTCTTGTGACTTGGAAACAGGATATTGGGCTTGATGGACCCTTGGTCTGACCCAGTATGACACATCTTATGTTCTTATGTCTATGGTCATGGTGCCAGGATTTGCATAGGGGGATTGCTAGACAACTAGATGGTGCTTTTGAAAGGTCCTTGTGGGGCTTTACAGTAGTAATGTGAGAATGTGGCCATTTCACTCTTGTATTCCACCTTGGGAGAACTTCCTATTCGTAAATGTGGGTGATAAATCCAGCTCATGAATAAAATGCCATATATCATCATGATTTCTCACGGAGAAGGAATTTCTATATGGTTTGTTTTTGTTTTTTTACCATATTTTAAAATGAAACAGTTTGCTAACTGAGATGTGGGCAGTGTTTTTGACTTCCTGCATGGTGAGGGGGAGGGGGACATGCTCACGGTGCTTCCTCCATCCAGTTTTACAGATGCCGGTGACATCAAGAGAGTGACCGAACATATGGACAGGAATTACAAGGGTCCTGCAGACTGATTCGGACAATTTGCTAATGTGCTATGCAGTTCAGAGCAGGAGACGGTCTAAAAGCTCTGTGACAGGGCCGCTGCTCTCGTCCTGCCCTGGATCATTGTCAGAAAACACCAAAAGCCAACCAGCCGGGCAGTCTTGCATAGCGCACCTTTTATTCCCTTTGCACAGGTTGAGACCTTGTTGGCAACAGTACAATTCAGTCCCTCAGGCTTTCCCAAACTGATACCATCCTTACTCAAGCCTCCTCCTCTCTTAGAACCTGAAGCTCACCTTTAGCTCAGAACCAGCACCGGGCCAAACTTGCCAAACCCTGTGGTTGATGTTATGTTTGAGAGCTTTTGTATATCTCATATTCTATTAGTCATACAAATGGAATTTCCAATCCACGATCCAGATAGCGTAAAGTTTTTTAATCATGTAACCGAAAATTTATTGGCACCTACTAGCTAATTTATAATCCAAACCAGACTTATTTATGTGCCTTTCTGTAAACCGTTGTGATGGTATACCACTAAACGACGGTATAGAAAAGGTTTTAAATAAATAAATAAACTGCGTAAAGCAGTTCAGGCGCATGGGAGAACTGTGCCCTTGTCAGACCTTGCAACAACAGAAAAGTCAGGAGTTCAATTTTTCATCCTGTCCTTTATCCTCTCAGCTGTTTGTTTATTGATTTCGTATCACTTATGTTCCACTAATACAGGATTACACTCACTCTCAAACGCCAAAGGAAGTCTTTTTCTCCATTTTCATACATGTGGGAAGCTTTAGGCTTTTAAGTGCAGTTCTTGGAATTTTATTATTTCACAAAAAGGAACCAAGGTGTTATCTAGTACTGTCTGATAGAATTTATTGGAAAAGAAAACAGGGATCATGCTAAACATGAAATTAATCTGTGGTGTCAATACCATCTCATTCGCAGCCTTCTGGCTCCACCAGGAGAGATGCAAAGGTGATCGACATATTAAGGTATCCTGAAGGAGACTAAGATTTTGACGCTCACCACTGGATACCGTGGCTTCCAAATCGCCAAGTATTTTAGACCGTCAGATGTCCACTGAAAGCAATAATCTTGTAAAGATGTACAATGCCCTGACACATTCAGAGGCATCATTTCTGAGGTTTGCCAATTAATTCCATATCCAGAAATCTTAGAAAAGGTGGCAATTCTATAGCAATCGGAATCCCGGCCTCAGGATCATGCTGATATAACAAAACAGCAGCAGCAGAAGCAAGAGCGTTTACATTCAGTATCCCTACAGGGAGCCCCTTTGATTAGAGGGTTTTGATGAAGCAAAGGTAGCAAAGGCTCTAATGGCATCAAAAAGGAAGGGGCAAAGAGGAGAATCCCTGCCTAGTGCCTCTATGTAACAGAATCTGATTAGACAGGATAATATTAATCATCAAATAAGAACAAGGGCAATCATACTGAACGTGCACACTATTGACAAAAGAATAACCAAAACCAAGCCATCAGGATACATAAAATAAATAATCCCATTTCACTTGATCAAAAGCCTTTATGGCATCTAAGAAAATTGCAATCACAGGTTCCAACATCTTCCATGCCATTTTAATAACATTGTGAAATAGCTGAGCATTATCAGCAATAAAGCATTGCTTAACAAATCCAGAGTAATCTGCACAGAGTGGAGGAGTAGCCTAGTGGTTAGAGCAGCAGGCTGCAAACCAGTGAAATCAGGGTTCAAATCTTACAGCTGCTCCTGGATTGGCCACTGTAGGAAACAGGATGCTGGGCTTGATGGACCCTTGGTCTGACCCAGTATGGCATGTTCTTATGTGACTCAAAGTTACATCTCCCTTCCTTGCCTTAGGAATAAACTGAGATTGTGAGTCCTCTGTGGACAGGGAAGTGCCTGAAAAAAGCAATAAATAAATAAATAGAATGGATTAGTGCCCCTATTACATACTCCAACCTATGAGTAAGTATTTTATCAAACATTTTATAATCAACACTAAATAAGGAGATGGGCCTATAATTGGTAACTAATGTCTTATCCCTATTCGGTTTGGGAAACACAACAATTTCTTAGCATCCAGACAGATGAATCCAGAACCGATGGGTTATGTACCTCTACCAGCAGATGGAGACAGAGCAAACTGACGTCTCAGTATGTATACCCCTGCCGTGACATCAGCCTGCCAGTATTCTCCATCTCCAGCATAGAGTGGACGTGCATCTCCTTGCTGGGGATTGATTCAAATTTAGAAGAGAATTAATTGGAGATTTGGATTGCCCCACTCTCCTGCGATGATACCTAATGGTCCCCCCCACCCAGCTGAGAATTCCTGAGGTGATTTCCGAGGACCCTCAGATGGTCTGGTAGCTGGCATGAACTTAGCTGATTAATCAACTGAAAGGCAGTGGGCACAGGAAGCCAAGCATGGCGGTGACGGATATGCCCTCTTCCCCCCACAGCTGGAGACCATCTGTACATGACCGGTAAGCTCATGTACGTTTAAAAAAAAGAAACAGTCAGATACAGAGTGGAGGGGTTACTTTAGGACTTCCTCTGGGCTCCGTGCTTGGCACGCCGTCCTGACATGCATTTCCGCTCCCGTGAGGGTTAGCGGAACTGGGCAGCTGATTGGATGAGTAGCCCGTTGGGCTAGGCCCCGCTGATAGGTTTCTTTTTTGTGTACCGTGTGGTAGGCCACAGCGGCATTTTCGCATGCTTTTTTCTGCATGGTTGGCTGCCCTTTACAGGAGGTGTGCGCAAGTGCTGCACGTCTGTATGGTACATGTGGCCTGTGTGCGCACTCTCATGCATATTGTTGAGTGCCAAGGTATGGAGCGGTGACAGTGCTGTTAGCTTTTTGGTGCACAAACTTGGGACACTTAAATTTTGTGCGTATAAATTTTGTTTCAGCGGGGCCTCGGCTGGTCACAAATCTTCAGTCGCCTGTTAAGCATACTGATGGATTAATGGCGTTGGTGGCTAAGAAACATAAGCACCTTTCTTTCTGTGCTGCCTGTCGATTTAGGGTATCTGTGAGGGCTGCTTAGAGGCTCAGGGAGAATTATCTTCATCTGATTTTACTAAGCCTAGGTCTTCCCAGCCTGATGATGGTCTGGTTAAGGATATATATCACAACCAATATGCCCAAATCAATCTTATTCCAGATCCATACAAATGTACACACACATCAAACCAACTAGGGAATCTGGTATTTAAATTCTCACCAATACTGTTCTGGAACCACAAACAATGTCGACATCTTCGAAATGGCCGTCGAAGATGTCGACGGGAGATAAGAAGAAATGTTATAATCGGAACCGCAAGAACAGCGACTACCGGAAGACCCTTTCGATTTGGACAACGCTGCCCCTGAAGCAGGACCAGGACGGTCCGAAACACGATCATGTCGGGACGATGCTATGACGCAGAGAGCGTTTGAGATCTTTGCAATAGATGAGTGGCATGAATGATTGATATTATTAACGAGAGAGTTGTTTCCTCTGTGCATACTTGTGGCACGGTGATGCTAGAAATCAAGAAGTGGGGTCTTTAAATATTTTACAAAAAAAGAAAAAAACTTTCCATAAAAAAGAGTGCGTTTTAAAACGCTAAATAAAACTCAAAAAAGGCGTATTTTCAGGATTAATAAAGTAAATTTTGGACCTGTAAACTACCTTTGGGTTGTACATGTTACAAACTCATGTAGTACAGAGGTCCTACAAACATAAAAGTAATTATAACTTAAATTGTTTGTGGTTCCAGAACAGTATTGGTGAGAATTTAAATACCAGATTCCCTAGTTGGTTTGATGTCTGGTTAAGGATATGTCAGGAGGGACGCCTGACCTTGGAACTTCCTTGACTGGTTCCTCAGTAGGGGATGGCAGCTCAATGGGCACCGCAGGCAATCGAGAGTACACTATCGAGGCTCCTCAGTCTGAGGGCTGTGGTTCCAGTACCCATGTCTCAAGAAAATACGGGTCAGTATTCCATTTATTTCATTGTGCCCAAGAAGAGAACTCCTTTCGTCCCTTCCTGGATCTCAAAGGAGTCAACTGTCGTTTGAGGGTGACTCATTTTTGCATGGAAACATTGCGCTCATTGATAATGGCTGTATAGTCAGGGGAATTTCTGACCTCCTTGGATCTGTTTGAGGCGTACCTCCATATTCCTGTCTGATTGGAGCACCAAAGTTTTCTGCATTTTGCGATGCTGGGATCCCATTATCAGTTTCGAGCACTGCCTTTTAGTCTAGCCACCACTCTCAGAACCTTTTCCAGGTTATGGTGGTAGGGGCAGCAGAACTGAGAAAGGATGGGATCCTTGTACACCCATATTTAGATGACTGGTTGATTCGGGCCAAGTTTCTGTTGTTGCAGGAAATTTGGTTGGGTGGTGAACCTAGCCAAGAGCAGTCTTCAGCCATCTCAGTTGGAGTATCTGAGTGTGCAGTTTGACATGAAGTTTTTCTTCTGGAAGCTCGTATTCAAAAGTTGATGGTGCCGGTGTGTCTTTTGGTGTATATGCCCGGCAGTGTGGTCCTATCTACAGGTGCTCAAGTTGATGGTGGCAACCCTGGAAGGAGTACCATGGGCGAGAGTACATATACATCCACTTCAGCATTCCCTGCTGTCTTGATGGAACCTGCAGTCCCTGGACTATTCGATTTGACTCCACCTGCCGATGGAAGTCTGCTTTCACCTCCAGACCATCTGAAAAAGGGAGTTCCCCTGACATCGCTGGACTGGTTGGTACTCACAACAGATGCGAGCCTCCAAGGTTGGGGAGCACACTGTCAGGAACTAACAGCGCAAGGGCGCTGGAATACAGAGGAGTTTCTCTGGAACATCAATTGGATAGAAGCCCGAGCGGTCTGGTTGGCATGCTTGCAGTTCAGGGTTGAGTGGTCTGAATAATGTTGGACAATGCAACAATGGTGGCTTTTATCAATTGGCAGGGAGGTACCAAGAGCCAGCAAGTATCGCAAGAGATAGACCAACTTATGGAATGGACAGAAGTGCATCTTCAGATCTCAGTCTTGCACATTACAGGAAAATACAATGTAAGAGCAGTCTTTCTCAGCAGGGAGAGTCTGGACCCAGGAGAATGGGTATTGCCGGGTAAGGCATTCCAGCTGCTAGTGGATCGCTGGGGACTTCCATTTCTAGAACTGCTGGTGCAGGGGCCTGTTGCAGCAGGGGCCTGTCCTTCACCAAAATCCAACTCAGTTTTGTCTTATGGTATGGCCCTTGAGAGGGCTCGCTTACTGAAGTGTGGATATTCTACTGCGGTGATTGCCACCTTGCTATGAGCATGAAAGTTTTCCACTTCCTTAGCCTATGTGTGGGTTTGGCGAGTGTTTGAGGCTTGGTGTGAAGATTGAGGAGTGCTTTCTCATTCAGTTAAGATCCTGCTCATTTTGGAATTTTTGCAGGATGGGTTGAATAAAGGGTTGGTCCTTTATTCCTTGAAGGTACAGGTAATGGTGCTTGCCTGTTTCAGGAGCCAGGTGAATGGTGAATCCTTATCTCATCCTGATGTGGCCTGTTTCTTGAGGGTAGTGAAACATCTTCATTCTCCCTTGCGGTTACTGGGTCCTTTGTGAAGTCTTAACCTGGTGTTGGATTTCTTGGCAGGCCCTTCTTATTGACCACTGCATAGCCTTTCCTTGTGGTTAGTAATACTGACTTTGGTGTTTCTCTTTGTTCTACATGTAGAATTTCTGAGCTACAGGCCTTGTCTTGCCGGGAGCTGTTCTTTCGGGTGACTCCAGGGATGATACAGATGCATATTGTTTCTTCCTTCATGCCTAAAATGGTCTTAGATTTTCTCTTGAATCAGTCCATTTCCTTACCATTCTTGGATAAGGAAAGAGATGCAGAGGAATATCGCCTGTTGCATCCCTTGGATGTCAAGAGACGTGTCATGAGATATCTGGAAGTTTCTAAACATTTCCAAAATGTAACCCCTATATTTAAAAAGGGATCCAGGGGTGATTCAAGAAAGTATAGACTGGTGAGCCTGACTTCAATGCCGGGAAAAATCTTGGAAACTGTTGTAAAGAATAAAATCACAAAACATTTAGATAGACATGGTTTGTAGGGATGTGAATCATGCTTCTGACGATCGAAAATATCGTACGATATTTTCAAAGTCGTCAGAAATCGGGGGCTCCCCAAAACAGATAGGAAAACCCCACAAAATTGTTCGTGGGGTTCTCTTATCGTTTTGGGGGAAGGAGGGAAAAACGGCACACCAAAACAACCCCTAAACCCACCTCGACCCTTTAAAACTGATCCCTTAGCTTCCCCCACCCTCCCGAACCCCCCCAAAATGTTTTACAAGTACCTGGTGGTCCAGTAGAAGTCCCGTGAGCGATCTCCTGCTCTCGGGCCATCGGCTGCCACTAATCAAAATGGCGCCGATGGCCCTTTGCCCTAACTATGTGACAGGGTATCCGTGCCATTGGCCAGCCCCTATCACATGGTAGGAGTAATGGACGGCCGGTGCCATCTTTAAAAATGGCGCAGGCCATCCAGTGCTCCTACCATGTGACAGGGGCCAGCCAATGGCATGGATACCCTGTCACATAGTAAGGGCAAAGGGCCATCGGCGCCATTTTTATTAGTGGCAGCCGACGGCCCCAGAGCGGGAGATCGCTCCCGGGACTTCTACTGGACCACTAGGTACTTGTAAAATGTTTGGGGGGGGGGGGGGGGTTCAGGAGGGTGGGGGAAGCTAAGGGATCAGTTTTAAAGGGTCGGGGTGGGTTTTTTGTTTATCGGCTCGGGCGCAGCCGATAAACAAAAATGCGATCGGGCCGCACGAAAAAAAATTAATGATGTGAATCGGAACCAATTCCGGTTCTGATTCACATCTCTAATGGTTTGATGAGACACAGCCAGCATGAATTTACCCAAGGGAAGTCTTGCCTTACAAATCTACATTTTTTTTTTTTTTGAAGGGGTGAATAAACATGTGGACAAAAGTGAACCGGTAGATGTGGTGTATTTGAATTTTCAGAAGGTGTTCGACAAAGCTTCCCCCACCCTCCCGAACCCCCCCAAAACATTTTACAAGTACCTGGTGGTCCAGTAGAAGTCCCGTGAGCGATCTCCTGCTCTCGGGCCATCGGCTGCCACTAATCAAAATGGCGCCAATGGCCCTTTGCCCTTACTATGTGACAGGGTATCCGTGCCATTGGCCAGCCCCTATCACATGGTAGGAGTAATGGACAGCCGGTGCCATCTTTAATAATGGCGCAGGCCATCCAGTGCTCCTACCATGTGACAGGGGCCAGCCAATGGCATGGATACCCTGTCACATAGTAAGGGCAAAGGGCCATCGGCGCCATTTTTATTAGTGGCAGCCGACGGCCCCAGAGCGGGAGATCACTCCCGGGACTTCTACTGGACCACCAGGTACTTGTTAAAATGTTTTGGGGGGGGGGGGGGGGTTCGGGAGGGTGGGGGAAGCTAAGGGATCAGTTTTAAAGGGTCGGGGTGGGTTTTTTGTTTATCGGCTCGGGCGCAGCCGATAAACAAAAATGCGATCGGGCCGCACGAAAAAAAATTAATGATGTGAATCGGAACCAATTCCGGTTCTGATTCACATCTCTAATGGTTTGATGAGACACAGCCAGCATGAATTTACCCAAGGGAAGTCTTGCCTTACAAATCTACTTTTTTTTTTTTGAAGGGGTGAATAAACATGTGGACAAAAGTGAACCGGTAGTTGTGGTGTATTTGAATTTTCAGAAGGTGTTCGACAAAGTCCCGCAAGAGAGGCTTCTAAGAAAACTAAAATGTCATGAGATAGGAGGTGATGTCCTTTTGTGGATTGCAAGCTGGTTAAAAGACAGGAAACAGAGAGTAGGATTAAATGGTCTGTTTTCACAGTGGAAAAAGGTAAACAGTAGAGTGCCTCAGGGATCTTTACTTGAACCGGTGCTTTTTAATATATTTATATATGATCTGGAAAGGGGTACAATGAGTGAGTTGATCAAATTTGCAGATGACACAAAATTATGCAGAGTAGTTAAATCTCAAGTGGATTGTAATGAATTGCAGGAGGACCTTATGAGATTGGCAGATTGGGCTTCCAAATGGCAGATGAAATTTAACTTGGACAAGTGCAAAGTGATGCATATAGGGAAAAATAACCTTTGCTGTAGTTACACAATATTAGGGATGTGAATCGTGTCCTCGATCGTCTTAACGATCGATTTCGGCTGGGAGGGGGAGGGAATCGTATTGTTGCCGTTTGGGGGGGTAAAATATCGTGAAAAATCGTTAAAAAATCGAAAAATCGAAAAATCGAAAAACCGGCACATTAAAACCCCCTAAAACCCACCCCCGACCCTTTAAATTAAATCCCCCACCCCCAAATAACTTAAATAACCTGCGGGTCCAGCGGCGGTCCGGAACGGCAGCGGTCCGGAACGGGCTCCTGCTCCTGCATCTTGTCGTCTTCGGCCGGCGCCATTTTCCAAAATGGCGCCGAAAAATGGCGGCGGCCATAGACGAAAAAGATTGGACGGCAGGAGGTCCTTCCGGACCCCCGCTGGACTTTTGGCAAGTCTCGTGGGGGTCAGGAGGCCCCCCACAAGCTGGCCAAAAGTTCCTGGAGGTCCAGCGGGGGTCAGGGAGCGATTTCCCGCCGCGAATCGTTTTCGTACGGAAAATGGCGCCGGCAGGAGATCGACTGCAGGAGGTCGTTCAGCGAGGCGCCGGAACCCTCGCTGAACGACCTCCTGCAGTCGATCTCCTGCCGGCGCCATTTTTCCGTACGGAAAATGGCGCCGGCCATACGCGTATGGCCGGCGCCATTTTCCGTACGAAAACGATTCGCGGCGGGAAATCGCTCCCTGACCCCCGCTGGACCTCCAGGAACTTTGGCCAGCTTGTGGGGGGCCTCCTGACCCCCACGAGACTTGCCAAAAGTCCAGCGGGGGTCCGGAAGGACCTCCTGCCGTCCAATCTTTTTCGTCTATGGCCGCCGCCATTTTTCGGCGCCATTTTGGAAAATGGCGCCGGCCGAAGACGACAAGATGCAGGAGCAGGAGCCCGTTCCGGACCGCTGCCGTTCCGGACCGCCGCTGGACCCGCAGGTTATTTAAGTTATTTGGGGGTGGGGGGATTTAATTTAAAGGGGGGGGGGGTGGGTTTTAGGGGGTTTTAGTGTGCCGGCTCACGATTCTAACGATTTATAACGATAAATCGTTAGAATCTGTATTGTATTGTGTTCCATAACGGTTTAAGATGATATTAAAATTATCGGACGATAATTTTAATCGTCCTAAAACGATTCACATCCCTACACAATATTAGGTTCTATCTTAGGAGATACCACCTAGGAAAGAGATCTAGGCATCATAGTGGATAATACATTTAAATCGTCGGCCCAGTGTGCTGTGGCAATCAAAAAAGCAAACAATGTTAAGAATTATTAAGAAGGGAATGGAAAATAAAACTGAGGATGTCATAATGCCTCTGTATCGCTCCATGGTGAGACCACACCTTGAATACTGTGTGCAGTTCTGGTCACACATCTCAAAAAGGATATAGCTGCACTGGAAAAAGTGCAGAGAAGTGCGCCCAAAATGATAAGGGGCATGGAATGGCTGCCCTATGAGGAAAGGCTAAAGAAGTTAGGACAGTTCAGTTTGGAGAAGAGACAACTGAGGGGGGAATATGATAGAGGTCTCTAAAATCATGAAAGGACTTGAACAAGTTAATCAGTTATTTACTCTCTCAGATAATAGAAGGACCAGGGGGGCACTCCATGAAGTTAGCAAGTAGCTAATTTAAAACAAATTGAAGAAAGTTCTTTTTCATTCAGCACATAGTTAAGCTCTGGAATTCATTGCCAGAGGATGTGGTTACAGCAATTAATGTAACTGGGTTTACAAATTCCTAGAGGATAAATTCCTCTAGGATAAATTCCTTGAGGATAAATTCTTAGAGGATAAATCCATAAACTGTTATGAAGATAACTAATAAGCAATAGTAGCTTGTGATCCATCTAATGTTTGGGTACTTGCCAGGTATTTGTGACTTGGATTGGCCACTGTTGGAAATAGGATACTGGGCTTGATGGACCCTTGGTCTGACCCAGTATGGGAATTCTTATGTTCTTATGTTAATCGCATGTACCATGAAAATGACTGCTCATGAAGCAGCTCAACCGGAAAATAATCTTAAAAAACATTCTCATCAAAATTATGCAAATGATATAATTGCAAAATGAAGTACCACCGTAAAAAAAAAAAAACAAAACAAAACACCCCAGCAACAAGTGGGGCCTTTAAAAGAAGCTGAACCTTGTCTTATGGCGTGATTACTCCTGCTCTTGCTGCTATATTAGTGAAAAGCATGGTACAATTTATCTCAACCGACCATTCTCAGTGAATGCTGCACTGCCTGCTTCCCACCTTGATTCTGCCCCCAGACATACCTACACTGACAGTATCTACCAACATGGCAGTTGGGGCCTTTAGAAGACCTGCCTCGCCAAGGGGCCCGACAGTGAAAGTCTGCCGGCGAAGGGGGCCAGCAAAAGGTGTCACCCTTCATCTGTCCCTTCGTCTGCAACTTTGGATGCAGCTTTGCTTGGGGTTTAAGCTATTCTAGAGCTTGTTTGCTGGACCTTTCAAATATGCAGATTTCATCGGTTTAAGGTAACATTCGATATTCTTTATTACCAAAATGTTATCCATCCTGGTCTAGGGATAGGATGTTAGCCCAGCGCTGTAATCAGTGAACTAATATCTGCAAAGATCGTGTAAATCAGGTCTTCCTGAGCATAGCATATCTGAATGTTCGGTTAAATGAAAAGTTGATAGGATCCTTGCAAGGATTCTAGATGCTAGTTTAGCAATATATTTACATGTTGAAGCTTGGCATTCAGACACAGATGCCATTTTATTAAATTCTCTATGACCACGGGGTATGTTTATTACAAAGAGCCGGGGCTGGTAAACGTGGTGGGGGGTTTGTGGCTATGTATAAAGATGCTATCCCTGTTCACTGTGTTGATTTTAGAATTGGCTTTGGTTATGAAAATTTAACTCTCAAGCTGTATGATTGGCATATAGATTCCCCCTCCCCAACATTAATCATGTGGTTCTTGTTTTACTAGAGGATTATATTATGCCTTAGGAGCAAGAAAGCTGCTATTAATTGTTGATTTTTAACCTACATAAAGACACGTGTCCTAGAAGTTTGTTTTCTGAATTTCAGATGCTTCTATCTGCTTTAAGTCTCCTACTCATAAACAGGTCTTATTATTGATCAGATAATTATTTCTGAAGATCTGTTTGACAAGCTCTCAGTCTCTGGCCTCATAAATGATCGTATTTTATGGTCTGATCATCATTTCGTTTTTGCAATTTATTCTCAAAATCTCTCCCTCCGTTCTTTTACCAGCATAGCCTGAGGTTTGGAAACTAAGGCATAAATATTATGATAATGACCTGTTCTGTGAAAAATGAATTAAAAAAGGTTGCTCTAAATTATGCTAATGTAAACACTCTTCTTGACACATTCAATTTAATTTTGACTCAGACCTTGGAGGATGTTGCTCCAGTTAAACTATGTAAAAGTACTCGTCTAAAGAATACTGTCCCATGGTTTAATAAAGAACTGATTGAGGAAAAAAGACGTGTATGTACAGCAGAATAGAAATGGTTGAAAGATCCAGAAGCCGCTCATAGGGAAAATTTTAATTCCATTCATAAAAGCTATAGACACCTTTCTAATCAGTTAAAAAAAGAGTTCTAAACAGAGCAAAGGAGCTCTTTTATCTAGCAAAGAAATTAATTAGCTTTTCAAAACACTTATCTAATATTGTTGAGATAGACTGTGAAGAATTTGCAGACTATTGTGTATCGAAGACTGATACTTTGTTGCAAAAATTAGATAGTCCCTTGTCAGATCAATTTGATGCTATTCAGCCTGTCCTTGTTAAGGATAATTCAGATTCTTTAATTGAAATTAAAAATGTATTGTATGAAGTCGGACATTCTCGATGTAAGCTTGATCCTTGTTCTGTAGGAGCGTTAATCACAGGTAAAAACCCATTTCTAAAAGCTATTGCTGATATTCTGCAGTTTTCATTAATGGAACATTCCTGGAAGCATTTAAAAAGGTCACTGTACGTCCGGTGTTAAAGTGAGGGACTCTTCCCAAAAATACTTGCACAGGTTACAGGCCTGTCTCTAACTTTTCTACAATTGTTAAAATCTTAGAGAAAATTGTTTTACAACAAATGACAACATATTTGGATGATCATAAAGTCCTTACAGGTGAATTTTCGGAGGAGTTACGCATGTAAGTGTAACATAGGGGTAGATTTTAAAAGGCTGCGTGCAGGCGTACATGAATGCATGCTACCCGGCGTGTGCACATGTACACCTGATTTAATAACTTGCACGCACAGGCGCAAGGGGGTGCACAATTGTGCACGCCGAGCTACGCTGCCTTCCCCGTCCCTCCCAGGCCACTCCAAAATCAGAGTGACCTGAGAGGGAACTTCCCTTCCCCCTAGCCTGACCTTTCCAACCCTTCCCCTAACCTTCCACCCCCCCCCCCCCCCCAGCTCTACTGTAACCTCCCCTGACCTTTATTTTACCTTTTGCGCCTGCCGGCCAACTGCCAGCACACAATCCTTGGCACAGCATCAAATGGCCACTGTGGCAGGAGCCACTGACCCCACCCCACCCTCTCCCCACCCCTTTTGCAAGCCCCGGGACTTACACGCGTCCCGGGGCTTTTACGTGCATTGCTGGGCCTTTTTAAAATAGGCCCGGCGCGTGTAACCTTTTTAGAATCTGGCCCATATTGTTGTAGCAATTTTCAAAAGCCATTTACACTCATAAAGTGCACTTATGCGGGTAAATTCTATGGGCCAAGTCCCTCACTTTAACACTGGACGTACAGTGACCTTTTTAAATGCTTCCACTTATGTTCCATTAATGAAAACTGCATGTTGAAACTGATACAGCTATGATACTTTAATGACTGCTCCTCCCGACGCAGCCTTGTGGCGATACACGGGAGCTAAAGGCAGCGCTGGAAAAACAGGCGCTGAAGGTAGATGACCTGGAGAATCGCTCGCAGTGATCAAACCTCAGGTTAGTGGGGCTACCCGAAAGTATTGTGGAGCACACACTTCCCCACATTCTCGAGGAACGGCTCCCAGTGGCGCTGCAGCTCACAGATTTGCAAGGCCCGTTTACAGTGGAGAGAGCCCATCGCTTGGGCCCAAAGCGGGCTGACATTGAGAAGCCTCGTGTTGTGATTATTAAAATGATGAACTATGCTCACAAAGCCAGGATCTTGCGTGCTCTTTGGCAGGGAGCCAAGTTAAAATATGAAAATCATCCGGTGTTAATATTCCAGGATTTTTCAGCAGTGGTTTCCACCCAGCGTCGAGCTCTGGCGCCTTATTGCTCTCAGCTTTTCCAGAGGGGCATTCGGGTAGTCCTTGTCTATCCAGCAAAAATGAGGGTCCAGACCGAGGCTGGGGTTCGCTGGGTCACTGAGGCAGCCGCCATTCAACAATATAGTCAAGCACTCCCAGCCCCGGGGCCCTGTAACCCCTGAGCAGTGCCTGGGGGAATCTGCAGAGCTGGTGGACAGCACAGTTCCATCTTAAATGGCAGGCGATAGCCTTTTCCAGATGGTGGTCTCTTCGGAAGCTATTCTGCATTTTGCTTCACCTTTCATCATTTGTCTTCTACATTGCCAGTTTTGGACTTGATGTTTGGGGGTCATTTCTTTCATTATTTTTTTTCTCCTGGCCAGACATGAGATGTATAGTACACTTGGTATAAATGAGCCTTCCTTTATGAAATATCTCCACTCCGTATGATCTTCCTTTGTTTTTAGCTTGTGCTGAGAGCATTCTCAGCGTGGGCGCTCGGACGCAGCTTCAGATATCAGACCATGGGATGGTATCATATGTAGCACTGATTATTAGACACTGGTTGTTCTGGTGACCTCTCAATTTCCTGCAATGCACAAATTATAATGTCTATTTACTGATTTCTAATGGTGGGGTGAAGGGAGAGAGGGTTGGGCACTGTACTGGTGTGATCACCTGCTATCATTAGGACAGCGGGTTGAGGGTAGTGGTTAATTGGGTAATAGGGGTGGAATGCATGGGGGGGGGCAGACAATGCTGGGAAGGGGAGAGGGGACTGGGGAAAAGGGACGGAAAGGGGGGGGAGAGATCCAAATACTATTTTTTTTGCAAGTCTACACTGGCCTGTTCAGGCAGAACTTTGGAGTAGACCTGGGGGGGAGGTGTCCAGCTGGGAGGCCCGCTCCTCTCCAAAATGTTCTTCAATGCTTTATTACAGATACTGATAGAAATGATAGCTGAGTAGTCACAATACCAATATTTTCTCATGGAATGTGGGTGGCATTAATTCTCCTATTAAACGATCCAAGATCTTGCAGGCTCTGAATCAGAAGTCGGCAGACACAGCCTTCTTACAGGAGACTCATTTGTCTGACATAGAGCATGGCAAGTTGTACCAGAGATGGGTGGGTTCGGTTCATTTCTCTTCAGCAAGTACAAAATCGGCAGGGGGTAGCAATATTTATTGATTAGACGCTCTTTCCTGATAAAAATTGTGAAAGAAATCCATGATCCAAAAGGTAGGTATTTAAACTTAAAGGCTGAATTTAATCATGCCCCCCTCATTCTGTGCAATATTTATGCCCCGAATGTGTATCACCCTTCCTTTTTTTCAGGAGTTGCATGTCTTATTGCTTCCCTACATAGATAATATGGTGGTAGTTGGGAGTGATTTTAATGCAGTTAAGGACCCCACATGGGATCGATTTTCCTCGGCTAAGGCGGCGCCGAGTAAAGGGATTCCCTTTTTAGAAAAAACATTACATCTAGTTGATGTAAGGTGTACGCTGCATCCTTTTGAAAGGGTCTTTACTCATATTTCCCGAGCGCACGCAACACATGCCCGGTTGGATTATTTCCTATTAAGCTCTAACAGCTTTTTCACAGTAGCTGACGCAGGGATTGGCGATATTGTAATTTCCAATCATGCTCCCATTAAGCTGGAGTTAACTAATCCTTTGTCGAAACCAACTGCATTCCAATGGAAATACCCCTATTATATAGTGGATGATATAACATTTCAAACGTTTCTTAGAGATAAGTGGACGGAATTTGAGGCCCTGAACTATCAACATAAGGGAGATCCTATCCTATTTTGGAATACAGCTAAGGTGGTACTTCGAGGAGAAATTATTTCTTATGTGGCACACAGAAAGAAGCCTTTACATAAGCAGTTACTTACACTGAGCGATCAACTTCAGAAAGCCAAGCAAGATTTACTACGATGTCATTCCTCCACACATAGAGAAAAGTTTCTGTCTCTGCAAACAGCCATTAATTCCCTGGTACACCAGCGCACTAAGAAGAGCCTTCTATACTACCAACATAAATTATTTCAATTTGGGCAGAAGCCCGGCAAACTGATGGCCTCTTTAATTAAATCTGCAAGAGGATCTCACTATATCCATGCCATTAAGACACTTCACAGTCAGATAGTCACTGATACGGAAGAGATTATGCGAGTCTTCCATACTTACTATTCTAACCTTTATCCCACTGAAGAATGGGACACTGATAAATGGGAGGCTTTGGGGGACAAGCTTCAGCTTCCCTCGTTGACATTGGAATTTAGTCGTTATTTAAATGACCTTATTTCAGAGACCTAGGTGGAGCGGGTCATACACAGTATGCACAAATTGAAAGCACCTGGCCCAGATGGACACAGTTCCGAATTCTATAAATGCCTTGTGGGTCCTGTTACAAAATTACTTCCCACTGTGTACAATTCACTGATTAGTCGTGGAGTTTTTCCTGAGGGGGGGAAATCAGGCCTATGTGATGGTTCTCCCTAAAACTGGGAAGGACCCCTTACTGCCCGCATCGTATCGTCCCATCTCGTTACTGAACGTGGATCATAAAATATTAGCCAGAGTTCTCGCTGATTGATTAGCGAACGTTCTGCCCTCCCTAATTAAACCCGGACAGGTGGGATTTGTTAAACAACATTATGCCCTTAGGAACATCAGACAGGTGACTATAGCAATGGCGCTCTGTCAGAGGATTGAGGACCCCTATTTAGTGGTTAGCCTCAACACAGAGAAGGCCTTTGATAGGGTGGAATGGAGCTATATGTTTCATGTGCTAAACTTAATGGGATTTGGAGGACCTTTCTATCAAGCCATTGAACTCCTATATAGTAAACCGGATGTCTGAATTTGGGTCAATGGGGGGCTAACTGCATCATTCACTGTTGAGAGGGGGACCAAACAGGGGTGCCCACTATCCCCACTACTCTTTCTCTTGACTCTAGAACCGCTCTTGCTTGCTATTCAAGATACACCTGCTATAAGGGGCATCCAAATCCAAAGGGGGGAATATAAGGAAATCTTCAAATATGCGGCCTTCGCTGATGATGTCTTGTTATTTCTTACTTCCCCACACAGGTCCTTATCTGCACTTTTAGCTCGTTTTCAAGTATATGAAGGGCTTTCTGGAATGTGAATTAACTGGGATAAGTCCGAAGTGCTGGCGTATCTGGAGACCCTTAGGGAGCGTTGGAAGGAACCCTTCCCCCTGCAGTGGGCTCGGGATTCCATTAGATATCTAGGGATTCATCTAGCCACCGATTTAAGTGGCATATACAAGCTCAATATTTCCCCTCTATTATAGGCCACTCAGGATAAATTAAGAACATGGTGCGACCTGCCTTTATCGGTCGGAGGAAGGGTCAACTTGTTTAAGATGGTGATTTTGCCGAAATGGCTCTATGTGTTTCAGAACTTTCCTCTATTGTTAAAGCCACGGGATATCTCATGATTAGATTCCATGGTACGCCACTTCATATGGAAGGGTAAAAAAGCCCAAATACCTTTGAAATGGTTGCAATTTTCCTGGGTCAAGGGTGGCATGAGGATACCCGACATTAACTACTATGATAAGGCGGCTAATATCTGCTTAATTAGTGGCTGGCTTCTAGAGCAGTCCCCATTTGTAAATCTTTTGGCAGAGAATACTTTGATATCCCCTTTGGCACTGAATTTTGTTCTTATGAGCCCGAGATCGGGAATCCCCTCCACATTGGTCCAACACCCGCTAATACTGCCTCTCCGGACAATGTGGATTTCTCTTACAAAACTTTTGGGAATTCCCAGAGTATGCATCTATCTCTCATCTATCCGGGGAAACCCGGACTTTTCCCTGGCTCCACAACAGCTTGTTTTAGGACTTGGCGGCAAAAAGGAATTTTGTACTTGGGTCATGTTCTCGATAATGCCGGGTCCATTCTAACTTTTGATTCTCTTAAGGAGCTGTATGGATTATCCAATTCTCAGATGTTTGGATATATGCAATTACGTCACTATGTACAATCCCTGGGATCCCCCGCACAGCACTTGGCAGTGTTCAAAGCTTTAGATGTGTTTTTTCAATTTGATAATTCAAAAATTCCTACCCTCTCGGTTTACTTTTGGCGATTAACATGAAGTTCTCCCATGGACACGTACAAAGTGTCGGTGGAGCACTGGAACCGGGACGGGGTTTTTATAATGACACCAACTGTTTTTTCATTCAGTATCAGGAGTGTGCTTCCCATTATGGGGAATATGTATTTTCGAGAAATGCACTTAAAATGTTTGCACCGAGCATACATATCCCCTCAAATTTCATTCCATGCTGGATTGACCTTTACTGACAAGTGTTTATGCTGCCAGATGTCTGTGGGGACTATGTCTCATGTATTCTGGGCGTGCCCCTCCATTCAGCTTTATTGGAAACTGATAGTCCATTACCTGGAGAAATTAGTTGGGGTTTGCCTTCTGATGTCCCCTTATCTGTGATTGTTTCATTGTGTTACTTGAGTATTGGTGAAGGAGGTGGGCCTGAGAATTCTCCTCAAAAAGGCTGGAATGGTGGGAAAAAAGGTTATCCTGCCTCATTGGCGAGAGGCGGCAAAGCCATCGTTTTGGGTTTGGCGAAACCACTTTCATCGATTGATGCAAATGGAAAATATGTCATCCCGCAACTCACCTAAGCACTGACGCTCCTTTTTACAGACATGGGAACCTTACCTACAATTGCTGCCTCAAAAAGCCAGG
Organism: Rhinatrema bivittatum; assembly: GCF_901001135.1. Classification (NCBI taxonomy): domain Eukaryota; kingdom Metazoa; phylum Chordata; class Amphibia; order Gymnophiona; family Rhinatrematidae; genus Rhinatrema; species Rhinatrema bivittatum. Next base: position 48,220,979 of record NC_042628.1, on the reverse strand, counting down.
AGCCTGATCTTATATGCTTAAAGACTTTTTGTACTGGGACAAGAGGCCGATATATTACACACGGCTAGTGGAAGGAGGATGGACATGGAAATTCTGGTTTGGATATCTTTCGGGGGGGGGGGGGGGGGGGTGATTCCTTCATTGGGAAATATATTGATCACCTGATTTGATGACTACCTGGATGAAAGTTGATAGTTTCTTGTTGCATGTTATGTCTGTGTTTTTTTTTTCTTTCCAAGTTTATATATTCCTTTTCAAAGCATCACTTAATAAAATATATTGGACATAGAATGGGAGCCTGAGTGTGTGCATGTTTGTGGGTTAGAATGGGAGCCTGGAGGTGTATGTGTTTGAGAATGGGAGCCTGAGTATGTGAGGGGGTGAGAATGGGAGCCTGTGTGTGTATTAGAATGGTAGTCTGTGTGTGTGTCTGGGGGGGAGGGGGGGATTGAGAATGGGAGTCTGGGCATGTGTGTATGTGAGTGAGACTGGGAGCCTGAATGTGCATCTGTCTGGATGAGATTGGTAACCTGGGCGTGCATCTGTGTGTGTGAGAATGGGAGCCAGAGAGTGAGAGCTTGTGTGTGTGTGTGTGTGTGTGTGTGTGTATGGTAGAGCATATTAGAGTGAGAGCGTGTGTGTGTGTGTGTAGAGAATGTGAGAGTGAGAGCTTGTGTGGAGGGGAGGAAGAGTATATGAGAGTGAGAGCTTGTGTTTGTGGTAGAGCATGTGAGAGTGAGAGCTTGTGTGTGTTTGTGTGAGAGAGAGAGGCAGGGAAGAAGACAGTAGGAGAAGAAACAGAACAAGAAGAGAGACTCTAAAAAGGAATTAAGAAAAGGCTGCAAGAAAAAAATGGGGAAGAAAGAGACTGGGAACAACTGATTAGAAAAATACAAAGATCAGAAAACAAAGGTAAAAAAAGTTATTTTAGCCATTGGAATATGGCATCTTTGGGAATGCGCATTTCTTATATTTTTGTATTTTGCTCTTTCTTCAGTATTCCACTATTCAGTCTAGTTTCTCAGGCTTTCTATTCTGGTTTTGTCTGCATGTTTCTGTTTCTAATTTGTAGTCTCTTATTTCTATATTAGGTAAAGATCGGTCTCTGTTTTGCCTGTGTGTGTGAGACTGACGTGCAGTATTCCTGCTAGCTTGTAGTTTCTCTGTAGTCCAGCTTGTTCAGTTATTCCAGCAGGTGATGTATTCATGTTCTAGGGCCTGGTGTAGTATTTGCATTGCTGCTTTTTCATAAGGTTTCTGTTATTTGAGTCCTGAGAGTCAGTGCTGTGACTGTATGGTATGGCAAGGTTCTAGATGGCTCTTTTTTTTTAATGCAGGAGTTTGTGTTACTTCTCAAAATGTTTAGAAATGAAGGGATATTTTTTGCTGAGGTGACAGCAGAATTTGAATATTTGTTTTTACATGTTGGTTGTAATGTGAATTGTCCTACCTCTGATCTGCACCTGTTCTGATCATTAATGCTGCTTTATTGTAGTTATGATAATTTCTGGCTTTCTGCAAAGAGGATTCATGAAATACATAGATTTTTGTTTTATTACATGATTGGTTGGATCTGTTTGTTTTCTTTGCTTTTTACATGATATAAATGTACATTTATAAGCTGCAATAAATATAAAATAAATTAATACAGATTAATAAGGAATTTTTAATGCTGGTAAGTGCTTGAAATAATCGAGCTAAAATGTTTTAAAGTTTCATGCTTGATGCATAATGGCTGTTGCAAACTACTTAGAAAACCATTGTAGGGTGCAGTATATGGCATTATTTATCAATAAGAATACAACTAGTAGGTCTCAGACCTGCTTGCCTACAGCCCATCCTTGTTAACCCTGTGCTCTTCCAAGAAATCAATTCTGGCTACGCCACTGATTTACCCTATCAAATAACACTAAAAGAAGTGGACCTTCCATGAAGTTATCAATCAGCAGATGTAAAACACATTGCCGAAAGTATTTATTTATTCAATGCACAGTCAAACCGAGGAATCTGTTGTCAAGGGATATGGTTAAGGCAACTAACATAGAGGTAGATTTTAAAAGCATTGCTCACGCAAAAACGGCCACATACGCGGGCAGCACGCAAGCAACTTGAATTTTAAGAAGCCGTAAAATACGCGCGTGTATACTCATGTGCGCGTCAAGAACAAGGGGGCAGAAAAGGGGCGGAGCAGGGGCATTCTGGGGCAGGGTCAAGACTTACGCACGTAACTCCACATTTTAAAAAAGCTGACCATGGCGCGCCTCCGCGTGTTATCTGCGTAACTTTACTGCTGGTCCCGATGAGGGGCGAGTCTGGATATCTCCATTTTTAGGGCTTTCAGCACCGCGTGAAGGTTTGGGGCCAAGTGGGGGGCTTACTGGATGCAGAACCAGAGGGGTCTTGAAGACCTCAAGATCAATTGGACAAAACTGGTGGACTAATTTGAAAAACTGGTTTTTCCCTCGCACGAGCAGGTTTTAAAATCCGGCTGCATACGTGCGTAAAGCCGCTAAAGCCCTAGCGGAAATAAGCGCGGGACATTTACTCGAGCTGCGTCTTAAGATTACATGCACACGTGCATGCCCCAATTTTTTTCTGCAATCTGTTGTCTCTGTTTAATATGCTACCAATTGTTAAAAACATTGTAATCTGAACTTTGTAAACCGTTATGATGGCTTTCCGAATGACGGTATATAAAACTCAGCAATAAATAAGAACATAAGAACATAAGAAAATGCCATACTGGGTCAGACCAAGGGTCCATCAAGCCCAGCATCCTGTTTCCAACAGTGGCCAAACTAGGCCATAAGAACCTGGCAAGTACCCAAAAACTAAGTCTATTCCATGTAACCATTGCTAATGGCAGTGGCTATTCTCTAAGTGAACTTAATAGCAGGTAATGGACTTCTCCTCCAAGAACTTATCCAATCCTTTTTTAAACACAGCTATACTAACTGCACGAACCACATTCTCTGGCAACAAATTCCAGAGTTTAATTGCATGAACTTGTGCATATAATATAAAATTACAATGTATCTCTGTTCGCACGCTGATATGCGTTTAATGAACTGGATAGTGAGGTTTAAAAGAGGTTTGGCAAAGTCCATAAAACATCATTAGCCGGGCAGATTAGGAAAAGCCAACACTGTCTCTTGGCGTGAGTAACAAAGAAATAGTTCTACTTTCATCTCTGTTCCTTTTCTTGAGTTTTACCCATAACGGGCTCCAGAATTTCCAGACTCTTCTGATCTAGTAATTCTAATTCCACCTCTTTGGTTTTACTCACGAAACCTGCGAGAGGAGATTCATTGTGTTGAAAATTTTGTAGTGGTGCCAGGAGAGAAAGTGCCTGTATGCGGGCTGAATCAAGCTCTGGGAATGATGACTAGGATGCAAGCAAGTAGCAGAGGTTCCAGGAATAAATGTAAAGATTTCAAAACCAAAGGAACAAGTATCAAGTTTATACTTTTAAATCATGATGAACACCTTGCCTGTGCATGCAAACAACTGCTAAAAATATCAAGACAGATGACTACCAGGCACAGCAACCTAGGACATTTTTAGTATGTTTCAAAAAACAGGAAAAGCGCTATTTATTAATTGTGAGTATGAAGTGACCATGTGATCATCTGAGTGGAACGTGGGAACTGACCATGGTGCTGGCAGGAACCAGGAGAGAGGGAGGGGTGCATAGGGTGGTTGGATGGATGTTTATCAGGTCAATGGGTTGGGAGCAAGGGAAACTCCTAGGTTTATTGTTCATAATGAATCGAATGCTCAGAAATTATGGTTCGGGGTCAGATTTTACATTTATTAATTTTCCTAAAATGGCTACATTGCCTCCCCCTCCTCTTCCTTCTGAACATAAACCCCATCCTAACACCTCCTCCTTTCTGAGTAAGCTCTTGGCTTGCCTCTTCCTTCAGAGAGCAATCTCCCAGCCTTCGCCTTCTTGGCTGAGTATTGCAAGCTTGCTTCCTCCTTTAAGTGAGTAGCACTTGGCCAGTCTCTTCTCTCAGGAGGGTTTTGTTGAAAGTGAAAAAAAAAATAACGGGTAGAATTAAACTCATTATTACTAGAGCACACCCTGCTTGATTAATGATGTTGTATGGCTCACTTCACTCATCTCTTTTTTATTTTTTTCCCTGTTGCATCCTTGCCTGACTGAATGGAAGTAAGTATGATAATCAACCAGACATCTCTACAAGATTTAGGAGCTGCTTTTTCTTGTCACTTTACAGCAGTGGTTCTCAACCCTGTCCTGGGGACCCCCCCAGCCAGTCGGGTTTTCAGGATATCCACAATGAATATGCATGAGAGAACATTTGCATGTTATGGAGGCAGTGTATGCAAATTTTCTCTCATGCATATTCATTGTGGATATCCTGAAAACCCGACTGGCTGGGGGGGTCCCCAGGACAGGGTTGAGAACCACTGCTTTACAGATATATAGTCAAGGGGTAAAGGGCATAACTGGCCTGTTTAGGATATATATGTCGCTGAGTCCTGGTCCACCCTCATCTCTCCAAGTGGGGCAAGGAGCCAGGGTTGTGACATGGTTATACTGGTGAATACAAATATACAAACAAAAGGATCCACCAATAATGAGTGTATATATACCTATCTGTGTGTATATAGCTATATATATATATATATATATATGTATATGTATGTATTAGGGATGTGCATTCATTAGCCATTCGTTCATTTGTTTCACCGTCAGCCGAATACCAAAGTCCGTGGCTATGCGTGTAATTCTATGGCCACAGGTACTTTGAGGTACACATGTAATGACGAAACAAATGAACAGTTGCCAAATGTACAGTTACCTAATATATATGTTTTTTCAATTATTTAGAGTGGAAACCCAGTTAGAACAAAAATTAGTTCTGGTTGTTAATGACAACCCTCTGTATCTGTAATCATGCTGGGAAAAAACAATCACGCCAACACCAAAAATATGTGTTTTACTAAACACCAGCCATTTGAAAAAACAGCAAAAAAGGGCAGAACTGCTGATCCACCAACTTCTAGAGAGTCTCCTTTTCCTGAGAAAGAAAGGGTCTTTGTTTTGCCATTAAAGGTTTCCTCAAGGGGGACCGTACAGTCACTTAAAAGTAATGGTGGAACAAACATAAAGTCCAGGTCGATTACAAATACAGAGGGTCGTCATTAACAACCAGAACTCGTTTTTGGAATGACTTAAGCTTTCATTCCTCTCAATAATAGTTGCAACAAAAGTTTAAAAAGGTATCAATAGAGTCCTTCATTTTCAGTTTTTATTGTTCTTTATTTTTCCTGGGAAGTTATCAAGGTTTATTATGATAAGAACAAAAATAGGAGAAAAATCAGTGGGGAAAAAAGGACTCATCATTTTTCCGGGTATATAAAGGAGTTTATTTTGGTGGCCAGAAGTCAGGACAGGCCACACTGGGGCCTCCCACTGTCTCATTCCCTCCCAACCCACAAATTGATTCTTCAGGTGATCCTTTTCCACCTATCCCCAGCATTTCCCCTTTTTCTTTCTTTCCTGCCACTCTTTCATTGTCTCCCTTCTTTCCAAATTTCTCCTCCCCCTCTGTCTCCTACCAAAAAAACCACCTCTATCCCACCACCAAGAATCTTTCCCCAAGAACCACCTCTCTCCCCCTGAAAGAATCCCCCCATTCTGCCCTCAAGAATCTCTCTGTCTTTCCCGAAAAAAATCTCGTTCTCTCCAGTACCCCACTGGTTGAGGTGGCTCCAGGCTCCCCCTCCCCTCGTTTTTGGCAGCATTGATTATGTTGTGGCTCCTGCACTCTATATTTGTCCTCTTTGCATGTTCTGTAATGTAATATGGAGTGAGGCAAAGTCAAAAATATCCAATAGAAAATAAGTCATAGCATTCTTAGACAAGGGATATCGGCAAACCACGTTGCGTGCGATTAGTCACCGCTGGACTGTTCAATCATTTACCCCAAAAGGTACTGAGCACATTTTTAAAATGTTTTTCTTTAGCAAATAAAAAAGGAACAATGGTCCTCATGTTTAAGAGTGCTCAACACAATGCCCGACGCCAGCCAACGTTTCGTAGAATGACTGCATCTGGGCCTTGACAGAAGACCTTGCCACGGACCGGCTGCTGTCAAGAGTGACACTGCATTTTCTTGAGACCGGCCGATCCTTGGCGAGATCTTATGGCTTAACTACGTTTACAGATGAGTGAGTGTGCTTTAAATGTCAAGCCCCTGATGCAGTCATTCTACAAAACATTGGCTGGCGTCGGTGTTGAGCTGGCGTCAGTGTTGAGCACTCTTAAACATTGAGGACCATTGTTCCTTTTTTATTTGCCAACGAAAAAATAAAAAATATGTAGTAGGTACTTTTTGGGGTAAATGATTGAAAGGTCTGGCAGCAATTGTTATGGTCACAACATGGCTTGCTGATACCCCTTGACTAAGGATACTATGATTTCTTTTCTATTGATATTTTTGACTTTGCCTCACTCTACATTATATTGATTTGTTGGCTTAATCTATACACCCCTCTAGCTTTTATTGGTTGCTCTCTGTATGTGCACCATTGCTTTTCCTTTTGTCTTTATTGTGGTTTCCTTGGCCTCTCTTGTTTTGTAGTCACTGCTGTGACTGAGCAGACAAGCCTACCGATGGTCATGACCTGAGCAGACTCGTGTAATCAGTGTTGTGATGAGGACAAGTTATGAAGAGGCACCCTGGGGCACATAGAGAGATGGACCCTCTCTGCTCTCAGTCTCTCCCGGGATAGCATTAACATCTGAGTTCCAGGGCTTTCTGTGTGGGTGGGGGGGGGGGGGGGGAGGTAGTTTTAAGGTACTTTTTCATTTAACCCCAATACCAGCCCCTTTTTTCTTCCACTGTAAACAGCACTGATAATAAACACTGTCCTTTGCATCCAAAAATCACACTGAGGCGCAAGGTGGCTTCCCACTTCTTTACTGATAGTTGATTAGAAGACTGAATAATATTTACAGCACTCAATGCAGATATTAAATAGTCAGGGAATAAATAAGGCAATAGAAAGATTAATAACCTCACTCTTCTAGTAAAGTCTCTGCTTCCTTAACACTCGTTCTCCTTCTCTCACCAGTTAATCAAATTGAAGAGTTCAGTCCTCCTTCTTTTTTCCCAAATTCATCACACATCTTCTCCCCACTGTCGCATTGCTAGAATAAAGTCCCAGTAATTTATCAGAATGTAAGTCCCAATTCTCCTACCTTTCCTGAAGTCTTCTTGACTTTCCTTATGAAGTACCTGACTGGCGCTGTCCTCTCAAGTGTAGCACACTAAAGTCATCAGCAAGCACAGTCCTCGGAATGCCTTCAGCTCCCTCCCTCTGGTTAGGGACAGGAATCCAGGTCTCAGATGAAAAACTCTTCACTCCTCAGGCCCTTCCTAAGTGAAAGACGCCTCTTCCTGACAGAGTGGAAACTGATTTCCTGGTACCAAGGGCACTCAGCTCCAAGGGGAAAAACAATAGTTGTTTACTCAAAAGTTAGAAAAATTAAATCTGAGAAAGGAAGGGTGGAAAAACTTAATTGCCTCCAAAATAACGAGATAATTAATGGCAGAAAAATCCAACTGAAGCTTGAAACTTTACTTCATTGGGTCACAGACAGGTCCAGACCCTGGAGGAGTTATAGCACACAGTCTGGAGCTTCCCTTCCCTTGATTTAACCATACACAAGGTCGACCCAGTCCTCTGCAGACAGTTCACACAAGAGTCTCACAATGGAAATCTCCAAAGATGAATGTAAAGAGTAAAAATCTACAAGTTGGTCAGATTGATCAGTGACCCACCAAAGGGAAAAACATACAGTCCTTATAGGATAATGAAAAAGAAAAAATATCAACAAGAGGCAGAGTGCTCCTGCCTTCAGGAAATCCAACTAAACTTCCATGCTCCTAAGATGGTGCCCGGTAGTGATGAACAGCTGGAGCACACCATCTGAAGCTCCCACACGGGGGGAGTAAAACCCAAACCTCTCATTTTGCTAAAAGGCTCTGAACCTCCCATCCTTACACATCTGTAGACGTAAGAGCAGGGCATCTAATGCTGTCACAGCCAGCCTCTTGGGATTTAACAACAGCTGGTACCATGGAGTGTGCTGACACAGAGCTTCACGATGGGTGATACTGTGATGCCTGGTGCTGGTGCTGCTGCAGTGCTTCTCTGCCTGTGCCAACCAAGTGCCTCATGGTCTGAACTGACGTGACGCTCACAGTGTGTGCTGACAAGGCGCCTCCTGGTATTCAGCAGCATATGACGACTTGGGGAAATCCCTGAGGCAATACTGAGTCAGTGTTTGCTGTGTGAACATGAAATACTGTGCACCCCATGTTAGGCAGAGATTTCAGTTAGGTTAATGTGTGAGGAATCCCTCCTCCAGCCTTTCCAATCCTCACTCTGGAGCTTTCTTCCTTCCCCTGTAGGAGAGGATCCACAGGACTCTGGAAATGTTTCATGCAAATGTCTCACTACCGCTGCTAAAATGAGTCTAAAATTAATTCTGGGTTTGTTTGGTTTCTTTTTGATTTTTCTTTTTTTTTCTTTCAGTTACAGAACATTGAATATTATAAGAAAGAGGTAAGTTTCCAAATGACTGTGTATGCTGCATCTGAAATGTTCTCTGTACTGATCCCAGGGTGGGGGGAGGAAGTCCACTTTGAGCATTGTCAGAATCCCAGGGTCCGGGGATAAAGCGTGCACATTGTAGAGATCCCACATGATGTCATTTCTGTAATCTGGTTTGTGAAGTTCTGTGAAAGTATGCGTGTATCCCTGTTTAAGTTCATGGCAGAGCCTTGAACTAATGTTCCAACATTGCAGTGGGAACCACTTTCTCCTCTGCTAATAAGTAAACTTTGCCTTGGAATAGTGCAAATTAATCAGCGCATTGTCAATACTGAACCAATCCCAGTTATCTGACTTCCTCCACAATTCATTCTGGAAGAATGAAATTTGCTCATGGACGACGTTTCCTGTAAGCTGTGGACATATACCCACACCTACACACAGTTCACACCCACACCCACTCACACACACCAAGTTCACACAGGAAAGCCTAGCATGCACAAGAGAAGGAAACCAGAATGGTGTTTCAAAGAACACTGCACACACACGTGTACACTCTGTTGCACACAAGAACTTTTTTTGTGCACACAGCCCACAAAAACATTAGAAGGAACATTGTCTGTGTAGTTTTCAGCCTTTCCATGTCTCCACGGAGTTTTTCTTTGAAACTGTGGGCCAGCAGGATATACGGCTACTTCTGCACCAGCTTTGCAGCAGGGACAAAGTGCACATGTCAAAGTATGTGTGGAGATTTTAAAGTGAAATCTCCACACATCCTTTCTCTCCTCTGACCTCACGCCTTTCTCCCTGTGGGTTTATAATCTGTTGATCGTGAAGCTGCACGTGGATTGTGTTACCTGCACTATGGGGTGGGAGCAGTTTGCAAAATGTATTTTTATGTGGCTGAGCGTATGTTTACAGAGTTAAAAAAAATATTTGAAGATTGCCCTCATAGTGGATTTCTAGTTCTGAGGAAATGCAATAAAACACTCAGGCCCTTCCATCCCTGAAGGGACAGGGAACAAAACATTATTCTCATTGTCTGATTATAACTGGGCAAATAAGGCCCAGGTAGATACAGGACTGAGAGGGAGTCCATGAGAGAGCAGGATTCAGTGCAGAGACCCAGGGAGCTAAAGTAAATCCCCCAAGGTCTGTGGCAGAGCTGGGATTAGAACTCAGGAATAGGGAGCTGGATTCAGTCAGTAACATTATGAGTATGATCTGAGAGGGACATGAAGAATACTCCTATGGGATCCCTGGGAGGCAGGGGGTGAGAGAGGGGCAGCTGCTGCTACCATGGTGGTCTCTGTTGGGGGATCATCTCCAAGGAGGCATCCATCCATCCCTTGGGACTGGCAAGGATTCCCAGTACTGCCCGGGCATGCCATCTAGGGCAGAGGGAATTAGAACAGAAAAAGGTATGGGGCAAACAGGAAATAAATAATACCATTTTTACAGTGGTTGTAGTTCTTAATTTTTTGCAAATACTTCTGTTAATCCTATCAGAGTCACTATGGTTGCAATCCTACTTTTACTAGCCCAGGTCTTCCCAAACCTGTCTTGCTGACCCCACTCCCAGTTGGATTTTCATGGTATGTGCATTGAATGTGCCTGAGATAAATTTGCATGCATTGGAGGCCCAGCACGTGAAAATGTATCTCAGGCATATTTGTTGTGGATATCCTGAGAACCCACCCTGGGGGGGGGGGGGGGTCACACAGGACAGGTTTGGGAAGCACTGGTCTCTGAGCAGCAACTTTTAAAGCATTTGCTGCAGGCTCACAAGTGTCTGCTTCACATGTGCAGGAAAAGTGCCCTCGCTGCTTCTCTCTTGTGTCCAATTCCTCTTCTGTTTTTCTTTTCTTGGCTTCTGGGGCCAGCTGGAATATCTCAGAAAAGCTATATCTCAAACAAGACTGAAGTCTTCCGTCTCCCTGGAGGGGTGAGCTACCCTATTCATTCCTGTTACCAATAATCCCCCTGCTTATAAGCATAAAATATCTTATGCCTTCCTGTTACAGTTTCTCTGCCTGTAATGGCAAAACACTCTTTACTGCAAGCCTTCTTTTGGAGAAGAGAAGTACTTTATGCATAATCCCGCTATCTGCTGGACCTTTACAAATTATGGATGAAACAATTTCAGGCACTCCAAATGAAAAAAATAGATATTCTGAGACACAATCAGTCCCCCTCCCCCAAATATCTAATTCATATTGCCTAACAGTCCAATAAGATATGAGAATCGGGTAGGAGCTCTCCTGGTCTAGAGCAATCCTTGCAACAATGCATTGGCTCTCTGGGAGCTTCTTGAACTCGCTTCAGAAGTATGCTTGAGCTCCCCTAGGCTAGTGATGATGGACCACTTTAACCTGTCTGTACAGCAGAAGGCCAAGCATCCATCCCTGTGAATTTTCTTGCCATTATGACAACACTAAGACTCATACGGGTAATTAAATCCACAACTCCTGAGAAAGACCACATATTAGATCTCAAGATGCCATCTCAAGACCACATATTAGATCTCAAGGCCATACAGAATCCACCATCCACTGAGAGACCTTCGGTACTATGTAAATAATTACCACAAAGAGACATTACTGCAAAATGTAAATAATTTACCTCTGTAAAGTATATATTTATTCCTTTCTATTCTTGTCTCCATCTCCCAGTTTCAACGACCTTGTTATATTGTAACGTTTTGCCTCTTCTGCACTGGTTAAAAAGAACAAAGTTATTACACACCCCTGTTATTTGTAAACCGGCATGATATGATTGTATCATGAATGCCGGTATAGAAAAGCCTTAAATAAATAAATAGATAAATAAATAGTTTCCTTATTAAATTCTTATTAAACAGCAACCTAAAACAGGTATGCCCAACACATACATGTAAATGTTCCCCTTGGTACTTGCTAGAACTCTGGGCCCAAAAGCACCTAGAATTTGGAATGACGATGGCATGAATCTTACTGGCAGGAGGACTCACATGAAAACATACCACTGAGCCATAACAAAAGCCAAAAACACTGGGGCCGATATTCAGCTGCTATCCGGCTGTACAAATTAGCCCGATAAACTTATCCAGCTAACTTGGCCAAGTTATTCAGCAGTCCTACACTTATCCAGCTAACACTGTTTATCCGGCCAAGTTAGCCAGACAAGTGGCTCCATCCTGCCCCATACTTAGCCATCTGACTTTTTTAGCTAGATAAAAAGTTAGCTGGCTAAGTGACAGCTACTGACCATGCCCAGATATTCAAACAGCGCTACTTTTCTGGTTAAGTGTTCTCTCAGTGTATCAAACAAGCCTCAAATTCAACCAAGAGGTTATGTCAGATAGTAAATGACCTACCACAGCCTCCTCCACAACAGAATCAGTTCAACCTCTCAAAATTAATCTGCAATCACATCACATCCATTTTACCAAGACAACTCTTCAGGCTCTTTAGAAGTGATCTAGATGAGCACATTCAGCCACTTCCCAAAAGCTCCAAATGTCTGGGACTCATTTAATCCGATAAAGGAAGAGGGTCTCAGAAAGACTTTGGGTCGCATTCAGCCAACAAGCTATGCCCTTGATCCATGCCCTTCCAAGCTAGTCAAGCATGGGCCACAAAACTAGTGAACTCTCTTTAAAGGGCTGTTTCAAACCACCTTTAAAAAGGCTGTGGAGCATCCCCTTATTTTAAAAAACACCTCATTAGATCCAGATAAGCTGGGAAACTACTGCCCAATATCAAACATCCTTCTTCTGGGAAAACTAGTAGAGCAGGCAGTATGAGCTCAGTGCTTGGCTGAAAGATAGAAACTGACTTGATCCATGTTAGTCCAGGTCTGAACCTGGATGCAGAACAGAGTTCAGATGCCTTTGTTCATTTCACTTTATTGTAATCTGCCTTGAGACCAACTTTAAGGGAAAGATGGAATATCAAATATCTATAAATAAAATAGTTCTCGTCTTTCTGGCAGATGATCTCTATAGAATACAGGAATTGTAGTTTCCCAATTGATTTAATCTGGTGACATGATCGAGATGCTCCTGAAGAGGCTTTTTTGCAAAACACTGGCCTTTGTCGAGCTGTGATCATTGTTACTCTTTTTTTTATGTGCAAGAAATAGTTTTTGAAAAAAATACAATGTTTCTGAAAAAAAGAGACTTTCACGGTACGCAAATGATGTAGCAGACCGGGTGGCCCATTTAAATAGGGGCACACCGACAGGCTTGCTGATGCGTGGATTATAGTAGGCACTAACCATCTGGTACATTAGCATCTAATTTGATATTTGCTATTGTTTGATTTTCCCTTTTTTGGTGTTTGGTGTCATTGTTTTTGGCAATTTTCTTGGCTCGCTCTTTGTGTTTTAAGCCTACCTCATACCCGTCCTACAAACGTTTCACTGGCTACCAGTGCCATACAGAGGCCAAATTTAAAACCCTGACCTTGATAGTCAAGGCCCTGAGAGATAATGGTCCGGGCTACCTGAAAAAAAGTCCAAATTTCTAAGCACCTTGTGAGGCCTCCAAGATCCTCCCTAATCACACTATCACTCAAAGAAACCAAGTGGTCTGTTATCCATCAGCGGGCCTTCACGCCAGCAGCCCCTACCCTCTGGAACTCTCTTCCAGGTGAGCTACACCAGTTTAGAAAGCAGGTGAAAGCCTGACTCTTCTGTCAGGCTTTTAATGGGTGGTGGGCAAACAGAACACATCCTGCTCTATGCCAAATGCAACCCAAAGCAATATAGCTGCAGTCTTTGCATCAGATTGTACCCCACAATGATGAAGTATGCACCCAGGGGACTAGTACCCAACTCAAGGGCCTTTTCTATAACTTATTTATGTATTTTTGGCTATTATGAGGTTCGTTTAGACATATAATTCACAAGTTATCCATTTAAATGCTGATGTTTGAAAATTCTGGGTACTTATCTGTCTAAACTTCAGCCAGATCTCTTATCATGCGGATAAAATTTAGATAGATAGCACAGGAGCGTTCCAGGAGTGTTTCTAAGAGGAGTTAGGTTAGTTAGCCAGCTAATGTTGATATTCAGATTTAGCCAAATAACATATCCAGCTAACTCTGGTTGTGCCACAGATGAGTTTTAAAGTTAGCCGGATAAACTTATCCCGCTGTCTTTAAGATAGGCAGCTATATTCATTAATGCGGCTTCACCCCTGAATATCCCCCCAAAGTTAGCCAGATATGCTTATCCGTCTTGTGACTGAACATTGATCTCTCTGTGTTTAACTTGCGTTGTCCTGCCTGTAACGAGATCAGTCTTTATATATCTGTATGACTTTACAATATATTAAACTTTGTTGCTCAGTGTTATTATATTTTATACTGTGCTGCTGTTTGCTCTGACTCTGTCAGTTTCTCTATGTTTCTACTATCCTGTTGCATGCTATACTCTGCTGGTTTAATCATTGCTTGCTTATACCACTGCTCAATGTTGATATATGGTTACTATTACCCTAATATGAGCCCATGAGGATCACCTCAGCTTAACTTGCTGTTAGCACTGCCCTGAGCGAATTTCTTCAAAACAGGTAGTTGAAAAATCGTAATAAATAGAATGATTTATTCTTGCCCGCCTCCTAAGTGCCAGCATTTCAGCTGCAACAAAGAGCTTTCATCAGGGCCTTTGTCAAAACTGAAACGCTGGCCCTTAGGAAGCATGTAAGAATAAATAATTTCTATTTATATATTTGGAGTGCCTGGAATTGTTTTCTTCTTCGTCGAGAAGTAGCTGGTTGGCAGGGTTTATCAGCCTTGAAGCCGCAGCATCTGAAAACAGAGAATTCTGCAATTATATTAAGTACTTTAAAAGTGCTGCGCACACTTGGATTTTATTAGAAGTATAAATGATCTGCCAGATTGCAGGTAGTACAGTGAGTGTAGGTGGCCATTGTAGCATGTCTGAATGTGCGTTCCATTTCATCAATTTATGAATTGGTTGGTTAATTTTCTTCTCAATTCAATCGCATGCACTACCTCTCAGATTGTTACTCTTTCAGATAGTATTTTTATCTTTCAATTAAGATTTGGATTTAAAGAGAGAATCTTGAGTATCCGACCTGAATTTAGTTGTCCAGGCAGGGCTGTTGCTATGGATGGGGTAAGAAGGGTGCTTGCCTGGTTAGCAAGCTGGGAAGAGAGCCATAGGCAAGCGGGGTGAGCTGCGCACTACTCGAGCCTCTGCCATGTGCAGCCCTTCCATCTCCCATCCCTGGACATTCGCATGCACTTCCCAGCCTGCCTCAACGTGGGGAGGGCCATGGGAGCCACATTGCTAGCTGGGAAGAGTAGGTGCAGGGGGGGGTAGGAGCAAAAGAATGATAGCAAGCCTTGCCATATTCCCTGGCAATGGTCCTGTGCCTAGTTTAGGCATACTTTCACTGGAGGGGGGTTTGTCATGGAAAATTCGCCTAAATCTAGGCCTGCCTAGAGTTAGGCCTAGTATTGAAAATTTGGACATCTAAATTCCCTTCCTCCCCACCCTAATCCCACCTCTGGAGTTTCCTAATTTTTCAGCAGCTAAATTTAGTTGCTGAGAGGGAGGGAAATTTCCCTCCTGTAGGATCTAGCTGCTTTTCTCCCTGGCCGAGCAGCTAGATGTCTTTGAAAATCCACTCCTAAATTATTTGGTTTAGCATTTTAACAGCTGTAGTATCAGACCTGCTATTCTCTGCCACTTCCCTTTCATTCCTTGACTCAAGTTCCCGAGAGATAATGAGCAAATACCTCTGTTACTTTCCACCCGCACTCCCTTTAATTTTGTCTTCTCATCTCAGACTTGTAAACATAAGTGAGAAATACCCCTGTCACCTTCCTTTATCCTTTTCTTATTTCTTGCTCAGGTTCCTCAGGTTCAGTGAACAGTACCTGCCACAGGATCCCATCATGTCTGGCTGTCTTCCCAGCAATCCTTGGATCACTGATGACATCACCTATTGGACTATAAATGCACCCATGTAAGTCCAAATGTGGGACCGACTTGTACCTGCAGGAATAGGAAATTCCCTACTCCCCGAAACTCTCGATGAACCTCAGCGTTCTCCTTGAAGATTTTGTCAGAGCTACTGAGTGCAGCTCAGGTATTATGATACTCTTGAAGTCCAGGGCCCTCAACTTTGTGTGTCATCCCTCTTTGCCTTTGCTCTTACATTAAACCACAGTATCTGAGAATCACTGGAGCTCAGCTGGTCACCTACTGGGACATTTAGAAACACTTTTCCCATTGTAAATACCAGGTCCACCAGTCCCTCCTTCCCTGGTGGGTTCTGAAACAAGGTGCCTGAGCAGAGCCTGAGGAAGGGAGTCCAGCGTTTCCTGGTTTGAAACTGTTTCTGCATCAGGGATATTGCAAGCAACATCTGCCAGATTAAGATCTCCAGCCAGCAGCATCTTCCCTTCCCCTGGCATTCTTGGAGATTTATTTCACCAAGTCACTGTCCAAGTCTGCTGTCCATGCTGGAGATCTGAGGAAATCGTCAGCTCAGTGTGCTGCGGCAGTCAAAAAAGCAAACAGAATGTTGGGAATTATTAGGAAGGGAAAGGTTAATAAAATGGAAAATGTCATAATGCCTCTGTATCGCTCCATGGTGAGACCGCACCTTGAATACTGTATACAATTCTGGTCGCTGCATCTCAAAAAAGAGATAATTGCGATGGAGAAGGTACAGAGAAGAGCTACCAAAATGATAAGGGGAATGGAACAGCTCCCCTATGAGGAAGGACTAAAGAGGTTAGGACATTTTATCTTGGAGAAGAGACAGCTGAGGGGGGATATGATAGAGGTCTTTAAAAAACTAGGGGGCACGCCATGAAGTTAGCACATTTAAAATTAATCGGAGAAAGTTCTTTTTCACTCAACGCACAATTAAACTCTGGAATTTGTTGCCAGAGGACGTGGTTAGTTCAGTTAATATAGCTGTTTTCAAAAAAGGATTGGATAAGTTCTTGGAGGAGAAGTCCATTACCTGCTATTAATTAAGTTGACTTAGAAAATAGCCACTGCTATTACTAGCAACAGTAACATGGAATAGACAGTTTTTGGGTACTTGCCAGGTTCTTATGGCCTGGACTGGCCACTGTTGGAAACAGGATGCTGGGCTTGATGGACCCTTGGTCTGACCCAGTATGGCATGTTCTTATGTAAAATACTAGAGCGGAAAAATCGGGTTCTCAATATCCCTGTATAAGTATAGAAAAAAGGCAGAAATCACCTTGATTATGTTATTGTATATATATTTGTCTAATATTAGACACTACAAAGTTCATTTGTTAGGTCTGCCAAACTTAACAAATGAGCTTTGCAGTGTCTATGTGCAATGAGATATCCAAAGTCTGAGGCTAACACCAGTGTAAATGGAAGTGCTGTTTCCCTCTCCTCAAATAGCTCATAGTGCCTCACTTCCCTATACCTCCTACTTTAATGTTATGATGAACGTATAGGGGCAGATTTTTTAAAAGTGCGCCCATGCGTACTTTTGTTCACGCGACCGGCACAAACAAAATTACGCCAGATTTTAAAAGATACGTGTGTACCCGCACGTATCTTTTAAAATCCGGGGTCGGCGTGCGCAAGGCTGCGCAAAATCGGCAGCCTGCGTGCGCCGAGCCACGCAGCCTGCCTCGGAGGGAACTTTCCTTCCACCCCCCCCCCCCCCGCACCTTCCCCTCCCTTCCCCTACCTAACCCCCTCCTACCTTTGAAAAGTTACGCCTGCCCGGCTGCCGGTGCGCAATTCCCCAGTCCAGGAGCAGTTTCGGAGGCCTCGGCCACGCCCCCGAAATGCCCCCCAGCCAGAACCACGCCCCCTATTCAACATAGGCTCGGCGCGCGCAGGGGGAGCTTGGGGCAGGTTTTCGGGGGGTACGCATGTATCTTATGCGTGTACCCCTTTGAAAATCTGCCCCATGGTGCTTCTCCTTGCGACCCTGTTTTCTGCCTGCCTTGGTCTTCTGGTTTATATTTCCACACTGTGTTAAATTAACCTCAGAGAGTGATAAAAACAAACAAAATATTGAATCAGTCCAATGTGATGTTATTAGTTAATAGATTCAAAATTACAAAATTTCAATGGCGGGACCATCATATCATTTATAATGCGCTGACTGCACATATTTGGTCTGCACGAAAGTACAACCAATTGGAGTTGCCAAGGTGTATTTATAGTTGTGAGCCCTCTGACTGGACTTACAAGATAAGTTTTACTTGCAATTTAAAATATGAAAAAATGATGCACAACACCAGGCAGACCGATGATTCTAACATGTTGCAGCGCTCAAGAATAGAGCGACTTTCATGCAGACCAAATATGTGCAGTCAGCGCATTATAAATGTTATGATGGTCCTTGCCTTTGAAATCTTGAATCTGTTAATTAATATCTCCAGACAACAGTTCCAGTAATTCAGGGCTTGGAAAGTAGTACTAAGTTAATAAATGATCCTGTCCCATGCTCTTAACAGTTCTTACAAAGGAATAGAAAACTGGTATCACACTAGCTTGAAGGAAGGAATGGAGCATCATACCTAGGACCATATGTCACTTATTTTTAGATCTTCATTTATAAACACCAGGCCAAAATATATTAAAGTCAGTTTTATCCATTTTTAGTCTTTTTCATTTTTCCCTTAAAGGGTAAAAATATTCAGCCGCTAAGTGGCTAGTTAAGTTAGCTGGATACCTGCGCCACTGAAAATATTTATTTTTATTTATTTTTAACTTTTATATACCGACATTCTTGCATTAAATGCAAATCATGCCAATTTACAGTGACACAGAAAAAGCAGGAAAAAATTCCTTAGTCGAATACAATGAAACAGCTTAGTTAACAAAGGAAACATAAATATAAATTTTTTACATATACACAAAGGTTTGCACAAAGGGGTGCACAAAGGGGAGAGCCCCTTTGTTGCGCCCCTTCGGCGCACGACGCCCGGTGTTGAGACTGTCCTAACTGTCCGATGTTAGTGACGTCATGGGGGGGCGGGTCTAATGATCGCAGCACTTACATCGCTGCTTCTTTCCAGTTCCAGGTGAAGATCAAGCTGTTTCCTTCACTTCCCCTCCCATGACTGGGATACCCATGTGGTATCCGGTTAACTTTAGACCTGCCCTATGACGTGTCTAGAGTTAGTCTGTTAACTTAACCAGCTAACTCAGCTCCTCCCCGGAACGCCTACCTCCTGCCCCAGGAATGCCCCCGACTTACCCCGCTAAATTGTAGCCGGATAGTTCTTTATTTAGCCAGGTAAGCATTTTAAAACTGCGGCTAAGCCATTTAGACAGATAACTTTCCTGTTATCTGCCTAAATGGCTTTTGAATATGTGCCTCCAAAATTCTACTTTATCTGACAGATCTGATGCACCGGGCAGCACCCGCACGGATCCAGGCTCTGAGAAGCTCTGCTTCTGAGGATAATGCAAGGTGTCAATGGATTTCTGCTTCCACTGCTGCATTTTCCTGGCATCTTCCTGCAGAAAGCGATTCCTGAAGTAGAGCCTCCTCCTGCACCTGCCTCTCTGTGCGCCGGTTAGATGGGGGGGAGGGGGCGCGTGTGACCCTGCTCTTTGGGGTTACGCGGGACGGGCGTGTTTGGAGATGTCATAGTATGGCTTGGAGGAGAGGGGGTGCACTCGCCGCCCGATCCCTGGCACTTTTCTGTTACTCTTTTCCTGCTATTTGAGGATTTGCATTTCCCTCCTAACAGGGTGCCGACCCCGAGCAAACTGCGGGTGGAACGCTGGGGCTTCGGTTTCATGGAGCTCCTGAGCGACCCGCAGGGGCGGAAGGAGTTTATGCATTTCCTGGAGAAAGAGTTTAGCGGTAAGGCATGCTCTCCTCCTGTCCTTTCTTTATCACTCTCTCTCCTTGGCTTCCTCCTTCTATAACCCTTTGCCCATCCTCAGCCCCCTCTCTGCCTCTCCTCCTTCCCTTCTACAGCCCTCTCTGCTTGTTCCCCCTCTGCCTCTTCTCCTGTCTTTCTCTGCCTCTTCTTTTTTTCTGCACCTCTTTATTTCTGTACCCACTTGCCCTCCTTCCTTCTATATCTCCTTCTTTCTCCCCTTCCATATCTCCAACTTTCTCCACTCCCCCTCTATCTCTCCTCCCTCCCTTTTTATACCTCTCTTTCTCTCCACTGTCTGGGTGAGCAGATCTTCCATTTTGTGAGGCTCTTTATGCATTTTTAAGAGAATGCAGGCTGATGTCAAAGCATTAACACAGAGACTTATTGAATATGGTAATTTTAAATATCCCTGAGTGGGATTTGGCCAGCTACAGCCCATCACAGCCAGGTCTTTAAGTGGAAAGCATATGGATCGAGTGAGGGAAGGACATAGAGCTGTAAACGCTTATCTCAAAATATGCAGTACAATAAATAATCATTTTATTTCTTTATCAGCGGAAAACCTATGTTTCTGGGAGGCCTGTGAGGAATTACGCTATGGAGATCAGTCCAAACTGGCAGAGAAGGTGAACTTGGTGTATCAGTAAGTTACCCAAACACTATAAACTTCTATTATTATAACTGCTGCAGCAGAGTATCAGTGAGATACACACACACACACACACATGCTGATCTTACTCCCGCTGCTGCAGAGTATCAGTGAGATATAGACACACGCTTCTCACTCCTGCTGCTGCAGAGTATCAGTGAGATACAGGCACACACTTTTCTTACTCCCGCTGCTGCAGAGTATCAGTGAGATACAGACACACGCTTCTCTTACTCTCGCTGCTGCAGAGTATCAGTGATATACAGACACACGCTTCTCTTACTCCCGCTGCAGCAGAGTATCAGTGATATACAGACACACGCTTCTCTTACTCCCGCTGCAGCAGAGTATCAGTGAGATACAGACACACGCTTCTCTTACTCCCGCTGCAGCAGAGTATCAGTGAGATACAGACACACGCTTCTCTTACTCTCGCTGCTGCAGAATATCAGTGATATACAGACACACGCTTCTCTTACTCCCGCTGCAGCAGAGTATCAGTGAGATACAGACACATGCTTCTCTTACTCTCGCTGCTGCAGAGTATCAGTGAGATACAGACACACGCTTCTCTTACTCCCGCTGCAGCAGAGTATCAGTGAGATACAGACACATGCTTCTCTTACTCCCGCTGCAGCAGAGTATCAGTGAGATTCAGACACACGCTTCTCTTACTCCCGCTGCAGCAGAGTATCAGTGAGATACAGACACACGCTTCTCTTACTCCCGCTGCAGCAGAGTATCAGTGAGATACAGACACTTGCATATCTGAGACTTTCAGGTCAAAGCACCGTTTAAGCTGTTAACTCGTACGTTCTATAGTAACACTACTTATTTATTACCGGCCTTTCTTCCTTCCAGCTTGTTGTAAGCTTCCAAGTTCTCTCTCCCTGTTGATTGTAACTTTGACTTATTCCTACCATTGTTATCTGTCATTTCACTTGAATTGCTACTCCAGTTATTCCCTTGTTATATTGTAAACCGATCCGATATGGTTATTTACTATGAAGGTCGGTATAAAAAACTGTTAAATAAATAAATAAATATCTTACCCCCACTGCTGCAGCAATCAGTGAGATACAGAAACACACTTTTTTTTACACTCACGGTAGCAGAGTAAGCACGTTTGCCTACAGGTAAACAGGATTCCCCATAGACATTAGGACATAGTAAAGGCTTTACTGAGCATGTGTTAGACCTTTGGCCTGCACACACTTCCTTGTGAGTCCCTTAGTCCCTTTCAGAACCTAAGCTTTAGTAAGGTAATCAATTCTTCAGGGAGGTGGGCTTGGTTCTCCATCTGTCTATGGAGAACCATGTTTAGAGGTAAGCAAACTTGCTTCCTCTGTCAGCCAGCAGGCATGAACAAGCCATTTTATGGGGGAGTCCCTAGTAGAGCATTGCATTGTGGAACTACTTACTAAAAGACAACTTGGCTCCATGAAGTAAAGAGTAGACTGCTGAGTGAACAGGCTGCATAGAACTGCTTGCTCAAGGTTACTGTCATCTCAGAACATATTGTCTAGACAATAGTGGAACATGAAGGTGTGCACAGACTACCAAGTACCAGCTTTGCAAACATGTTCAATGGAAGTGGCCATGACATGAGCCACTGAAATCGCCATGGCTCTTACTTGATGAACCTTGACCAAATCTATAGTATGTAAGCCAGCCAGCAGATAACTGTGCATAATACAATCTGCTAGCAAACTGGATAAAGTTTGCTTGGCTTCTGCCATTCCAAGTCTATTGGTGGTCAAA
Organism: Rhinatrema bivittatum; assembly: GCF_901001135.1. Lineage (NCBI taxonomy): Eukaryota > Metazoa > Chordata > Amphibia > Gymnophiona > Rhinatrematidae > Rhinatrema > Rhinatrema bivittatum. The sequence goes on along the minus strand of NC_042628.1, from coordinate 48,199,115 downwards.
GGATGCAAATAGTTGAGAAGCTTGACATTGAGGTTGAGTCTTTCTCAAACAATATGCTAGCATTCTCTTACAGTGCAAGGAATGAAGAGCCCTTTCTCTTCTGTATACATGCGGTCTCGGAAAGAAAGTAGACAGCACAATAGCCTTGTGGCAGCAAGGTCCCTCAGTCACCGCCACTTCTCCATATAGCCAGGAGCACTGCTGACGTTGACCTCTTTGCGGCCTGGGCCGCCAACTTCTCCTCTGCTGATGGTGCCCTCTAGGTGTGCACGAGCCTCTCGAACATTTAAAGGGCCCACGGTGGGGAAAGCCCCATGGCCCTCCCTGATGATGTCATCCAGTCAGCTCTAAAAAAGGGCTTTTCTGTCAGTTCCTAGTTGCCTTCACAAGGAGTTGCTTCGCCCTTGGAGTTCCTATTCCATCTCTTGCTCCAGGAGTCATCAGAGCTCTTGATCTTTCCTTTTTCAAGGTCTTCATGCGAGCTCCTCTTTGTTTCTTTGTTCCAATTTTCTGGTCTCTCGGTTCCTGTCTTCAGCGTCTTCCAAGTCTTCAGTCAAGTACCTGATGTTCCAGTTTTCATCTCCAAGTCCCACTTTCTATATGTCTTCTCCATTTTCTTCCAGGCATGCCAGCATTGCAGTCCACAACCAGCGAACGGGTTGTATAGGGTGCTTCATGGCACAAGCCCTGTCTCCAAGTCAGTCTTCACTGGTCAAGTCTCCGCATACCACTTCTTTTTAAACCATGGGGTCCCATCCCTGGTTCTGAGTTCCTGAGTCCCTGAATCCTGTTCCAGCTTCTGTCCATGTCTCAAATCCACAGTCTGCGCTGCCTTCAGCATGGTCCGCAACCAGCCCATGGGTTGTGTAGGGTGCGCAGTGGGATGGAACTCTCCTAGTCTTTGACATGTTTCCAGTGCCAAGTCTTTGTACATGTTTCAAGCCCAAAGTCTGCTCCTCCTTCGGTGGGGTCTGTGACCAGCCCATGAGCTGTGGAGGGCGTGCTGTGGCGCAGGGTTCATTCCATTCCTGAATCTGAAACCTGAACCTGAGACTTCATCTAGTTCCAAGTCTTCAGTGTCTTTATCTAAGTTCCAGATTTTCAGTGCTTTCGTCTCGTCCAAGCCTTCAATGCATTTGTCATGTCCTCATTGCCAGAGTCATCTTATTTATTTATTTATTTAGGGATTTTATATACCGATTTTCTTGATACAGATCAAATCAACTCGGTTTACATAGAACGATAGTACATTAACAGTAACTAGTCAAACCTCAAAAGAGGAGACAGATTGGGAGCAGAAGGTAAAAGTTACATTATAACAAGGGTGAATAACTTGGAATTGGAAATGAAGAGACAGATAATCAAAGTAGAGAGATATAACAGAGAGAAAGGGCTTGAAGCCAACCTCCGGAGAAAAACTCTAGAATTATAACGTGATTATATGACATTCTGCTAGTTATTGAAGTACAGCTGATTGAATAATATCTTAGTAGAATATAGTCTAGGAGACAGGAAAGGCTCTACCGAAAAGCCAAGTCTTCAGTTTCTTTTTAAAATTTATGAGGCAGGTTTCCTGTCGGAGGTCTGGGGGTAGGGTATTCCAAATGGTGGGGCCTGCTGTCCTTGATCCCTGTCTGTCCTGATGCTAAAGCCATTCCCAAGTGGCAAGTCCAAAAGGGCTTTCGGAGTGGCTGGAGGGCTATCCCAGAGACCAAATTTACGTTGCTGGGTTTCACTTCTGTGCGTGCAGGTTCAGTGGAGGCTTGTGTTTCAAGTCTCCAAGCTTCTGCCCAGCCCATGCTCAGATGCGCTCGCCTACCCACGGTGCCTTGCCCTGGGGTTGTGCCGTGGTCCAAGGGCTCACACTCATGTCCGCTCCCGAGCACCATCCATGCTTGCAATAGATTGCAAAGGCCTTATGACTCTGAACGGATAGCGAGACCTGGTTTCTGCAACACCTTCCACAAGGATAGATGATTTCCTGCTCAGTGGTGAGAATCTGGCAGCAACCTGTGTCATAAAACAGATGTTACTTTATAGGGAAGGTCCATTCTGAAAGTAGTTTAGTCTCCAGTTCTGCATAAAGTGGAATGGCTATGGATGCCTTCTGTGTCCATCTCAGAACTGAATCTCAGTTGGCAGAATTTTTTATATCTAAATCTCAGCTTAGTGAAACAGACGGATTGAGACCTCCTATTGCTCAGAATTATTATTATTATTATTTTTTCTTTAAAGGCTGAAAGGCTTTGTGTAGGAATCTTAAGGTTCTGGGAAAGAAACCCCCCCTAGAGGCAGGACTGCTGGAAATAATCACTTTGTCCTAGCACTTGGAGAGTTAAACAGCAGAATCCTTGTTTTTAATCATATGCAGCTGTGCAGAGCCTGTAACTGCTCTAGAGCTCTCAAAAGGGCAGCATTTCAGACACAATAGGAGAAACCCTTGGCTACTCTCTCTCTCTCTGGGAATTCCCAGCACTGGGAGAGTTAATTCTATGCGGCTGTGCAGAACCTGTAACTGCTCTAGAGCTCTCAAGATGGCAGCATTCCAGACACAACAGAAGATCATGTCTCTGTGAGTGTAAAATATACTTATGCACTAGGTTCAGGCTAGTAAGATCCCAGATTGTAAACTTGCTCAATTTGATTTACTCTTTGTTTTATCATCGGGTTTGCAAGCTGAACACTATGTGCTGTCAGACACTGCTGCCTTTTATTGGTCACAGAGAGTGCAGCACTTAGTCATGTGAACTGGCACATGGCAATCCTCAGAAAATCTCTCCTAGCCTTAGAAAGCCATTCCCAATACAAGCAGAAAGTATCTTTTCCCTTTCCTTTTTTTTCAATCATAGCCCATATCACTTACCTTAGCCAGCTGAAAGCTCTGGTTCTTTTTCTGCCTTGAAAAAGGTTAAAGGCAGTTTGAATAATAGAGAGTGTTATCTTCTCTTGTCAACTGACTTTTATAGCTTAACCTATTGCCACGTTCAAGGGATGGGAGCCAGGATGGAAGCAGGCTCGCTTCCAGTCCTGACAAGAGATGGTGAGCTTTCAAATTGTCAACAGCACGCTTCACTGCAAGGCTTACCAATTGCAGGAGCTTGGCGTCCCCAAACATTTCAGCTCAGAGTGTAAGCACATACAGTGCTCTCCCAGAGAAAACAAACCCAATCAGACGGGTAGTGACCTGCTTTGCTGTCCTGGCTCACATCACTGCAGAGAATAATCCACAGGAGCTTGGCCCATTAAGATAAATTTGACTCAAAACTAGTTTAAGGGGTATATCACAACCATAAATTAGTCATAAAAGTTCTTTTCAATGAAAAAACCATGTGGAGGCTTGTCCACAACCATCCATCCAATAGCTGGATGCAGAGAACACAGACTGTATCTGGTTCCAAGTGATGTCATTAAAAAAAAACAAAACAAAATTCTGCCTCCAATTGCTGGATGAGGGGACTAAACCCACAGGTTCTTGACTAGTAGAGCAGAAGGACAAGGAATGTTCTTTTGTGCATGGGTTCTTCTTAGTGCTTGGGTAATTGCCAGGTTCTTGTGGCCTGGTTTTGACCTCTGTTGGAAACAGGATGCTGGGCTTGATGGACCCTTGGTCTGACCCAGCATGGCAATTTCTTATGTTCTTATGTTCTTAATCTGTGCGCTATGAGCCAATATAATGCAAATAATATTAGAATTTCTTGTGCGCCATGTTTTTCTGTGTGCATGTGTGTGTGTGCACAAAGATACAGCCTAGACGGAATAGTGATGAAGGGGTAACAAAGCAACAAATGTGGCAGAAAAGAATCCCAGGAACTGATAGCGGGACAAAGCTGCACCATAGAATGGTATGACCCCATGACACAATGAGAGATGCATAGCAGCCACCCAGTGTGGCAAGAACGCCACAAGATGTAGATTCTGGGGATATGCAGCAAGGCAGAGTGGCAACAAGACCTCCAAGGTGTAAAGACCCCCAAGATGTAACATAAGACGTATAGCAGCAAGGCAGAGTGACAGCAAGAACTCCAAAGTGGAACATCAGGAGAATGGCAGCAAGACAGAATGTAAGCAAGACTTCCAAGATGGTACATCAAGGTGGCAGAAAGGGAGTGTGGCTGCAAGACTCCCAAGGTGTAAAATAAGGGGTAAAGCTGCCAGGCAGAGTGGAAACAAGATGCCCAAAGTGCAGAGTCTAGAGTAGGACAATAAGGCAGAGTGACAGAGACTCCTACAGGTAGAGTAAAGGGTACAGCAGCAAGACAGAGTGTCAGTGAGACCCCTAAGGTATAGCGTCAGGAGCAGTACAGCTTCACATTGTTTGGTCCTCCATCCTGTCTACTTCTCCTACCTTGGCTCCATCCTGGCCACTACCTCACTCAGGGATTTCTTGGTTGCTATAGTTACCAGTCTCACTGCAGCACTTTTCAATGGGTCATAGACTTGAATTGAAAACATAAATGAATGAAATGAAAATTTTCATTTAAATTTGTGGGCACTCTCTGTTAATTTCGGGAGAGCATGAATAAAGCGAAAATGACCTCATTTATTGCATTTTACTCATTCATTTCAAACAAATTGCACATTTCTACTGAATACATCCTGCCTGCAAGTCAGGACTAAATATTACCCAAATCTTCTGAGAGTAGGAGATGGGCCTGGGAAGGGAACACTCACCTCCTTCAGCTCCATATATAGAGAGAGGAAATTAGGCAACACTGTGAATTCCTTGAAATTGAGCATAAGCAGTATTTCTCATTTTTTAAATTTCTTTCCCTTTCCCTTCTTCTCTCCCTGTCTGTGTCACTCTTTATTACTGTTTCCCTTTTTGCATTTTTTTGTCTCAATCTCGGCCTCTCCTCCTTTCCCCCTCCCCTCTGTGAGCCTCCGCTGACTCCTTTTGTGTGAATCTCTCTATTTCTCTTTCTCATTGCTCTCTTTCTGCACTTTGAGTGCTTCTCTTTCTGTTTGTGTCTCCCCCTCACTTGGTTCCTCTCTCCTGTGCACTGCTTTCTCACCTCTGTGCTTCTCAAACTTTCTGGATGTGCCTCTGCTTTTGCTGTACAGACAGTTCCTGGCCCCAGGAGCCACCAAGTGGGTGAATATTGACAGCAAAACCATGGAGAAGACCCTGGAAGGAATCAGGAGTCCACATCGCTATGTGTTTGATGAAGCACAGATGCATATCTATATGCTGATGAAAAAGGTACTTAACAGTGAGATGGTTAGGGGTTCTCTTCTCATACTCAGCATGGGGGGGGGGAGGGAGAGGAGGGGAAGATAGGTGGAGTCCCTCCCTTAAGGTCTGGGGGCTTCGTCTCATCTTCACTGGGGGAGGCTGAGAGATCTCCTTTTTCACTCAGTACCGGGTTAGGAATCTCCTCTCACACTAATGCTGAGTTTAGGGACCCCCCTCTCATTACTTGTTGCTTTTACCAGCCGGTAAGAGATATTTTCCCCCTGCCCTTTGGGAATGTTTGGGTCTGCTGACATGACTGTGTCCGGCCTTGCTGTGCAATGTTACTGTATGTTTATACTTGCTTTGTTTGTAATGTGCGTTGAATTGCATCTGCTGAAGTATTTCTTGCTAGCCACTTTGAGCAGTATTTTACTGGAAAAGCAGGGTACAAAAGCAATTGATTAACTATAAACTTTAATGCTCAGAGCGAGATACAACAAATAGTCATAGTAATAAGAACATGCTTTCCTGGGAATGGGGTCATCCATAAGAGACTTCTGGAACTTTCCCAGGAATATCTTTCAGTACAACAATTGGCAGATGAGCAGCCATTCTCAGGCTCCTTCCCTAGCTGCAGTAAGGGCCGAGGGACTGTGGATCATCCTATTGGATGGAGTTGTAATTATGGAGTATAATGGCTGTGCTAGATATAATGAAGAGTCCATAATTAGTACCATATTCTGGGTGGGGGTTACAGGCTTTATAAAAAGGGGGTTGATGAGCAGAGGTGCATGGGATGTCCAGGCCTTTCTAACTCTGCCCCCCTTGCTTTCAGGATTCTTATCCCAGATATCTTAAATCAGAACTGTACAAGAATTTGATTGGTCAAGCCTTTATTCCTCTGGAGACCAAGAAAGGGTGAGTGGCATCTTTCCCATCAAACATTGAAAAGGTTGATTTCCATAGGCACACAATCATTGTTTTCCACTGACTTCTTCCCATTTATGTTTGTTAAAATGAACACTGATAAAAAAAAAACAACAAAACCCTGGAAAATTAAAATAAAAACTGAAAGTGAAGGTCCCTAACTATGCTATAAGCTATGCCCCACTGCAGGAAATTCCTCTCCAAGCCTAAAGGTTTTAATACTAAGCACATGTGAGACCATTCCACTCAGTCAAATGTTTTTTCAACATCCAATTCATACAGAAGGCCTATGACCCTTCATTCACTGCAGACTGTATATTAGGCCAGTCATTCTTCTAATGTTATTTAATCCCTGATGCCCTTTGATAAAGCCTATTTGGTCTTTATAAATCATGTTCAGTGAAAGTCTCTTCAACCTGCTTGCCAATATCTTGGACAATATTTTATGTCCTTTTTCAGTAGCAGAATCGATGACAAAAACTGTGCTTTGTTGAGTCATTCCTAACATATGTCTTTAGAATCTGTGGCTGAGCTATCTGGTCATATCCTTGTATTTTTAATATCTTGGTTGTGCTGAAGGGATTTTGGTTGATGGATTACTAATTTTTCTGATTTATTGCCCTTGTAATACCTTGTTTTGTTCTTCTAAGACTGGATTCTACCATCCATTAATGAATTCAACACAGCTCTCTAGTATAGAATGGCTTCTTTCAGAAACTGAGAGGGGCATCTCATTTTTAGCTTCTGCTGCACCTCATCAATCAAAATGGAGCTCATTCATCTAAGGGAGGAATTGTCTAGGTTCCAATTAAACTTCTCTTCCTTGAACCATTCAGTATCTCTCGCCCATCTCCCACAGAGGTCTCAGAAACCCAGGAAAAAAATGGATTACAGTGGGTTCTGGCAGAACAAGACATGTGACCAACAGACGATCACCTTCCCCAACTTTATAGTATCCTGTGCATCAACCTCCACTCCCACAGAGATGTAAGACATCCAGGAATCAAAAACCCAGGAACAATTGGATATCAGTGGGATCTGGCAGAATAAGGCCTGTGATGAAGAGACACCCACTCTCCCCACTGATACCTCTACATAATGCTTTTACTGCATTGGAGAATGAAGAAACTCCAGCAATAGATAGTGACGTGATTTCAGAAAGTGAAGTCACCCAATGCACCCATAAGCCCTGCAACGGAATCAAATGTCTAAAGAAAGCTGCTTCTGCTGGGAGACTCATCATCAGAGGAACCAATTTGGGAGCACTTTTTGATGGTGACACAATAGTTAAATGCATTCCAGGATCCTCAGCAAGTAGAAATGCAAACCAGATAGTCCAAGTCATTGAAGAGGAAAGAAGGAACATTGATATCAGTGTTATCATCCATCTGGGGACCAACGACCTCAATAGAAATGGTATCCATGAAGTACAGGAAGATTTCCAAAATCTAGGCAAGATGATAAGACACACTACAAAGACTATTGCCTTTTAGGAAAGAGAAATGAGAAGATATGTCATGTAAATAATTTCAATTCTGGCTCAAAACCTGGTGTGCAGAAAATGGTTTTGGATACATTGGAGACTGGGGTTGTGTATGGAGCAGTAAAAGGCTTTATGGTAAGGATGGCCTACATTTGTCTATAGCAGGAAGGAGGATGCTAAGTGAGACATTCAGATCATATATTATCATTTAAACTAAAGAATGGGGGTGGCAGGAGATGGCCAATGAAATTGGCGTGTCACGCCCAAGCAATACAGGATGTGGGAGGAGAAAATAACAAAATCAATCAGCACAAAAAAGCAGAAAAGGTGCATACAAAGCACAACAAATCAAAGGAAAGCTATGACGACAAATACTCGTAGTTTGGGCAATAAAATCCCAGACCTGCAGGCCCTAATGATGGAGGCAGACTTGGACATTGTTGCTGTCACGGAGCCATGGTTCAGGGATTCTCATGATTGGGATACGGCCATACCAGGCTATAACCTGTTAAGGAAGGACAGAGAGGACAGAAAAGGGGAAGGAGTAGCTCTTTATGTCAAAATCAATATCTAAGCAACTGAACTGCAAGGAATGTGGGGTAGAGAAGAAGCATTATGGGCTGTCCTAAAAAAAAAGATGATGGTTCATCCATTTTTACTAGTGTGGTTTACAGGCCTCCAACTCAAACGGAAGAAATGGACAGGGATCTGGTCGAAGACATCCAAAAGGTGGGAAGGAAAGCATTTTTCTTCCTCTAATGTCCAGTTGGGTGCCCAGCTCAGCACCAGTGATCATCATCAGTATGGTTTGACATTGCAAATAAGAGACAGAGACGTCACACGAAGACCTGAGTTTTGCATTTCAAAAATATGGACTTTGTCAAAATGGGGACATACCTGGAGGTAGAACTAGAAGACTGGGAGAAAATAGGAGAGATGGAACAGTGGGACAAACTAAAGGGAGCAATTACAAAAGCAACAAATCTATATGTTAGAAACGTAAACAAAAGTAAGAGAAATAAGAAACCGATCTGGTTCTCAAGGGAGATGGCTAACATAATAAAAGCAAAAAGAACAGCATTCAGGAAATATAAAGGACCCCAAAAGGTGGAACACAGGAAAGAATATCTGGTGAAACTGAGGGAGACAAAGAAAGTAATTAAGAAATCAAAAAGTCAGGTGGAAGAAAGGATTGCCAAAGACGAGGTGACAAAACATTTTTCAGATATATCAGAAAAAGGAGAAAGGTCTGAAGTGATATAGTGAAATTGAAAGGTGACAAAGATCAGTGTGTGGAGAGAGATGAAGAAATGGCTGAAATATTAAACAGTTCGGTGTTCATGAAAGAACATCTGGGAGAAGGACCGTCGCTAGATAACAAGAAACTGGAGGGGAATGGAGTAGAAGTAACTCCATTTACAGTGGAGAATGTATGGGACGAGCTAGGAAAACTGAAAGTGGACAAAGCCATGGGACCTGATGAGGTTCATCCCAGGATACTGAGGGAGTTCAGAGATGGGCTGGCAGGTTCGCTGATGACTTGTTCAATAGATCCCTGGAAACGGGAGTGGTGCCGAGTGACTGGAGAAGAGAGGTGGTGGTCCAGCTTCACAATAGTGGGAGCAGAGAGGAGGCTGGAAACTACAGGCTGGTGGTGGGAAAATGGAGACTCTGCTGAAGGAAAGGATAGTGAACTATCTACAGGCAGGAGGATTGCTGGACACGAGACAGCATGGATTCACCAGGGGAAGGTCCTGTCAGACAAACCCGATTGATTTTTTTTGATTAGGTGGCTAAAGAATTGGATCAAGGAAGAGCGCTTGATGTGATCTACTTGGATTTCAGCAAAGCTTTCGATACAGTCCCACTTAGGAGGCTTGTGAATAAAATGAGAAACTTGGGAGTGAATGCCAAGGTGGGGATGTCGATTACTAACTGGTTGATGATTAGAAGACAGCGTGTGATAGTGAATTGAACCTACTCTGAAGAGAGAACGGTGTTAAGCAGAGTGCCACAAGGATCTTTGTTGGGACCGGTCCTGTTCAATATCTTTGTCAGCAACATTGCGGAAGATATTGAAGGTAAATTTTGTCTATTTGTAGATGATACTAAGATGTGCAACAGATTTGATACGCTGGAAGGAGTAGAGAGATTAAAACACAATTTAAGGAGGCTTGAACAGTGGTTGAAGATATGAGGGTGGGATTCAATGCCAAGAAGTGCAGAGTCATGCATCTAGGTTGTGGTAATCCAAAAGAGCTGTATGTGATGGGGGTGAAGGGCTGTTTTGCATGGAGCAAGAGAGGGACCTTGGGGTGATAGTGTCTAGCGATCTGAAGACGGCGAAGCAATATGACAAGGCGATAGCTAAAGCCAGAAGAATGCTGGTCTGCATTGAGAGAGGAATAACCAGTAAGAAAAAAGAGGTGATAATGCCCTTGTACAGGTCCTTGGTGAGGCCTCACCTGGTGTATTGTGTTCAGTTCTGGAGAACTTATCTCAAAAGGGGCAGAGACAGGATGGAGGCGGTCCAGAGAAGGGTGACAAAAATGGTGGGGTGGTCTCCATATATTGATTTATGAGGAGAGATTGAAAATCTTAAATATGTATACCCTGGAAGAGAGGAGTTGCAGGGGGGATATGATACAGACCTTCAGATACCTGAAAAGTTTTAATGATGCATAATTTACAAACCTTTTCCATTGGAAAGAAATCAGTAGAACTAGGGGGCATGTAATGAAACTCCAGGGAGGACAACTCAGAACTAACATCAGGAAATATTTCTTCATGGAGAGGATGGTGGATGCCGGGAATGCCCTTCTGGAGGAGGTGGTGAAGACAAAATCAGTGAAAGATTTCAAAGGGGCAGGGGATAAACACTGTGGATCCCTAAAGGCTAGAGGATGGAAATGAGGAAAAGAGTGCATAGGGGTAACTTACTGGTGCGGCGGTTACTACCCTTAACCAATAAGCCTACATACTGTTGATGCAACTCCATCGTTCTCTCTGCTTCAACGGCAAAAGTTGACGGGAATTGGACTCAAACAGCAACCAACAAGGACCCTAGCTTTATGGTCTGGAAGGCTATTAGGTATGGAGCGAATTGTATGACTTGGCAGATGCTGCCATGAGCTTGCTGGGCAGAATGGATGGACCGTTTGGTCCTTTTCTGTCATCATATTTATGTTTCTATTCCCAAATCAACCTTCAGATGTGTTCACCTCCCAATTTATCAGGCAGAGAGAACTGGAAGCACATCAAGAAGGTGGAGGAGGCACTGCAAGGCAGTCTACCATGGTCTGGCTTCCTCCCTGGAATATTTTCACTCTGAAATTGAGCCAAATACCATACACTGGGCTACTCAGGCAAACGGCACAACTCGCCAGTTGTGTGTGATGGAGACCAAATAGATAACTCTCATGCCTCCAGTCTTCCTGTATGCCTGAATGTTCTCTGTCTCCTACCTAGACTGCACAGCCCCACTGTCTTTATTATTTCCCCTTGTGGAAAATACCCAACTGATGTGCCACATTCTGATTCCACCCACTATTCTAGCTCTGACACACTCAAGTGGTCTCACTCCTTGCAGCTGGCCCAGTAGTTTTAACTCAAAGACTACCACCTAAACATGTTTTGTCTGTTTATCTGTCTTTATTAGATCATAAGCTTCAAGATGCAGGGATTTTCTCTTATGTGCCTACAAAGCAATGCATGCACCTGGTAGCAGTAACGATCTTTGGAGTACCTTAATTATGAGCTCATGCAGGCTCCTGTCATACATCTGGAAGTCACCTGTCCACCAGAGTGCCCTTCATATTTGTGCATTCTTTGCCTCCGAGGTTATACAAGATAAAAAAGATTCAGAAAACAAGGCAGGATCAATATGGCTCCTAGAACTCTGCAGTAAATAACTCATCAAATCCATACTCTGATCTGCTAGTCCTAGGCCACTATCTGCGTTTTCTTTAAGTAACAAATCTAATTTCTCTTTTTTAGATCTATATCTTTTTTTCTATCTACCTATATATTTATTTATATTAATATCTAGATATATATTATTAATTTCAACAAAACTTACAAAGAATTTGCTTGAAACAGAAATACAGCATGCAGATTTTTAAATATACAACAAATTCTGGAACACTTTGGTTCACAAAAATTACTAACAAAATAAAAAATATTCCTAATGAATCTGTATGTCTACAAGTTCAAAATATTGGGACCTAAAAGCAATGGGATTAAAAAGAAATTAAATGGAGAAGCAAATCCTAAATGACAAGCCATACAATCCAAAGAATAACAAAATCCGTAATGTCGCAGTCAGTCAGGAATCCCATATTCAGACACTGGCTACCGATGCCACAGGTTTGACCCTTGCTTCCAGAAAAGTCTCTAGTTGACAGGGACGGTAACTTTCAAACCAGTGTGCGGGCGCACATTTGCATGTGTGCGTTGGCCCGTGCCCAAGAATGCGTCTATTTTATAACTTGCACGCATGTTATAGCATAGCCTGGCCGCGTGCACATGTACGCCTAATTTTTTTTTTATTAATATTTTATTGGAGTTTCAAATATGTACACCGAATTTAAAGCGGGCATGCGCATAGGCACGCAAATGCCACCTCTGCCATATAAGTCGGGGATTTTAAAAGGGGCACGCGTCCACGCCATTCCCCGTTTACCAGTTTGTCCATCAGTTTGCCCAGTTAACAGCTAGCTCTTCCAGCCCTCCCTGATTTGATAGCCTACACTCCCTCCCCCAGTTACCCCAGTCCCTTTAAACCCCTCAGAAATGGCTCGATCCTTTTATTTTTTTTTTAGTACACGTCATCCATAGCAGAAGTAAAGTTACATGGCAGGCGCGTAAATATTTACGCCCTCAACTCTTGGCCAGGCCGCGAAACGCCCATGCCCCACCCAAACCATGCCAGTGCGCAGGCCCTTTCTAGAAACATTTAGGATGTGTGCACGGCGGCATTTACACGCATGCATGGGTGCTTTTAAAATACGGTCGTTGCGCTCAGACCAGACTCCTTCGCGCATCCCATAATTTTGGCGCACGCTGGCCTTTTAGAATTCATCTTTTGGCTCATAAAACACGTACTCATTCTCGCCCTTCACAACATACTTGCCAAGAAAGCTCAGCAAGAAAAATTCCCCAAGCTGATTAGCTAAAACCAATTTGTCTCTATTGAGTGGCTTTACAAAAACAAACAAGGAAATCCTATGGCCAAGAAAAACAGCATCTTCAAGCCCCAAGCATAACTTTAAGGTCCAAATTCTTTCTGGCTCCGATGTGTAAGTAAGCGGGAGAGTGGCCCCAGCTGTTGCGACAGACGGCCTCCCCTTCACTAGAGCAGACCAGCAGCAGAGACCTGCAGAGAAATGAGCACCATGGACTTAGGTCAAAGGGAAAGCTACAGGAAGCAGCCACAGTCCTAGGCCTGTAGATACTCTCTCTCTCTTTTCTGAATAAAGTCTGTTGTGATGAAGTCTGGATTCAGCCACACAAATGCAAGTATGGCCTATGACTGAGAGGCTCACAAAAAGCCAGTCAGGTACCGGCTGTCAGATGAAACTTCGTTCCTTCCAGAGTCTCTTTCCAAATTGCTGGTGCGTTGCAGGTGATAAGGAAAACAGCCAGGTAGTCAGAAGTACAGATTCTGCTGGTAAGCTTCAGTACCTCCTGATAGTATTTCCTAAATACATCTTCTGGTGATGATATAGGAGCCTTAGGAAAGTTCAGGGAACATGAATTGTGTCCCTTATCCAAAGCTTCCTGTTTCCTATTTTTAATGGAGGAAGTTTCAATAGCCTGCATCTCTCTCATGCAACATGTGTGTCCAGGTTCTCACTTGGGCCTGCAATGTACTAACAGCCCCCAAAGCAAGAGTCCCTTCTGTCTGACAAGGATTTCTCTGTAGATGTTATGGCAGTGCAGACTGAATCTTGGGTTCTTACCTGGGGGGGGGGTCTTGCTGGTGGTGTCCACCATGCAAGCAGGTTAACGCTATAGCTGATGCAGCAGGATCCAGGGCTCTGGTTGCACCCTCTTCCCACTCATTACCCAAAGCCGTGCTGCCAGTCATTCTGGGCACCAAGGCCCATGCTGCAGATAGGGAGCACAATTCAACTGCCGTGGCTTCTCCAGGGTCCGTGGATGCCACAGAGGCTGAGGGTCTCTATCGCAAAATCGTTTCTGCTCTCTGGGGTTTCTATATAGAGCCGGTCAAGGACTTACCGCAGTCCTCCTCCCTCGCTCTGCTTGCCCCTCTGTCACTGGCATTTCACTTCTTCCTTTTTTCTATCCCTCTCACTCCCTCTCTGTTGCTCTGACATTCTCTCCTCTTCCCTTATTATGTACTCTCCCTCCAGTGCACAGGCTCGCACTTCCTTCTCGTCTTCACTCTTCTCTCTGCTTCTTCTACTGTTACTTATTCTTATAGCGCTGAGACAGACAGTGCTCCTCATCCACAAGCTCCTTCCTTTGCTCTCTGACACTCCCTTACTCTCTCTCTCTCTCTGACACTCCCTTGTTTTTTGTCATTTGCTTCCCGACAAACTGATTTTCTTCCTGTCCTCTCTGAAACTCACTCTCTCCTTTGCTCTCTGTTTCCATGATCCTGTCTCTCTCTCTCTGGGGCCAATGCAATAAAGTGCGCTCACCCTAGTGCACAGCTTAACAAATGATTGACCGCGCACTTTGGATGCACAAGGTTAACACCCCCACCCCCCCGCCACGATGCAATAAGGGGATTAGTGTGTACACAGGTCCCAACTCATGTGCGGCAAATAGTGTTCATCATATGTAAACGCCATATAGCTGAAGCTATTATCTATTACCCCCCAGTGCAGAAAATCTCTGCTTGCCTAACGCACCCTTGTTAATGCGGCAAATTTAAAGCCAGCCAGGGAGCTAGCGGTGTGATACCGTGAGTCAAGGGCCCATTACGTGAGCAGCGATTTTCTGCTGCCTGGTGGTGCTGTGTGAACTGCATTGGCTTCCTGTTAGCAGCAGAATCAGGTATAAAGTTTTAAACCTGCTGTAAAAAATGTTTACATTTTCCGAGGCTAAATACTCAACAGAGAACCTCAGTCCAACCAATCAGGTCTATCCAGTACCGAGCGGTAGGAAGAGCTGCGTTAGTGCCTGCGGCACCCGCGGTTGCCGCACGCACAGTGCAGCTCACCTACCGCTCGATCCTGAACACTAATTTTATGTAAATGTAAACCGCGTCTGTGAAGCCTTAGGCCCGCGCAACCCATTGTACTGGATAGAGCGCCTATACAGTATCCTGGGTGCGCGGGCCTAAGGCTTCACGCCACGCTGGTATCTGTCATTTCAAATGTCATTTGAAATGACAGACACCAGGAAGTCGGGACTGCCAGAAGCAAAAAAAAAAAGTTGCTTCGCCGCTGTGTCTCTTCTCCCCTCTTCCCGGAGCAGGGCGCGAAGAAGAGACACAGCGGCGAAACAACTTTTTTTTTTTGCTTCTGGCAGTCCCGACTTCCTGGTATCTGCGCCGCTGTGTCTCTTCTCCCCTCCTCCCGGAGCAGGGCACGAAGAAGAGACACAGCGGCGAAGCAACTTTTTTTTTTTTGCTTCGCCGCTGTCAGTGTCTCTTTTCCCCTCCGGGAGCAAGGCTGCTTTTCGCGCCCTGCTCCGGGAGGAGGGGAGAAGAGACACAGCGGCGAAGCAACTTACTTTTGCATCCCAGACCTGACCCGACTTACTTTTGCAGCCATCCGGCCATCTGAAGAAGATATCGTGGCTCCTGCCTCCCGGAGGAAGATGACTGCCAGCACGGGGGAAAGCGGCCCCTGTGCATTCAATTGGCTGCTCAAGACGTGACGTCACATGCCGTGACGCCAAACGTCATGACGTCACGTCTTGAGCAGCCAATTGAATGCACAGGGGCCGCTTTCCCCCGTGCTGGCAGCCATCTTCCTCCGGGAGGCAGGAGCCACGATATCTTCTTCAGATGGCCGGACGGCTGCAAAAGTAAGTCGGGTCAGGTCTGGGATGCAAAAGTAAGTTGCTTCGCCGCTGTCAATGTGTCTCTTCTCCCCTCCTCCTGGAGCAGGGCGCGAAAAGCAGCCTTGCTCCGGGAGGAGGGAAGAAGAGACACTGACAGTGAAGCGACTTACTTTTTGCTTTTGGTTTTTTCGCTTCGGGAGGAGGGGAGAGGACTGGGGCTGCCCCGGAGACCGGCACCCATGATCGCGGCCGGGGCAGGTGAGCGGGGGCTGGGGGAAAGCTTGCCACCTACCCTTACCCCTGCCTCTACCGCAGGGGTCAGGGTAGGCGGTAAGTTAGCAGGTTAAACGCGCGACAAACGGCAGGGAAAAGTAGCGATAGTCGGGGCGCGGGTTACGGGATGCTAGGGAATAGCTAATTCGCTCGTTTGCATGCAATATCCATGCCGTGTGCGGAAGGGGTTGCCCGGGGAATTTAGGACGCGGTAGGAGTAGGTTGAAGGGGATTCGGGATCGCAGGAAGGGCTAACGCGGCCGGAAAGTGAGTAGAGAGCCGGTTAGGGACGGGGAAACCGCGGACGCACTTTACAGGATAGACCTAAATATTAGGATGCTGAAGTCTTTACCACAGGGCTACTTGCAACTCCATCCCTGTCCTGGGCACGGCTGCTCTTTGTCACTGCAGGGGATTTCACACGCCAGCTTTCGTTTTCCTAATCTGCGCACTGCCGTCTTCTTGTCACCTGATACAGAGGGCTAGGGACACACAATTGGTCCCCAGTGTGCCCTTTTTAGCGCGGCAGTTCATTATAATGCTGCATCAGGCGCCCAGGAGAGGTATTTGTGCGCGCGTTAGGGACACGGGCGCTCAGTGCAGGTGCCCGTTTTACTGCGTGTCATTTTGCATCAGCCCCTCTGTAATTCTCTCGCTGTCTCTCTGTGACGTTTTCTCGTTTCTTTCTCTGCAGCGTCTTTCCCTTCATGAGGCGGCAGCGACACTCCAGCCCAAGCCCGGCCCTGCTCCCCTCAGGGGACTCGGAGACGGCCACAAATGGGAAGTGCGGCACTTCACCCCCTGCGGCTGTGTCACAGGTGGAAAATTAACTGCTCCTTCGCCACTGCCCTCTCTGCGGGTGGCGCCGGCCTTGCTTCCACGCTTCCTGCACTTCGGACTTGCTGTAGTAATGTATCCATGCTCGCGGCAGACAAGGCCTAAAATGAGATTGAATGGGGCAAAGAAAGGAAAGGATCTGGCGAGCTACACGGGCGATGGGAGGGAGCAGGAATACATAACCCCCTTTCTCCCCTTCCACAGAAATAGATATCATTCTACAACCCCCAACAAATCACAGGCACTCCCAGGGCAACATTCAAAGCCTTTCACATGAGTAAAACAGTGCCTTATTTGCATAATGGGCTTTTTGAATTTTGTCTAAACTGTCTTCGGGTAAACTTGTACACGTAGGGAGTCATTTTCAAAAGGATTTACACGCTTAAAACTGGGTTTTATACGTGTAAATGAACATGTAAGTGGAGCTTTTGAAAACTACAATATATGCAATTGCATTGTCAGTAGGATTTACCAACATTAAGTGCACTTTAACAGGATAACTTTCAAAGCTGCTCGCTTGCGCCTATTTGCGTGTGTATATGGGCACACGCAAAGTTGCTACTGCATTTTATAGCCCGCGTAGACACGATGATTGTAACTTTTAAACAGGTGCGTGGGTGCATGTAGGCGCATATTCGTCAGCCACGGCCATTTGATAACATATGCGAGTATATGCGTGCACGTCATAAAATAGCCTAACCCGCGCGCAATTTTAAATGGGCGCATGTCCGTGCACGCAAATGCCGCTTCTACCATGTAAGTGGGGGATTTTAAAAGTCACGCGTGCCGACGCCCTTACCAGTTTTACCAGCTCATTCCCAGTTCGCCAAGGTAAGGGATAGGACTGCCAAACTCCCCCTACTTTAACAGCCTCCCTTCTCCCCTGTTAGCATTGACCCTTAAAACCCCACCAATCTATTTGTCTTTATTTTTTACTTACACGTCATCCATAGTAGAACTATTCGCCTGTGCACTTAAGAATTTACGCGCAGATTTCAATGTGAAAACTAAGAATGCCCATGCTCCGCCCAGACTACTCCATGCCCCGCCCCTTTTAAAGAATTTTTCATTTGTGCATGTAGTAGCAAGTACATGCGGATGCAGGCGGCTTTTAAACTCAGCTTGGCGCACGCCGTCCTGACTCGTGTGCATATCTCCTGGTTTTGGTGCACGCCAGACTTTTAAAATTCACCCTAATATGCACAGGTTATAAAATATGAGTACATATGCTCGTGTATGTGAAAACCATGAACTGCACAAGTTCAGGCTTATCCGGAGAAGTAGCAGCACTTATCTGGATGAGTTCTGATTTATCCAGATAAATAGCGGAATTTAGCTGGATAAGTCTGATAGCAAGTTTAAAAAATCACTACATATCTGGCTAAATCTGATAGCCAGATAAATAGAGTTGTTAGACTTATCTGGCTATCTAACTTAGGAAAATAAGTAGCATTTTAAAACTTCTCTGGCTAAGTAGTACTTTTATTTTTTTTTTTACTTATCCA
Source organism: Rhinatrema bivittatum (assembly GCF_901001135.1). Lineage (NCBI taxonomy): Eukaryota > Metazoa > Chordata > Amphibia > Gymnophiona > Rhinatrematidae > Rhinatrema > Rhinatrema bivittatum. The sequence goes on along the minus strand of NC_042628.1, from coordinate 48,180,940 downwards.
GCTATCTTACATATCCGGATAAGTCCAAAAAGTGCTACGTAGACAGACAAGTAGTGCTTTTCAGACTTTTCTGGCTAAGTAGCACCTGTTGTTACTTGGATGGATAAATCGATATATAGCCAGTTAAGTGCCATTACTTATCCAGATAAGTTCAAATTTGTCCGTCTACGTAGCGCCAAAGGCACTACTAAGTTTGATAAATCAGAATTTAGCCGGACAAGTTTGAGCAAATTATATACTCACGGTTTTCTACATCAAATTAGGGATACGTGAGTAGATTATACTTGTCTTCTTTAGACGCATTTACAATCCCCCCCATAAGTCAGTTTTTACATGCGTAAGTCAGGGGATTTTCTAACATGCGCTTGGCAATGAAATAACAAGTTTTAGTCTACCAGTTCTCCCAGTCCATCTCCAGCTCATGAAGATCATCCTGACTCTTCAGCCTTAAGTCTCCCTATTTCACACAGATCCCCCACCCAGTCATTTTTTCATGTTTAAGATGTTTACAATCAGTTACGCTAGATAATAACTAGATGTAAAAATGCACAACTAAAAGACTTACACACATCACTTTGGCAGGCTGTAAAATAGCAACTTGCTTGTACAAATGTTGGCCCCACCCTGGAATGTCCCTGGCCCGCCCCTTTTTTTACACAAGCAAATTAACTTGCAGACCCTGATTTATGCATGCATGCTGTGGTTTTTAATATAGCATATACTTGTGTATACGCTATTTTATGCACACAAGTTTTGAATATTTACCTTTAAGTGGGTAAATAGGCTTTTGAAAATTGCTACGATTGTATGTTACATATATTTGTGTAATTCCTTTGAAAATTCAACAGATGGGGTAATTTTCAAAAGGATTTACACACAAAACTGGGTTTTGCACTTGTAAATGCACTTTACTCGTGTAAGTGGACTTTTGAAAATTGCTACATTATATGCCATTGAATTGTCCATAGGATTTACCCATGTAAGTGCACTTTACACGCATAAATGGCTTTTGCTACAATAGTATATTACATTTATATGCGTAACTCTTCTGAGAATTACCTCCATGGTGGTAATATGTGCAGAGGTTTACCTACATTAGGAGGGTGCGTTTCTAGAGACAGAATTTATAGCCTTAAAAATTTGCATTTTCAAACATATGCACATTTATTTACCTTTTCCTTAGGCAATTTTCAAAGGGAAATGTGGCCAGTATGAATATTGCTCTCTTTCTGCATAGATACTCCTTCTCCCCAGCACACACACAGCCACCTTTTGCCCTCCTGTAGAGATCCCCGAGGCAGTCCACTGTTTACCTTTCTCCACTGAGAAAACTGACTATCTTCTATCTAGTTTGCAATCCACAATAGGACATTGCCCCATATCCCATGACTTTTTAATTTTCTCAGGAGTCTCTCATGGGGCACTTTCTCAAATGCCTTTTGAACATCGAAATATACTACACCTATTGGCTCACCATTATCCACCTGTTTATTAACCCCTTCAAAAAACGTAGCAGATTGGTGAGGCAAGATTTCCCTTGTGTAAATCCATTCTGGCTGTGCCCCATTAAAACATGTCGTTCTATATGCTCTGTGATTTTGTTCTTTTGAATAGTTTCCACAATTTGTCCTGGTACTGAAGTCAGACTCACCAGTCTATAGTTCCCTGCATCACCCCTGGAGCCCTTTTTAAAGATTGTGGTTACAATGGTCATTCTCCAGTCTTTGAGTACAATGAATGATTTTAATGATATGTTACAAATAACTAGTAATAGATCTGCATTTTCATTTTTTAGTTCTTTGAGAACTCTGGATTGTATACCATCTGGTCTGGGTGACTTGCTACTCTTTACTTAGTCTGCCGTATTATATCTTCTAGTTTCACTATGATTTGTTTCAATTCATCTGAATCATCACCACTGAATACATTTTCCAGCATGGATATCTTCCTAACATCCTCTCCAGTAAAAATAGACGCAAAGAATTTAGTTTTCAGTGATGGCCTTATCTTCTCAAAGTGCCTCTTTAACTCCTTAGTCATCCAACAGTCAAACCGACTGCCTTACAAGCTTCCTGCTTCAAACATATTTTTTAAAGTTTTTATTATGAGTTTTTGCTTCTATGGCCAACTCTTTTTCAAATTCGCTTTTAGCCTGCCTTATCAATGTTTTACTTCTAATTTCCTAATGCTTATGCTTTTACCTATTTTCTTCGGATGGATCCTTTTTCCAATTTTTGAATAAAGTTCTTTTGGCTAAAATAGTCTTTCACCTCACCTTTTAACCATGCCGCCAGTTGTTTGGCCTTCTTTCCACTTTTTTTAATGCATGAAATTCACCTGGACTGGACTTCCAGACCATGCATGATGTAAATTCTTAGAGGATAACTTTAAAACAAGCACGTGCACGCGCATATACACAGTATCTTTATTTATTTATTTGACAGTTTTTTAATACTGTCGTTTGGAAATACCATCACAACGGTTTACAAATCAAACAATAAGAGTATAAAATAACAAACTTCTAATACAAATTATTACTAAAATAATACACTTGATTTTATATCATGCATGCAAATGTGTAACACTATAGGCCGAATTCTAAAATGGCTGCATGCGTAAAAATCGGGACTTAAGTGCGTGGCCAGGACCTGCGCGTGCTATATGGATTTTCAAAAGAGCCCTGTTACGCATGTAAGTCTCAATACGTACACAAGTGCTGGGCCCTGAAAAAGGGGCAGGCCGGGAGCGTAGTCTGGGTGGGAAGGGGCAGGGCAGGACAGCGGCCATTAGCCACTGTCCAGGGGAAGCGTGCGCCGGCAGTTGGTCGGTGAGCGCAAACTACTTCTGCTCCAGGAGAGCAGTAAGTCATAAAACAAAACAAACCTAAGTCGATAGGAAGAGTTTAGGGGATGAGGAGGAGAGAGGAAGAGAGAGGGAGTTTAGGTAGGAGGGTAGGGAACTGGGGGAGGCTCGTGCATGTTATAAAATTGGTGTGTCCATGTGTACACACTGGGAACTACTCGCACATAAACATACGTGCACTCCTTTTAAAATCTACCCCTATACACATAAATCTATCCAACAACATGTTCACATATCTAAAAGATACGTGGCACATATTTTCAACATAGCCAGATAAGTAGTGTTTTAACCCTTATCCAGCTGTCTTAGTACCTGATTCACTAAGCATTTTTCCCCATAGACACAAAATGGGAGAAAAGCCTTAATGAATCTGGCCCTTAATTAGCTGGATAACTAGTGGTTCTTAAGACTTATCCGGCTAAGTGGCAACAAAGCTACCACTTATGCGGAGAAGTTAAAATTTATCCAGATAAGTAGCAGAAATCTGCTAAGCGCACACATTTGTGCTCCTAGTTTTAATCATTTATATGAGGAAATATAACTCTTGTATTTTCCATAGCACTTGTTAGCTTTTATAACCTGTGCATGTGAAGGAAATTGCCAGCTTTACCAGTTAGTTCACTAGTTTGCCCAGTCTATCTCTAATCATCAAGATCCTCCTGCTTCCTCAGCCTGAACTTCCTCAATCTACTCAGACCCCTCACCCAGTCAGTATTTGTCTATATAGATTTTTTCATTTCTGTCAGATTATCAGGGGGTGTAAATATGCACAGGTAAAAGCCACATGCACATTGTTGTCGCAGAGCTATAGATTTACTTAATGTCTTCCCTCCATTCATTAAGTCAAACTTGATCTCACTATGATCACTGTTGCCATTGTTACCTCACACCATTGTTACCTCACACCTAATCCTGCATTCCACTAAGAATTCCATCTAAAATGACTCCTCCCGCGTTGGTTCCCAAACCAACTGCTCCATGAAGCAGTCATTTATTTCATCTAGAAACGTAACCTTTCTAGCGTGTCCTGATGCTACATTTACCCAGTCAATATTGGGGTAATTGAAATCTCCAAAATCAACAGAAGCCAACCTTGCACGTAAGCAAGTACTCACATAAACATGGTGCAGGACAAAACATATAGTTCCATTGAAACTTCAAATGTATTTTTTATTATAGCGTCAAGTATTCAAAGGAGAGGCAACTCCATTCCAGGTAATCAAGTGAGACAACAATTAAAGTCCCCCGACACGGTCCGTGTTTCGAGTAAGCTGCATCAGGAGGGACCACGGCGAATGTTTAATCTATAATAGAATAACATATATCACGAACGGAACAATACAGGCTGCTAATAAGGAATTATGCAATGTAAAAGCGTACCTTCAGTGTTGACAGCAGGAGCGCAATATCTTGTAATAGTGACAGCCATTTAAAGGAAAAAATGGCGCGAAAGAGAAAAAGAAAATCCCTCTCGCGAGATGCTGAGAGCGGTAGGTACACAGTGACACATATGCAGAATTAGTGACTCATTAATAGAATAGATACCATTCTATTTCCTTATTTAAACCTTTCGGTGAAACTGTGTCCAAAGTGAAGATCCAGCGCTGTTCTCTCCGACCGAGTATCCCAGCAAAATCACCCCCCCGACGAGGGGGCGCGACTTCCTCCAGGACTAGGAAGGAGAGAGCAGCAACGGAATGACCCGCCTGGAGCCAGTGTGAGACCAAAGGCTCATCACTTCTAGAGGATCTGATATTGCAACAGTGCTCAATGATCCTTGTCTTAATCATTCGCGAAGTTTTACCCACATATAGCAGGGGGCAGGGGCACTTAACCACATATACCACCCCTTTAGTGGTGCAGTCAGTTTTGGAGAATAGTTTAAACACACGTCCAGTCTGAGGGTGTACAAATTCTGTAAACAATTCCGTATGCTGGCACATGATACAGTGGCCACAGGGAGAGTGTTGGCCTCTCACATCTAATCGCATTTCACTGGAGTGGCTCGCTGTGTGTACCAGCCGGTCCCGTAGATTGGTCCCTCTTTTGAAGGTGAACCGGAGTGATTCATGCATAAGGTCATTCAAAGAAAGAGCTGACCAATGTCTTTTTATCATATTGGCTATAGATCTGCCTACGACCGAGAAAGGAAGAATACAGTTCAGAGATGTGTCATCGGAGGGTGAAGGTGATGTAAAAAGCCATTCGCGATGAGTATAAAGTGCCCGCTTAAACGCCTTCTTTATAACCCTCGATGGATAACCCCTCTCTAAAAATCGGACAGATAGGCTCTGAGCTTGTGACAAAAAATCAGTGCGATCAGAACAAAGTCTGCGGAGTCTCAAAAATTGTCCGGTAGGGATGTTATCACGAAGTGCTCTGGGATGACAGCTACTATAGGCTAACAAAGTGTTTCGGTCCGTATGTTTACGGAACAGTGAGGTTTCAAAACGGTCACCCCTCCAGTTGATGGCCACATCCAAAAAGGAAATCTGTGTAGAATGAATGCTAAAGTTAAACTGAATGTGTGGATTACGGGAATTAACCCAGTCACTGTATCATGTGCCAGCATACGGAATTGTTTACAGAATTTGTACACCCTCAGACTGGACGTGTGTTTAAACTATTCTCCAAAACTGACTGCACCACTAAAGGGGTGGTATATGTGGTTAAGTGCCCCTGCCCCCTGCTATATGTGGGTAAAACTTCGCGAATGATTAAGACAAGGATCATTGAGCACTGTTGCAATATCAGATCCTCTAGAAGTGATGAGCCTTTGGTCTCACACTGGCTCCAGGCGGGTCATTCCGTTGCTGCTCTCTCCTTCCTAGTCCTGGAGGAAGTCGCGCCCCCTCGTCGGGGGGGTGATTTTGCCGGGATACTCGGTCGGAGAGAACAGCGCTGGATCTTCACTTTGGACACAGTTTCACCGAAAGGTTTAAATAAGGAAATAGAATGGTATCTATTCTATTAATGAGTCACTAATTCTGCATATGTGTCACTGTGTACCTACCGCTCTCAGCATCTCGCGAGAGGGATTTTCTTTTTCTCTTTCGCGCCATTTTTTCCTTTAAATGGCTGTCACTATTACAAGATATTGCGCTCCTGCTGTCAACACTGAAGGTACGCTTTTACATTGCATAATTCCTTATTAGCAGCCTGTATTGTTCCGTTCGTGATATATGTTATTCTATTATAGATTAAACATTCGCCGTGGTCCCTCCTGATGCAGCTTACTCGAAACACGGACCGTGTCGGGGGACTTTAATTGTTGTCTCACTTGATTACCTGGAATGGAGTTGCCTCTCCTTTGAATACTTGACGCTATAATAAAAAATACATTTGAAGTTTCAATGGAACTATATGTTTTGTCCTGCACCATGTTTATGTGGGTAATTGAAATCTCCCATTATTACTGTGCTGCCAAATTTGCTAGCTTCCCTAATTTGTGTTACTATTTCATCATCTCTCTGTTCATTTCAGCCAGGTGGACAGTAGTATATCCCAACCACTATACTCTTCCCCATCACAGATAGAAGTTCCACCCATAAAGATTCTACTGTGCATTTAGTTTCCCTAACATAAAGAGCCACCCCCCCCCGACACTAAGTTGATCCCACCCTATTCACTGCAATATAATTTGTACCCTGGTATAGCACTGTCCCATTGGTTATCTTCCTTCCACCAGGTCTTTGAGATGACAATTATGTCTCCCTCTTCATTCACTGCTATACATTTTTCCCCTCCCATCTTAGTTTTTAGACTTCTGGCATTAGCATACAGATATTTCAAAGTATGTTTTTTTGTTTATATTAACAATCTGCTTATCACCTGACAGGGGCAATTTAGAATCTTTTCTTTGCTGATAGGAACATGGGCTACTTTTTAGTTTATCAGAACCTCTCTATCAGGATGCCTTATCTCCTGTTATTTTAGTATCCTTTGAAGATACCTCCCGCTGCCGACTTTTAGACTGTCAGCTTTCCCCTATGTTCTAGTTTAAAAGCTGTCTATCTCCTTTTTGAAGGCTAGCGGTAGCAGCATGGTTCCACCCTTTTGAAATAGGCTCCCCTTCCCCAAAATGTTGCCCAGTTCCTTACAAAACTGAATCCCTCTTCCCTGCACCATTGCCTCATCCACACATTGACACTCCGGGGCTCTGCCTGCCTCTGGTGACCTGCGCGTGGAACAGGAAGCATTTCAGAGAACGCTACCTGGAAGTGCTGGATTTCAACTTTCTACCTAAGAACCTAAATTTGGCTTCCAGAACCTCCCTCCCACACCTTCCTATGTCGATGGTACCCACCTAGACCACGACAGCCGGCTCCTCCCCAGCACTGTTTAAAATCCTCTCTCAGTGAGGTCTGCCACCTTCGCAACAGGCAGGCAAGTTACCATGCGATCCTCAAGGCCACCTGCCCGGTATCAGGTTCTGGAAGGAGCCACAGTGAGGAGTCCCTGGCTGAGGACTGTCACTACAATGCCTGGTCTAGATTAGGAGGAAAGGGGGTATTTATAAAATGGGGAAACCCCCCCAGGTAGTCAAGCATGAAGGTTTGTGGTCCTACTGCCTGTTCAGCTGGAAGTCCAAAGGAACAAGAGGAAACTTCCAGCCCAGAACCCAGCAATACAAAATTAAAACAAATTTTAGCTTGTAATCTCTTCAGGAAAGAGTATATATTGTTAATGCCCTTTGAGTTACAGGAATGCAGTTTACCTTGAGATTTTATCTCCTCTTCCTAGGAAAAAGTCAGCCATCCCACTGACCCGGGAAGAGACTCGCCCACTCCTTTCTCCACAGGCCCACGGCCCCACTGACCCAGGAACAGAGCCAGGCATCCATTCCCTCACTGAATCAGAGCTTGCTCATCCAGGAACAGACTAACTTGCCCTTCCTCCGCTGGCTCAGTTCCTCACTGTTTTGCGCTGTGCCTCCTTAATTTCTTCTTTTTTTTTTTTTTGTTGGCCTTAGTCTTTGCTTGTCTGACCTCGGCTGGTCTCCAGTCAGTACAGCTCCATGGTACCACAGGTGTGGCACAGGGAAAGAGCTCTCTGGTTCATAAACTGAATGTGAATAGCACCTGCTGCTGTCTGCTTCCTTACTGTGCCATGAGGTTGTTGCAAGTGGTTATCTTAGGCACTCTTGCCCCTCTCTAGCCTTCTGTGACTCGCAGCGCTCACATTGAGTCCTTTTGGTTGGAGCGCCATGTCCCTTTGAAAATCTGCGACCTGCCATCCTCTCACCAAGCTATGACTTATTTTATAAGAGCAATGGGATTTATTTTTTCACGTTTGGTTGCATGCAGCACGCTGTGGCATGGAGGGCATGAAGTCTTTTGGGATGGATAATGTGGGGAGGTAGGGGTTAAAGAAGAGAGGATTTGACCCTGGCCTGAAAGAAGGAAGCAACTGCTTAACGACGGTATAGAAAAGATTTTAAATAAATAAATAAATGCTTGCTTGCTCTTGACTCTGCCAAAGGGACTTTTCTTCCTTCTGGTACATAAATATTGTGGAAGCTGAGGGGTGCGTGTCCAAGGATAGTGCTCTGGTTAAGATTGTCCATTCCAGGCGGTGAGAATGGAAATCAGAGATGTCCAGGGGGAACCGTTCCACCAACAACAAAGCCCTTCTCACTGTTGCCTCCCCTGTGGTCTTGGCGGAGCAGTGTTTATGCGAAGATTTCCTGGAGTGCAGGCAGCCACGCCCACATCTGGAACCTTTCTTTAAGCTCCGCTCTTAGTGTAGGTCCTAGGAGACTGGTTTCTGGCTGGATTGCAAATGCTTGCCCTTTGCTAACAGCAAGCCTGAGAAATTGATGTAAAAGCTTCCTATCATCATTCCCATGACACCAGCGCTCCTCTCCTGACACTGCTGTAACTCGCTGAGCTCTAATCCTGGCCCTACCAGTGTCCCTCTGTGATCTTGTGTCAGCCACTTTATCTCCCTGCTCATCAGTCAACTCAACTTTAATTGGTTAGTAATAATAACATTATCCCCGCTTGTATTTGCAAGGACACCAAACTCAGCCTCCTAGAGCTGCATGTTTTCATGTGCTATGATGGGAAAAGCACGTTTGATGCTATATGAATGAAAGGTGCACAGTCACACACTGAACATGGAAGGCTGGATTGCTTTAGCCTTTGCATCATTCACCAAGTCACTGAGCGGACACTGACGTCCCAAGGGGTAGATTCGGGGATTCTGTCCATTGGTAGGTGAACAGACGTGACCAAGTAGAAAAGCATCGAGGCTCAGAATAACAGAATAGAGAACCTGAGGGAGTTGTTAGGTGATATTCCTGCAGTAAGGGAGCACAACCAATGGAAAATATAGCAGAATGGAGATTGGGAGCAGCTTAGATAAAAGGCAACAAACCAAACCTCCTTATAAGGAGGAGAAATGCAGGCCAAACATGGAATGGAAAAGATGAGGCAGACAGCTGCACTCTGTACCGAGCAGAGAGGCTGCAGGCAGGGAGCGAGGCAGTCCCAGGCTGACCAATTCAGCACATACCTCACAAACCGCATTGCTCTGGACCCTGTCACCGAGACACAGGGACAGTAACTTTCAAACTGGCGCGTGGGTGCACACGTGCGTGTGTGCGTCGGCCCGTGCCCAGGGCCGCAACTGTTTTATCCATCGCGTGCATATATGCGCGCATGTCCTGAAGTAGCCTGGCCGCGCGCACACGTGTGCCAAATTTTAAGTGGGGGGCACGCACGCGCGCAGAAATGTCCTTCTACTCCGTAAATTGTGGAATTTTGAAAGAGGCGCGCCGACACTATTCCCAGTTTTACCAGTTCGTCTCCAGTTTACCCAGTTGAGAGAGAATCTCCAACCCCCCCCAGTTAACCCCGACCTTAAAATCCTTCATATCTGCCTATTTGTCTTAATTTTTTTTAACTTCCACTTCCACGGCAGAAGTAACGTTATGCAGCAGATCACGTAAGTATTGACACGCACATCTCAGATTCACGCCTCGGAGCACCCCGTACCTCACCCGAGATGTGTACGCTCCAGGAGATGCAAGCATATCCAGGTGCTTTTTCCATACGATCTACGGAATAGTCGTCGGGTACCGGCTCCTGTATCAACAAAGCCGTGTTTTTCTCTTTAAACACTCACTTGGAATGGGAATGTCCCAGGCGATCACAACTTCTCTCTCTTGCATTGTGCTCTCAATGGGGGTAATTTTCAAAAGGAGTTGCGCGTGTAACTGTAACTACTATTGAAGCAATTTTCAAAAGCCCACTTAACTCGAGTAAAGTGTATTTCCTAGAGAAAAACCCAGTTTTACTTGAGTAAATGCTTTTTAAAATCAGGCCCAATGTTTTCTTGGTACATTAATTTTACACAGTTTCCAGTGAATAAGCCGTGCTACCTTATCGTGTCTCTCTGCCTTTAGACAGCAGCACATTACATCCAGTGATGAGCTGTGTAACCATTTCTAGTTTGGTTTTACAGAATCTGCATATGTCCACTTTACCAATTTTTCTATGCTGGCAATGAACCTTCTTGTCTGTAGTCCACTATCCTGTGTTGCAATTATCAAACTCTCATTTCTAGGTTTCAGTTCACCTCTCCTTGGCCACTGCATGTGAACTATATGGGGTTATTGCAGTAACTCTTTGTTATTTGCCACTTTATTCGTGCTTCTGCCAGTTCTCTCTTCGTTTGCTGGTCTGATTCGTTAGTTAAGAACATGCCATACTGGGTCAGACCAAGGGTCCATCAAGCCCAGCATCCTGTTTCCAACCGTGGCCAATCCAGGCCATAAGAACCTGGCAAGTACCCAAAAACTAAGTCTATTCCATGTAACCATTGCTAATGGCAGTGGCTATTCTCTAAGTCAACATAATTAATAGCAGTTAATGGACTTCTCCTCCAAGAACTTATCCAAACCGTTTTTGAACCCAGCTACACTAACTGCACTAACCACATCCTCTGGCAACAAATTCCAGAGCTTTATTGTGTGTTGAGTGAAAAAGAATTTTCTCCGATTAGTCTTAAATGTGCTACTTGCTAACTTCCTGGAATGCCCCGTAGTCCTTCTATTATTCGAAAGTATAAATAACCGAGTCACATCGACTCGTTCAAGACCTCTCATGATCTTAAAGACCTCTATCATATCCCCCCTCAGCCATCTCTTCTCCAAGCTAACAGCCCTAACCTCTTCAGTCTTTCCTCATAGAGGAGCTGTTCCATCCCCTTTATCATTTTGGTTGCCCTTTTCGGTACCTTCTCCATCGTAACTATATCTTTTTTGAGATGCGGCGACCAGAATTGTACACAGTATTCAAGGTACAGTCTCACCATGGAGCGATATAGAGGCATTATGACATTTTCCATTTTATTAACCATTCCTTTCCTAATAATTCCTAACATTCTGTTTGCTTTTTTGACTGCTGCAGCACACTGAGCCAACAATTTTAAAGTATTATCCACTATGATGCCTAGATCTTTTTCCTGGGTGATAGCTCCTAATATGGAACCTAACATCATGTAACTACAGCAAGGGTTATTTTTCCCTATATGCAACACCTTGCACTTGTCCACATTAAATTTCATCTGCCATTTGGATGCCCAATCTTCCAGTCTTGCAAGGTCCTCCTGTAATGTATCACAGTCTGCTTGTGATTTAACTACTCTGAATAATTTTGTATCATCCGCAAATTTGACAATCTCACGTGTTGTATTCCTTTCCAGATCATTTATATATATATTGAAAAGCACCGGTCCAAGTACAGATCCCTGAGGCACTCCACTGTTTACCCTTTTCCACTGAGAAAAATGACCATTTAATCCTACTCTCTGTTTCCTGTCTTTTAACCAGTTTGTAATCCATGAAAGGACATCGCCTCCTATCCCATGACTTTTTAGTTTTTGTAGAAGCCTCTCATTAGGAACTTTGTCAAATGCCTTCTGAAAATCCAAATACACTACATCTACCAGTTCAACCTTTATCCACATGTTTATTAACCCCTTCAAAAAAATGAAGCAGGTTTATTAGACAAGACCTCCCTTGGGTAAATCCATGTTGACTGTGTTCCATTAAATCATGTCTTTCTAAATGCTCTACGATTTTGATCTTGAGAATAGTTTTCACTATTTTTCCCAGCACTGAAGTCAGGCTCACTGGTCTATAGTGACCCAGATTGCCCCTGGAGCCTTTTTTAAATATTGGGATTAAATTGGCCACCCTCCAGTCTTCAGGTACAATGGATGATTTTAATGATAGGCTACAAATTTTAACTAATAGATCAGAAATTTCATTTTTTTAGTTCCTTCAGTACCCTAAGATGCATACCATCCAGTCCAGGTGATTTGCTACTCTTTAGTTTGTCAATCTGGCCTACTACATCTTCCAAGTTCACAGCGATTTCGTTCAGTTCGTCTGACTCATCACCGCTGAAAACCATCTCCTGAACTGGTATCTCCCCAACATCCTCATTAGTAAACACGGCATGCTCAGTAGCCTCAGGTTGCCAGTCAAAAGTTTCTAGAAACTTTGACAGAAGTTTTTCCCGCGAGAAGGCTCCATCAGTGACGTCACCCATATGTGAGGGCTAGCATCCTGCTTGTCCTGGGATAATTTAAATTTACAGGTGAATTTACTAATTAATCAGCTAGTGTCCTACAAGGGGATGATTAAACTTTCAATAAGGGCTGGTACAATAGTATGATTTAGATAAGACCCTGATTGAGTTTTAATGAGAAAGTGTCTTGTGCCTAAAAATCAAGGGTTGAGTGGGTGGGAAAGACAGACACTAGAATTAACTATCTCTGGCTTGCTTATTACCTCAGACACACACAAACTCTAAATAATATATCCTTTAATTTCACCTTTCACCAAACTTTTATAAGCCCAAAAATTTCTGAAAGCTATACTTACCAATCCTCTTTAACCACGGTTAAATTAATCTTCACTCAGTTCATGGAAGGTCCTCCTCTACTGCAAAGGGTGTGGGACCTCTGGAAGCTGGGGCTGTGGAAGTCAATCCCTGGATTTCTTGCGGTGACCTCTGGACTCCTCTCCCGGGGGATGCTGGGAGCAGTATGCAGATAAGCCTTCCGGTCCTCCTCTACTGCAAAGAGTGCGGGGCCTCTGGAAGCTGGGGCTGTGGAAATCAATCCCTGGATCGCTTGCGGTGACCTCTGGACTCCTCTCCCGGGGGATGCTGGGAGCAGTATGCAGATGAGCCTTCCGGTCCTCCTCTACTGCAAAGGAGATACATACTGCAAAGGAAATACATAATGTATTTCTATAAGACCCATAACGCCCTGAGCTCTAGGGATACACAATCGCAGCATATACTAGTTCTTGTCTCATTGGTATGAAGGAGCTTTCTTGTTTTTACATCCAGTTTTTAAAGACCTTTATGGGGCCAGTTTACTATTCCAAAGCTCAGCTGTATGAGAGTACAGCTATTGCAAGCTGATAGCTTATATCTTATTCCGTGATGAGAAAAGAGACTTATTTTTTGCTAATTGGGTTTCCTTTTGTGGGACTACTATTTTCTGCCATTTATTTTTTGTACCTGTATTTGATTGCTGTTAATACTATATCAGTCATATGTCCAGTAGCACTTATATCTTATTCCATGCTGTTAAAGCACTTTTCAATGTCAGTTTCATTCTCCTGTAGTATTCTTTACTGATCTTCTCTCCCAGTACTTTATGCCAAATTTTTCCACCTTCCTTTACTCCTAAGTATTTGTATACTCCTTCCTGCTCCAGTTCCTTTATATTGTAATCTTCATTCAGAGAGATTTTTTTCAGTTTTCCTTTAAGGAAAGTTGCCTTTGCACATTTATCCAAACCAAATGTCATCTTGGTATCAGAGAAACTCTTCACTACTCAGGGTTGTTCTGCTAAACTGCACTCCCTTTGCTCGCTAGAATCAGGGGTTCCATTTCTTTGCTGTGACGTGCTGGCTGTAATCAGATCATGGTTCAGTTATTTATATTTTTGGATTTTTTACGGCTAGCAATGATTACTTTCTACACACTACTTTCTCACCTTTTTTGTAGTATTTGTACGAACCTGCCATTTTTGCCATTATATTTTTTGGTTATGTGTAGTCTTTTATTTGTTAATTACTGCAATTCAATATTTATATAAATCTGTAGAAGAACTTCATTTTTTCTCGTTTCCCTATGTATTTTGGGTTTCCTTTTATGGAACTATTATTTTTTGCCATTTAATTTTTTGTACTGTATTTGATCACTTTTCATACTATATCGTATGTCCAGTAGTGGTATAAAAATGTTAAGTATTATTCTTAGGAATTACAGAGTAAGAATGTAATATTGAATTATGGAAGGATAGGGCTGGAAAGGACATCAAAAGGTCATATAGTCCATCTCATGCCTCCAGGCAGGATCCACTGTGCCACAGAAAGAGTTAAGGAAGGAAAAATAAAAGGCAGAAAGTGGCTGCATGTTTTTAAGAAGACAAGTGGTGATGGGGGTCAGAAGAAGATATAGTGGACCTGGAATAAAGATAAATTCTAAGAGTATTTTTAGGAAAGTAGAACATAGGAAAAGTGGGATGAACTGGCTGATAGAACATCAATAAAGGAAGCAGGATGGGCAAGGAAAGGAATGTACCGTAGCTTTACACTGAAGCAGGACTGACCTTAGGAGGGTGGTGCAGAGCCCAGAACGAATTAACCACAGTCAGACCTGGAATGCTGAAATTATAGTGTCAGGATTGGGGCATCATAGTGGATAATACTTTAAAATCGTCAGCTCACTGTGCTGCAGCAGTCAAAAAAGCAAACAGAATGTTAGGAATTATTAGGAAGGGAATGGTTAATAAAACGGAAAATGTCATAATGCCTCTATCGCTCCATGGTAAGACCACACCTTGAATACTGTGTACAATTCTGGTCGCTGCATCTCAAAAAAGATATAGTTGCGATGGAGAAGGTACAGAGAAGGGCAACCAAAATGATAAAGGGGATGGAACAGCTCCCCTATGAGGAAAGGCTGGAGAGGTTAGGGCTGTTCAGCTTAGAGAAGAGAAGGCTGAGGGGGGATATGATAGCGGTCTTTAAGATCATGAGAGGTCTTGAACGAGTAGATGTGACTCGGTTATTTACACTTTCGAATAATAGAAGGACTAGGGGGCACTCCCTGAAGTTAACAAGTAGCACATTTAAAACTAATCAGAGAAAATTATTTTTCACTCAACGGACAATTAAGCTCTGGAATTTGTGCCAGAGGATGTGGTTAGTGCAGTTAATGTAGCTGGGATTAAAAAAGGGTTTGGATAAGTTCTTGGAAGAGAAGTTCATTAACTGCTATTAAACAAGTTGACTTATTTTTTATTTATTTATTGGGTTTTATATACCGTCACTCGGATTCCATTGTAACGGTTTTCGGAATAGCCATGGCTTGGGGAATAGCCATGGCTATTACTGGCATCAGTAGCATGGGATCTACTTAGTGTTTGGGTACTTGCCAGGTACTTGTAGCCTTGATTGGCCACTGTTGGAAACAGAATGCTGGGCTTGATGGACCCATGGTCTGACCCAGTATGGCAATTTCTAATATTTTTATGTGTAACTTCTTTGAAAATTCATCTAATTTTCAAAGTAAACTTGTGTGTATATGTTTGCTTTCAAAATTACCCCACCAAAACTATCCACATGCAATTACATGCTATTTTTGGATTTAAAAAAATAGAATATATGAGCATTCCTGCAAATTCCTCCACAATTCTGGCCCCAGAAACACTGTTCAGTCCAGATAAGTTTAGGCATATATAGGACATACATGCATAAAGTTAATCCACATATTGGACAGCAAATTTTATAACAAGCCATATCAATGGTTTTATCCATGGAAATGCCTTTGAAAATTACCCTCAAAAGAATTAAAGATGAATAATGTCAACAAGGTTGACTCATAAACAAGTGAAAAAGATACTGATAAATTATGTAAATCAGAGACAAAGGGTAGGCAGCAAGAATCAAATGTAAGGAGAAGGAAAATTGGTTCTTACCTGCTAATTTTTGTTCCTGTAGTACCACAGATCAGTGCAAACTCCTGGGTTTTGCCTCTCTGCCAGTAGATGGAGACAGATAACATTTCAATGGCACTGTACATAACCCAGTATGCCACCTGCAGTCCCTCAGTATTGACCTGTGCCCAAGCCAAGATGACAGCAAACACCATAAATTTCTAAGCAAATTTCTAAGCAAACTCCCTCCCCTCTAATGAACTGGAAGAAGGTGAAGTTGCCCAAAAAGGCAATGGAAAACTTGTTTCCCAAATTTATCATGTGATCAGCATTGAAATCCTCCAATAACTCTGCACTATATACAAAGCAACAGTACAAGCGGTGGACTCTCCCCCCCAGTAAATGGGCAGGTTTCTGGACTGATCTGTGGTACTAAAGCAAGAAAAAATAAGCAGGTAAGAACCAAATTTTCCTTTCCCTGAACATACCCAGATCAGTCCAGACTCCTGGGATGTATCTAAGCTCCCCTTAACTCGGGTGGGACCTGGAGAGTTCTGCTCAAAGAACACTCTCAAAGCGCATGGAATCTGGAGCCCCCAACATCCAAGCAATAATACCTAGCAAAAGCGTGCAACGACCTCCCAGTAGCCACCCAGCAAATTTCATGCTGAGACACCTATTGTGATTCAGCTCAGGAAGTCGCCTGAGAAACCGTCGAGTGCACCCCTAAAACCCTGGGCGCCCTTTAGAAATGTTTGTCAACTCAATTGCTTCCTTCAGCCACCACATAATTGTAGCATTAGATGCCTTACTTCCCTTCTTTGGACACCTCCACAGTACAAAGAGGTAGGGGTGTGCATTCGTTTTGAACTTAAATGGAAAACGCAACTTTTTTTTTTTTTAACTTAAAAAAAAGATGAGGCTTAAACGATCGGCGTCACTCTGACGTGGCGCCGACGTCACGTGATTCCCCTCGGGTTCGCTCCCGGACCCCTCGTTGGGCTCAAAAGGAACTTTTGGCCAGCTTGGGGGGGCCTCCTGACCCCCCCAAGCTGGCCAAAAGTGCCTTTTGGGCCCAACGAGGGGTCCGGGAGCGAACCCGAGGGGAATCACGTGACGCCGCGTCACTCCGACGTGACGCCGACGTCACGTGCTCCTTGTAAAGGAGTTCAGGAATGGCGTCCTGACCCCGCTGGACCACCAGGGAGTTTTGGTAAGTCTTGGGGGGGGGGGGGGGGGGATTAAGGCGGGTGAGGGGTTTTAATTTTTATTTGCACATATGGACATAGACTCAACTTATGGAATTCTCCATATGTCCATATTGACCGCAAATGGGACCCCCTTTCGACTTATGGACTTATGAACTTAAACTTTTGGTCTGCACATCCCTACAAAGAGGTGATCCAATCTACAGAAATCATGTAACCTTTAGATACTTCAATAATGCATGCCTCCCATCTAAGAGCCTAAGTTCCCCTGTGTGAGGCATAGAGGAATCAAAATCTGGAAAAGCTGGAAGCTCCACTTTCTAACTAAGATGGAATGCCAAGACTACCTCAGGCAGAAAAGAAGGCACCATGCATAAAGATACCCCCGAAACTGACATCTGTAGAAAGGGATCTCGACACGACAGCATCTGTAGCTCCAAAATTCTCCTGGCTGAACAAATATTGACCAAGAAAACCACTTTAAGAATCATGCCCTTAACCATAGCTCTCGTTAGTGGTTCAAACCGAGAGCTCTTTAGTGTTTCAAACCAAGCCTCACACAATCCTTTAAAGACTAGATTCAGATTCCAAGACAGCAAATGTTCCGCACCTGAGGATGTAACCTCTTAGCTCACCAAGTAGCAAGAGATGTGCGGACAGAGTGCAACCTAATGTCACTACCTGGACTCACAGTTAAAGGCAGTCCCTTCACCAGAACCTTTCTGTAGAAAAGCCAAAATATGTGACACCATAGCCTGAACAGGCTGAGGCTGCACTCCATCAACAGCAGACCAGGACTCAAAGATCCTCCAAATTTGTAATAAAGTGCAATAAGGTGGAAATAACAGCTTCGGAATATCCCCTCCATCTCAGTCGTCTCCTCTCAGAAGCAAAGCTGTGAGACAGAAGTGAGCTACCTGACCTGAAAATATTGGGCCCTGTTGGAAAAGAGTCGACTGATGTCTGAACCTCAGGAACCCATCTACGGCTATGTTGATCAGATCTGGGAACATGGTCAATGTGGTCACTCGAGCCACCAGGATCAAGTTGCCCAGGTGTTTCTCTATCCGCACGAATGAGCCAGTCCAGATATGGATGTACCAACATACTCTCCTTTCGCAATGCAGTCGCCCCCACCACCATCACCTTTGTTTGAAGGTATGTGGAGCCATTGCCAACTGAAGGGAAGGGCTTGAAACTGAAAATGTTCCCTTAGGACCATGAACCTCAGGAATCTCTGGTGCTCCAGACTGATGGCTATGTGCAAATATGCTTCTGTTGAGGCGAGAGATGGCAAGTACTCTTCCTTGCATACTGCTGCTATAACGGACCTCAAAGTTGAACCTCAGAGTTTCCATACGGAAATGGGGAAACTTGAGAGCTGCATTTACCTTCTTTAAATCCAATATATCTTGAATTGGATACAGGGGGGAAAGAAACAGGATGCTTAACTTAAAATTGACCTCCGGCCATACTAAGTGTGTTCAGGGTCTGAGCCAACAAACCCATCAAGACTTCTATGAAAAAAGAAAAAAATCTGAGCAAAGTCCGAAGCGGCTCTCATTCATATGCAATTTCTCCCTCTTCTGGGGGTGAAAAGCCAATTCCCCATTGGAATCCTCTGATGTGTCATGATCTGAATCCCCTTGAACATTATCAGCCTCCTTGTGGCATTTACCCACTGTAACTGATAAATGGGAGGCATGAGCAGACGATCCCTACAAATTAGGTTGCTTTGCCTTCACTGGGCACCCCTGCAGAAAGGTCTCCAGACCCTGGAAACATTCCACCCAGGAGGATGGATCTATTCCGGAGCAGACAGGCCCAAACTTGCTGTCTCCAACCTCTCTTTCTCAGGGAAGCTTCAGCCCTCGGGAACAAGGGAAGAGGAGAACTGATCATTGCCTCACCTCCCACTCTACTCCCCTCAAGAGACACCATAGGCCAAGGGGATGTCCCAACATGGACAAAAACTGTAGCAGTCAAATCACTTTTAGCATTTAAACAGCGCTGATACAAACGTAGAGACAGTGAGAACTGAATTGCTATCAGAAGGCAAGCCTCAAAGATAGCAAGGCACTTGGACCTGTTTGTCCTTGGTGCCTAGCTCTCCTGAACTTCAGCTCTAGGTGTCCTCCTGCGCGCACACCAATGCCACCCAGGTGTACCAGCACACCCCCCTCCAGGACACACACAAATACGCGTTCAAGACTAGATCACAGTTGTTCGCACACAAGCACATGCACAAATACGCACTCATATAGGCCATGGTCATACGCACACAAGTACCTGCACAAATACGTGCTCAAGTTTAGGTTGCAATCTTATGCGCAAAAGTACCCATACAAATACGCGCGCCAGTCTAGGTCACGGCTTTACGAGTACAAGTACCTGCGCAAATACGCCCTCAAGTACCTGCGCAAATACATGATCAAATCTAGGCCATGGCCTTATATGCACAAGTCTCCGCACATGCAATTTCCACATGGCAAGAATGTGTGCACATGCCTACACACTCAGGAAAAGAATTGCTGCTGCAACCTACCACAGGCTAAGTAAAGCCTGCCTACACCTTCAGTGCGTTTAGGCCTGGATCTGTAGAACATTCGGCACCGAAATTCATTGAAGACCTGATGAGCTTCTCATCAGCTCAAGCCTGTTCAAGCTTTGTGCATAAGCAAATTAAAACTAGCAGAAGACCTCTACCAGAACTAGAGATTTCTCCTTGGTGCAAGTGTCTCTCTGCACCTCCGCAGGACAAGGAACCGCCAACGATAGTTTAGGAAGGGATTCCCCTGCCTCTCCCACCTACACTTCTAGGGAATCGAAAATGGCCGCCATTTCCGTGCTGATGGAGGAAAGCATCAATGCTAGACCCTGTCACCTGTGAGGCTTATTCCCTTTATCTTCAGACTGCAGGTTTTACACCATCTACCCTCTGCTGGAGACAGAAATACTGAGGGACTGCAGGTGGCACACTGGGTTATGTACAGCGTCGGTGAAACGTTCTGTGTCTCCATCTGTTTGCAGGGAGGCAAAACCCGTGGGTTTGGACTGATCGGGATACCTACAAGGAACCCTACTTAGCTACTCTGACCAGCACAAATATATGTAAATTAGGCACTGCTGTACTGATACCTACAAGAACCTCACAAAGAGATTGCACCACTACATAAAGCATGGAAATATATATAAAATTAACAACCCAAGGGTGAATTTGGAAAGAGATGATTAAAGTGATATGACATTTCAAAAGAAGTCTCAAACTGTCATGTACTACATCATCTTTTTTGCTGATTCATTAAAAGGTAACACAACTAAAAAAGCTCTCTATTTTTTTCTCCAGGACCAAAGCAGCTACTAAGATTATATATTCCTTAGCCCAAGCCTTTGCTTCCTTAACCCAACATTATACTCGCTACTGAACACTATACTTCCTAACTCTTCCATCCAACACAATGCTCTCCACAATGAGTAAGATACTGCCATCATTGAATTGTCTCAGGAAGGTGGTCACACAGAAGGAGGTCTTGTTTCTAATACTGCTGGAATAATTAATGTGCTTGCTTCTTACTCGCTGACTATAGTGCTGTAGAGGGTTCACACTAAAAGTTCTGTAAATTGTGTAATAATACTTGTTTGACAAAACCTATGCTGTCTTTGCGGACGTTATACAGTAAATGAATGTTGAATCCTTTCCTGTTTTTGACCCCCCACAGCTCTGCCTCTGTACCAATTCTGTGGCCGTGCTTGGACCCACCTGCCCTGCTCACTCTGAGGAACTGCAGCACCGGTCCCGCTCCAGTGTTCCTTCCTTTCATCCTGGAGCCCTTTCCAACTCAACTCTCTTCGCTAACGATCCCAACAGGTTCTTCTTATGCATTTCCTTTTCTTCAGAGCTACTGCTAAACTCTCCATCGTTCCCTGGTTGTTGCGTCAAGCGGATTCCAGCCAGGATGGTGACAGTGCCCCTGAGGTGCCTAGGGATAGCCTAGGTTAGCCCTCGCCCTGGGCTCATCTGAACATTCTGGGGTTTCTAGTCATGTTTATGTAGTGTTGCAGGGTTGTGCAACCTCTAGCCTTCTACAATTGTGAAAAGGTCGGTTTTTCAATTTGCTCTCTAAATAGGCAAATGAACTATACTATCAACTAAATTATATTGATTGTATGCAGCCTACTACTAGACTTGGTAATCTGGAGATAACTGGATCCTTGCAGGCTGTGATTAACTTAACTGGACCAGTGTAAGACTGGATGCTGATTGATCACATATAGTGATTTGTGGCCCCTTAAGCAGGAGATGGGCACCATGGGAAAAGCAGGACTCTGAAGCCCAGAATGTTTTGGGATGGTCATTAAAGCAGATTGGAAATGTGCGCCTCACTCTTTTTGGCTAAAAACCAAATGTAGGATTGGGGCTATGAACTGAGGACAATCCCTCCTTTGCCTTTTGACTTAGAATTAATGACCTGCCACCCAACCCCACTGGGAGCATGATTGTTAGGGCCATTGGCAAAGCAGGAGGATTAAACCTGTTAAAATATCAGCTTCTTTTCAGTTTCATATATATATGCCACTGCAGTACTAGGTAACTCTGGACTAGGCTATGCGATTGTGAGGTATCTTGCAGTGCTTCTTTGATGGTCCCTGTATCATTGCAGCTCCATCCCACTCTTGGGTGCACTTCCTGCTTGGATAGGTAGCCTGCTTAGGAAGGGGAGGAGCTGGGCTGCAGCACTGCAGGTATTATGAGTGCATGATGGCTCATATTTTCCACATTCAGACACATACCCAGCCTGCTCTCGGGTTGCCTATTGAGGATCTGAGGCGAGGGGAACATACATGGGGGTGAAAAGTAATTAAGGGGTGGCAGAAGTAGCCAGGAGGGGTTGAGGCAGGTTAGAGGAGAGGTGATGGGTGCCCATGGGGGTGGAGGCAGCAAGCTTTGAGTGCACTTAGGCAACCAGGTATCTTGCGTCAGCCCTGCTTTTCAGGCAGATTTTGGCTGAGGAAGTGTAAATTCTGAGTCACAAGCTGAGGATGAGATGTTTTTGGCCTTTGGGCTGATACCGAGATGTTATTTTAATGTCCTGACACTCGACCGCATAGGGACATGAAATTATTTGAACCCTACCATACCTTTAGAATTAAGCCTCCTGAAAAAATCTAAGCTGATGATTCTGAATGTTTTTTTGTTATGATAACTATCCGTGCACAATCTCTCCTGGTGTGCTGTCTGTGAATGCTGAGTAGCTCCTGTTGTCATGGCTTTGACTTCTTAATGTCCCGTGGTGTATTAACTGTAAATGTTGAATGGCTTGGAGTGCATTAGTTGTTTTTGCTGGGTGTCCCATGGTGTATTATAGCTGCGACTACTCAATGTCCCATAGTGTATTAGTTGTGAATTTTGGGTGCCTTTGAGTGTATTTGTTGTGACTATTGGGTATCCCATAGTGCAGTGGTTCTCAACCTTTTTTCACACTGAACACATGACAGTCACAGGGCTAACCCCACCCCTACCCCTGACCCTCAGCAATGGGTATAAAGCAGAAATAGAATATTCCCCATACAACTCACCATACAAAAAAGATATTCTGGTGTTATATCTCAATAACAGCAACACAAACTCCCTCTACTACCAGGCGCAATAGCCCTACTTATAAAAAGACAGCAGGTCACCACCAATTTTATTTATTTATTTTTCATGTTTTTTATACCATTAAGATAAAAAATCCATCACAATGGTTTACATAACATTCAAAAATAGCATGAATAAAATAAATTAAGATAAAAGTACAATAATTAAAAATAGTAAATACAGAATAATAACTATTTCTTCATAAGACTAATAAAAAGTGTTGATAAGATATAAGAAATCAGAATAAATAAGAGTCACACTCGGGCCGATACAGTAAAAGTCGCGGAAGAGCCCGCGGGAGCCCGTTCTCCCGGCACGCGCACAGGCCACTCTCCTGTGCACGCGATTCTGTATTTAAATGAAAGCCCGCAGCAAAAAGAGGCGCTAGGGACACTAGCGCGTCCATAGCGTCTCTTTTTGGACAGGAGTGGCGGCTGTCAGCAGGTTTGACAGCCGACGCTCAATTTTGCCGGCGTCGGTTCTCAAACCCGCTGACAGCCACGGGTTCGGAAACCGGACACCGGCAAAATTGAGCGTCCGGTTTTCAAGCCGCGGGCCGATTTAAATTTTTTTTTTTTTTTTTACTTTTGGGGACCTCCGACTTAATATCGCCATGATATTAAGTCGGAGGGTGCACAGAAAAGCAGTTTTTACTGCTTTTCTGTGCACTTTCCTGGTGCCCGGAGAAATTAACGCCTACCCGTTGCTGCCACCCTAGCAGACGTTTCAAACACATCGTAGGTGGAGCGTACCTCATGCTTGCCGCATTCCAAGCCTTGCTGGACAAGTGCCAAGAAGGCATCCTGTTGCTGTTGAGGCAGATGCTCAAATAACTCCTGGACCTGTTTTCAGAGGTTCCGAGAGCTGTGAATGTTGGAGTGTAATAGCTTTGGATGCTGGGTGGCTGATGGTGTATTAGCTGTGGATGCTGGATGTCTCATGGTGTATTAGCTGTGGATGCTGGGTGTCTCATGGTGTATTAGCTGTGAATGTTGGAGTGTATTAGCTGTGGATGCTGGGTGGATGATGGTGTATTAGGTGTGACTCCTGGGTGTCTCATGGTGTATTAGCTGTGACTGCTGGGTGGCTCTGGGTATATAAGCTGTGAATGCTGGGTGGCTCATGGTGTATAAGCTGTGAATGTTGTGTGTCTCATGGTGTATTAGCTGTGGATGTTGGGTGGCTCATGGTGTATTAGCTGTCAATGTTGGAGTGTATTAGCTGTGAATGCTGGGTGGCTCATGGTGTATTAGCTGTGAATGTTGGCGTGTATTAGCTGTGGATGCTGGGTGGCTGATGGTGTATTAGGTGTGACTGCTGGATGTCTCATGGTGTATTAGCTGTGGATGCTGGGTGGCTGATGGTGTATTAGGTGTGACTGCTGGGTGTCTCATAGTGTATTAGCTGTGGATGCTGGGTGGCTCATGGTGTATTAGCTGTGAATGTTGGCGTGTATTAGCTGTGGATGCTGGGTGGCTGATGGTGTATTAGGTGTGACTGCTGGATGTCTCATGGTGTATTAGCTGTGGATGCTGGGTGGCTGATGGTGTATTAGGTGTGACTGCTGGGTGTCTCATAGTGTATTAGCTGTGGATGCTGGGTGGCTCATGGTGTATTAGGTGTGACTGCTGGATGTCTCATGGTGTATTAGCTGTGGATGCTGGGTGGCTGATGGTGTATTAGCTGTGGATGCTGGGTGGCTGATGGTGTATTAGGTGTGACTGCTGGATGTCTCATGGTGTATTAGCTGTGGATGCTGGGTGGCTGATGGTGTATTAGGTGTGACTGCTGGATGTCTCATGGTGTATTAGCTGTGGATGCTGGGTGGCTGATGGTGTATTAGGTGTGACTGCTGGGTGTCTCATAGTGTATTAGCTGTGGATGCTGGGTGGCTCATGGTGTATTAGGTGTGACTGCTGGATGTCCCATGGTGTATTAGCTGTGAATGTTGGCGTGTATTAGCTGTGGATGCTGGGTGGCTGATGGTGTATTAGGTGTGACTGCTGGATGTCTCATGGTGTATTAGCTGTGGATGCTGGGTGGCTGATGGTGTATTAGGTGTGACTGCTGGGTGTCTCATAGTGTATTAGCTGTGGATGCTGGGTGGCTCATGGTGTATTAGCTGTGAATGTTGGCGTGTATTAGCTGTGGATGCTGGGTGGCTGATGGTGTATTAGGTGTGACTGCTAGGTGGCTCACGTTGTATTAGCTGTGACTGCTAGGTGGCTCATGGTGTATTAGCTTTGGATGCTGGGTGGCTGATGGTGTATTAGCTGTGACTGCTAGGTGGCTGATGGTGTATTAGGTGTGACTGCTAGGTGGCTCACGTTGTATTAGCTGTGACTGCTAGGTGGCTGATGGTGTATTAGGTGTGACTGCTAGGTGGCTGATGGTGTATTAGGTGTGACTGCTAGGTGGCTCACGTTGTATTAGCTGTGACTGCTAGGTGACTGATGGTGTATTAGGTGTGACTGCTAGGTGGCTCACGTTGTATTAGCTGTGACTGCTAGGTGGCTGACGTTGTATTAGCTGTGACTGCTAGGTGGCTGATGGTGTATTAGGTGTGACTGCTAGGTGGCTCACGTTGTATTAGCTGTGACTGCTAGGTGGCTGATGGTGTATTAGGTGTGACTGCTAGGTGGCTGATGGTGTATTAGGTGTGACTGCTAGGTGGCTCACGTTGTATTAGCTGTGACTGCTAGGTGGCTCATGGTGTATTAGCTTTGGATGCTGGGTGGCTGATGGTGTATTAGCTGTGACTGCTAGGTGGCTGATGGTGTATTAGGTGTGACTGCTAGGTGGCTGATGGTGTATTAGCTGTGACTGCTAGATGGCTGATGGTGTATTAACTGTGACTGCTAGGTGGCTCACGTTGTATTAGCTGTGACTGCTAGGTGGCTGATGGTGTATTAGGTGTGACTGCTAGGTGGCTGATGGTGTATTAGGTGTGACTGCTAGGTGGCTCACGTTGTATTAGCTGTGACTGCTAGGTGGCTCATGGTGTATTAGCTTTGGATGCTGGGTGGCTGATGGTGTATTAGCTGTGACTGCTAGGTGGCTGATGGTGTATTAGGTGTGACTGCTAGGTGGCTGATGGTGTATTAGCTGTGACTGCTAGGTGGCTGATGGTGTATTAGCTGTGGATGCTGGGTGGCTGATGGTGTATTAGCTGTGGATGCTGGGTGGCTGATGGTGTATTAGGTGTGACTGCCGGGTATCCTGTGGTGTATTATCTGTCAGTGCTGAGTGTTGCTTGTTGGCAGGACTGTGAGACAGCTCTTTTTGTATCTCTTCCTGGATGCTTCAGCATCAATGCTTTCCCCTCCTCCTCCTTTTGCTCTTCCTCACACCCCCCCCCCCCCCCCCCCATCTCTTTTCAGTCATTGGATTAATGGTGAACGGATGCGCCTTGAAAGCAATTTTACAAATGAATTATGGTTTTATATTATATTTAGCACCATCTGTGCTCCTGCTCAGGGTTTTAGTACTCATCTGACTGAGCCGAGTGCTGCTTGCCTTCAATGCAGACGCAGGGATTACAGGACAGATCTAATGAAATAAAATGTTTTTTATGATGAGCCTGGGTAAAGCTCTGCAACTGCTGAAACCTCCCATTCCTCCATAGTCCCTGCCTCTGTCTCACATTGTACAGTTCTCATCCAGGCGTCATCTCCCACAACCACTCTGCCAACTCCTTCCTTCCTACACTCATCAGGAATTCATCACTTCCCCCTTCTTAGCTTTTCCCTTCCAATCCATTTCCATCACTTGCAGTCCCTCTTCCTGCTTTCTTTCAGGAATTGAGTGGACATGATCTCTTTATTCTTTCCTGTTCAGTTCTCATTAACATCATCAAAAACAACCACCATCTGCTGCCCCTAAATCTTTCTTATATGATTGCAGTCACTGTGCTATCATTGGTCTCATCGCACTGTCATAGATCTCTCACTGCTCTACCCCTGATCTCACTGCATTATTGGTGGTCTCACTTCACCAGACGTGGTGTCTCACTGCACTGTCACAGACTTCACTGCACTATTGGTGATCTCATTGCACTATTACAAACCTCACTATCTTATACTTGGTCTCACTGCTCTTGTCAAAATTCATGCTTTGCTCACTGCACTATCACAGATGTCACTGCCTCATGATTCATCTCATTCATCCGAACAGATCTCACTGCAGTTTCATAGGTTTCAACGCATTCTCATTTGTGACAGCACAGTCACTGACCTCAGTGCACTGTCTCTTATTGCACTGCAGTAAAGTATTGGAAGCCAATTTTTGAGGCTACAGGGAGTCCCCTTGTTAAATATTTTTTTTTTAGCCAAACAGAGAATCATTGTAGGTTATGATTCATGTTATCATATCAACATCACGGTCTCCAGAGAATCCCAGTGTCTTTAGGACCAATTGAATTCTGAATTACAGACAGAGAGACTTTCACCTACTGGAGCAGCGCTGAGTCAGGACTGAAGTGTCTGGAGCAATGGATGGTGCCTGGCAGATCAGGGAAAGTGCATCCGGTTCTTGCTGTCTGCTGCTGGGAATTGAACTGGATTTGACCATGTCGGGATAAGTGTTTGGAGAGGGGATGCTAGAAATGATTTGCAGCAGGAAGGAAACTTTCAGTGCAGCATACTACTCCTATTTCATTATTGTTTTCTCATCTTCGAATGAGAGCCCCCTTGATCATCAGAAAAATCAGCAACGCATCATGCCAGTATTATAATCCCACTGTGCTGTCACAGATCTCCCTGCATGTGACGTGACACATTTACCTGTGTCACTCGTCTGTCTCTCCCTGCTATCATCAACAGTATCTCCTTGGTTTCTGTTCAAAAGCCCTGTACTCACATAAGTCAGCTGCCTGAGAATTGCCGACCCTCCATGCAGCTACAGGCACATATGTGCTTTTATGCATGCTCAGAGGAGAGAACAGAAAATCAAATGTATACATTCCACCACATTAAGAGAGGAGGGAATAATGCACAGAGATTGCATTTTCAACTCTACACCCTACGGTGTGGACTGGAATTGAAACTGGCTAAACGATAGACGGCCGAGGGTAGTGGTAAATGGAATTCATGAGGAGGACAGAGAGGTGATGAGTGGAGTGCCACAAGGATCTGGCCTGAGCTTGGTTCTGTTCAGTATCTTTGTGAGTGATATTGCGGAGGGATGGGAAGGGAAAGTTTGCCTTTTTGCAGATGACACTACGATCTGCAAGAGAATAAAACAGCTCTGAGGGAATGAACAGAATGAGAAGTGATCCAAGAAAGCTTGAGATGTGTTTGAGTGCTTGGCGGTTAAGACTCAATGTAAAAAAAAGTGCAGTCGTATATTTGGGGTGCAGAAGTCCAAAGCATCATGTTGTACATGATAGGTGGCTACTGCTGTGTAATGACCTTGGGGCCATCATGTCTAATGATGATGAGGTAACGAAACAGTGCAATAAGGCAGTGGCAAGAGGAACGCAAGGATGCATAGGGAGAAAAAAAAGGAGGTGATGATGCCTCTGTACAGGTCATTGGTGATTTCATCAAGCTTCTAAGAAGGCTTCATAAAACCTAAACTTCCATGAGCATGGGGAGGCTGGATTTTGTGGGACAACAACCTCACTAATTTTAGTGGCTGTGGGGATTATTACAATACTTGGTTCTAAGACATGGAAGGAGGCCCTAGGTTGTAGATTACGTCTCGGTCTTGAAAGAAGCAAAATTGAAGATGGCAAGGCCTGAAATGGTCCACCAGCAGAGGTGTCAGAGGCCGGTGCTTTTAAAAGATTTTGGGCACCCCGGGGACAGAGATGGCGAGGCAGTGGTTGGTGAAGGGTTGCGAGATCAGGTATAAGACAAGATGAGGAGGAGGGGAAGGGGGAAGCTGATGTTGGACCGCACATAGGAAATCTACCTAACGTGAAAGAATGTAAGAATATAAGAAGGGCCTCGCTGGGGGAAACCAAGCTCCAGCCAGCCCAGCATCCTGTCTCTGAGGGCGGCGCCCTATTTTAAGTGCACGATCTCGAGGAACAAGTCACTTGTGATTCAGGACTCAGCCAGCAGATGCTGCCCCTGGTCTGTGTAAGGCGTCTGGGCCGATCCTTGCAGGGTGACCGGTGTGGGGGAGCGGGAGATGTAATGAGATGCACACCCAGTGGCTCTACCCTAATCCGAACCATGGGGAACAAGTCTGCTGCTTTTATTTTTCTAATGACACAATAAAAAGGCAGCGGTAAAACCTGTGTGCAGCAAATGAACTGAAGACTGAAAATAATCAGGAATGGATCATGCTGCAAACTCAGCCAGTACACCTGAATGCAGCAGAGCCTCTTGTTCCACACCAACAGACAGGAAAATTATCGATGCTTATAAAGAGACAGAAAAAAGCTTTCTAAATCAGAACAAAACACAATGCTCGGGTATGCAGGTTTCAGACTTCCATCAAGGGAAAATTATGAAGAAAATATTGAAAGTGAAGAAAAATCAGTTCTTGATAGACTACAAATTCATACATGTGAATAAAGGATTCCTTATGTTACTCCAGAATCGGTCCCCTTCCTGCCTCCCACCACTGACCCCACACATCATAGGGTGTGAGGTCAGTGATAGGAGGAGTGAGGGAGATTCCATTGTAGTGTGTGGGATCAGTGATGAGAAGAGCAAGGGAGACGCCATTGTAATATGTGAGGTCAGTGATGAATGTTGAGGGAGACTCTGTCATAGAGTGTGAAGTCAGTGATAGGGGAAGGGAGGGAGACTGTCATATTGTGTGAGGTCAGTGATAGGGGAAGGGAGAGAGAATCGTCATAGTGTGTGAGATCAGTGATGGGAGAAGTGAGGGAGAATCCATCACAGTGTGTGAGGTCAGTGATGGGAGAAGTGAGGGAGAATCCATCACAGTGTGTGAGGTCAGTGATGGGAGAAGTGAGGGAGAATCCATCACGGTGTGTGAGATCAGTGATGGGAGAAGTGAGGGAGAATCCATCACGGTGTGTGAGGTCAGTGATGGGAGAAGTGAGGGAGAATCCATCACGGTGTGTGAGGTCAGTGATGGGAGAAGTGAGGGAGAATCCATCACAGTGTGTGAGGTCAGTGGTGAGAGAAGTGAGGGAGAATCCATCACAGTGTGTGAGATCAGTGGTGAGAGAAGTGAGGGAGAATCCATCACAGTCTGTGAGGTCAGTGATGGGAGAAGTGAGGGAGAATCCATCACAGTGTGTGAGGTCAGTGATGAGAGAAGTGAGGGAGAATACATCACGGTGTGTGAGGTCAGTGATGGGAGAAGTGAGGGAGAATCCATCACGGTGTGTGAGGTCAGTGATGGGAGAAGTGAGGGAGAATCCATCACGGTGTGTGAGGTCAGTGATGGGAGAAGTGAGGGAGAATCCATCACGGTGTGTGAGGTCAGTGATGGGAGAAGTGAGGGAGAATCCATCACGGTGTGTGAGGTCAGTGATGGAAGAATACATCACAGTGTGAGAAAGCAGTGATGGGAGAAGTGAGGGAGACTCTTTCACAGTGTATAAGATGAGTGGCATAAGGAAGTAGTGAGATCCCTTTGCAGTGTGTGAGGTCAGTTATGTCAGGCATCAGCGAGTCTGTATTTGAAATTAAGGGATTCTGCTTTAAACAAACCTCTATTTTCCCATAGTCTTTATTTCTGAGTTCTTTACCTACACAAATTTCTGGTGGTATGTCACATTATAGAAAGAACCTAGATGTAAGTATTTTACACAATATAATAAATAAATCCGGATGTATTTGTTTTTTTGTCCTTGGCTAGGTCTGAGTTGACTCTGGAATGCCAGATCTATCCTTCAGATCCTTTCTACAATTCTCAGGACAACAGTGTGGAGCAAAAGAGAGAAGGTATCCTCAGTACATCCACTGCTTTCTAAGAAGAGATTGTGAAAATTTCGATCCTTACTACAGATGGTGGCTTTTTTTTAATCAGAGGTGCCTTTAGTTGGGGGCAGCACAGAGTTAGTGACCTGCCCTGCAGTTAGGTATGGCCTTGGTGAAGTAGGATTAATATGTGAGCCCAGGTAGTCGTCCCTAATAATAGTGTCCAAACACATAATTGAGGAAAGAAATTAGAAAATAAATGTGATGAGTTATCACAGACCAGTCCTTAGTGCGTGAGACAGTTCTGCCCTTTCTCACTAGTAGGTTGTGAATTGCTCATCAGACCTTGTGCTTCCGTTCATAAGCACCTTCTAAGAGACTGATGTATTAAAGTACAAAATTGTTATTGCAACGTGGCTTTTCGCATGAAACGTTTCTTCAGTCATCAAGCAATATGCAAAAATGATGAAAACTTGAAGGTGAATTTTCCGAGTTGTATAGAAATTAGCACATGGGTGTGCAAATAGTGCATATTCGCGTGCTATTTTATAAAACATACATGCGCAAGTAATGGTGCGCGAATACATTTGCTCATATAAAAAAGGGACGTTCCAGGGCAGGGCCAACATTTGCGTGTATAAGTTGCTATTTTATAACCTGTGAAGGCGATGCACTTGTGGCTGTTACCTGCACATTGTTACAGTTCCAGCTGCTATGCAGTCTCCCCTCCACCAGAGGACTCTGGTGCGGCTGAACTGTATCCTCCAGCACATCTCTGGTCCTACAGCCTCTGCTCCATCAGGGGACCTCTATGCACACACTACCTTGGCTGTCCAAGCTCCTCTTACCTGCCTGCAGCACGCTCAGACTCCAGTCCTACTTAACCCTGTCTAGCCTCTAACCTCAATGCTTCGGCATCAAATTCTGTTTGGCTCCTTGCTCTAGCCACTTCTGCCTTGTGGCCTTCTCGGGCCTTTCCTTTTTGTCTCGCGGCCTTTGGGCCTTCCGACTCCAGCCTTGCCCTGTCTTACCTCGTAGCCTCTGGGCCTTCTGATTCCAGTCTCTGCCTTGTGGCCATCCAGCCTCCTGGCCTTCAGCTCTGTCCGTGCCTAGCCCAGAGTTCCCTTGTGGCCTCTTCCTGACTCTAGGCCTTTGTGTCCCTGACCTCAGGCCTACCTAGGCCCGGCCTAGCCCGGAGGCTTCCCTTGGCGTCTCCCTGTTGCTAGACCTCTCCCTGCCTTGCCTGTGCTGTCTTCAGGCTTTCCTATTCTATGTTCTGTGTTGTCCTTGTCTTGTTCTGTCTTGTCCTTGGGGTCCCAAGAAACAGACCGGAAGACCGTCTGTCAAAGCCAGAAGACAAACCAGTCACCTTAGATGGGTGGTATTTATTCGCACATAAAACATGGTAAAAGATCCCAACTCTGGCCGATTTGCACACAATGGCTGCATCAAGGACGTTTTAGAAATATTTATGTTCTCTGTTTCAATTTTGCGAATTCTGGTCTATTAAAAGGATTATAAGATTCCGCCACAAAACTGAGGCTCGTTTTGGATGCGTAAGGTGAGTTTCGGTGGAGATATGTTTTGCAGTGAATATTGATCGCCATACACAGTGCACTATTTTGAAGATTGATTGTGGCGGAATCTTATAATCCTTTTAATAGACCAGAATTCATAAAATTGAAACATAGAACATAAATATTTCTAAAAAGCCCCTGACGCAGCCATTGTGCGCAACTCGGCCAGAGTTGGGCTCTTTTACCATGTTTTATGTGCAAATAAATACCACCCATCTAAGGTGACTGGTTTGTCTTGTTTTTGTTTTGCCATGCTGTCTTGTCCTTGTCCTGTCTGTGCCCTAGCCTTTGTTCAAATTCCACGCTTGCAGTCTGTTCCCATGTTCCAGTTCATTCTCACCTCCACACAGCTCTGGTCCGTCCCTGTGATCCAGCTCCCTCTCACCTCCATGCAGCTCCGGTCCGTCCCTGTGTTCCAGCTCCCTCTCACCTCCACGCTTCTCCGGGCCGTCCCTGTGATCCAGCTCCTTCTCACCTCCACGCTTCCCCGGTCCGTCCCTGTGATCCAGCTCCCTCTCACCTCCACGCTTCTCCGGTCCGTCCCTGTGATCCAGCTCCCTCTCACCTCCACGCTTCCCCGGTCCGTCCCTGTGATCCAGCTCCCTCTCACCTCCACGCTTCCCCGGTCCGTCCCTGTGATCCAGCTCCCTCTCACCTCCACGCTTCTCCGGTCCGTCCCTGTGATCCAGCTCCCTCTCACCTCCACGCTTCTCCGGTCCGTCCCTGTGATCCAGATCCCTCTCACTTCCATGCTTCTCCGGTCCGTCCCTGTGATCCAGCTCCCTCTCACCTCCACGCTTCTTCGGTCCGTCCCTGTGATCCAGCTCCCTCTCACCTTCACGCTTCTCCGGTCCGTCCCTGTGATCCAGCTCCCTCTCACTTCCACGCTTCTCCGGTCCGTCCCTGTGATCCAGCTCCCTCTCACCTCCACGCTTCTTCGGTCCGTCCCTGTGATCCAGCTCCCTCTCACCTCCACGCTTCTCCGGTCCGTCCCTGTGATCCAGCTCCCTCTCACCTCCACGCTTCTCCGGTCCGTCCCTGTGATCCAGCTCCCTCTCACCTCCACGCTTCTCCGGTCTGTCCCTGTGATCCAGCTCCCTCTCACTTCCACGCTTCTCCGGTCCGTCCCTGTGATCCAGCTCTCTCTCACTTCCAAGCAGCTCCGGTCCGTCCCTGGATCCAGCTCCCTCTCACCTCCACGCTTCTCCAGTCCGTCCCTGTGATCCAGCTCCCTCTCACCTCCACGCTTCTCCGGTCCGTCCCTGTGATCCAGCTCCCTCTCACCTCCACGCTTCCCCGGTCCGTCCCTGTGATCCAGCTCCCTCTCACCTCCACGCTTCTCCGGTCCGTCCCTGTGATCCAGCTCCCTCTCACCTCCACGCTTCTCCGGTCCGTCCCTGTGATCCAGATCCCTCTCACTTCCATGCTTCTCCGGTCCGTCCCTGTGATCCAGCTCCCTCTCACCTCCACGCTTCTTCGGTCCGTCCCTGTGATCCAGCTCCCTCTCACCTTCACGCTTCTCCGGTCCGTCCCTGTGATCCAGCTCCCTCTCACTTCCACGCTTCTCCGGTCCGTCCCTGTGATCCAGCTCCCTCTCACCTCCACGCTTCTTCGGTCCGTCCCTGTGATCCAGCTCTCTCTCACTTCCAAGCAGCTCCGGTCCGTCCCTGGATCCAGCTCCCTCTCACCTCCACGCTTCTCCAGTCCGTCCCTGTGATCCAGCTCCCTCTCACCTCCACGCTTCTCCGGTCCGTCCCTGTGATCCAGCTCCCTCTCACCTCCACGCTTCCCCGGTCCGTCCCTGTGATCCAGCTCCCTCTCACCTCCACGCTTCTCCGGTCCGTCCCTGTGATCCAGCTCCCTCTCACCTCCACGCTTCTCCGGTCCGTCCCTGTGATCCAGCTCCCTCTCACCTCCACGCTTCTCCGGTCCGTCCCTGTGATCCAGCTCCCTCTCACCTCCACGCTTCTCCGGTCCGTCCCTGTGATCCAGCTCCCTCTCACCTCCACGCTTCTCCGGTCCGTCCCTGTGATCCAGCTCCCTCTCACTTCCATGCAGCTCCGGTCCATCCCTGTGATCCAGCTCCCTCTCACCTCCACGCTTCTCCGGTCCGTCCCTGTGATCCAGCTCCCTCTCACTTCCATGCAGCTCCGGTCCATCCCTGTGATCCAGCTCCCTCTCACCTCCACGCTTCTCCGGTCCGTCCCTGTGATCCAGCTCCCTCTCACCTCCACGCTTCTCCGGTCCGTCCCTGTGATCCAGCTCCCTCTCACCTCCACGCTTCTCCGGTCCGTCCCTGTGATCCAGCTCCCTCTCACCTCCACGCTTCTCCGGTCCGTCCTTGTGATCCAGCTCCCTCTCACCTCCACGCTTCTCCGGTCCGTCCTTGTGATCCAGCTCACCCTCACCTCTACGCAGCTCCAGTCCATTCCCGAGTCCCAGCCCAGTCTGTATATTCTTCCAGAGCTCCAGCGCTGTCTGCTCCAGCTTAGCCTGCACAGCCTGCCTTGCTCCAGCTTCACCGGACTGCCCAAACCCAAGCTCCAGCCATCATGCCATCCTGCGCCACTCCAGAGGTGGTGTTTTCCATGCTCCGCCAGCAGCAGAGCCTCAACACCCATATTTAGACCCGCTAATTATCTGGTATATGTCAGAATAAAATTCTTTATAGCCAGATACTGACTGGGTGAGAGTTCTGGGTAAACTGGGGGAGCTGAGGCTAGAGAACGTTGGGGGTCTTGATGACCTAGAGATAGACTGGGCAAACTGGTGGACTAATTATCAGTTTTACTAATTTCCTTCATGTGCGCATATTACAAAATTTGATGATTTACACGTATAAAAGCCGACGGGCACTAAGGAAAATCCGAGTTACATTTCCTTGTGCAAATGACTAAAATTAGGAGCACAAGTACGCACGCCCAGCAGATTTGCACCACTTAGGCAGATAAACTTTGACTTCTCCGGGTAGGGTTCAGGTTTGCTGGGTGGGAGGCAGGAGCAGGAGCCGACTTCACGCAAAGCGGTGCCCGACCTATGTGAAGCATCCCCTACTATCCCAGAGTAAAAGACCCGCCCTGGTGGGCCAGTGACCCCTCTCATCCCAATCCCTTCAGGGAGGGCTCTAAAAAGTCTGTGAAACAGAACTGCCCTCATTCACCCAAGCTTATCTAATAACTGGGTCGCGCTTCCTTTTACCCCTCTGCTTATCGTTTTCAAAATGGCCCCAGCTGCCCAGCGCACCTCCTTTAGTGTAATTTTTAATTTCTGCTCTGGCTTTCGTGACTGGTCAGCCACTTCAAAGTGAATTACATTCAAGTACAGGGGGCTCACAATCCGACTTTGTACCTAAGACAGGTTATAAAATCGCAACTTATATGCATAAATGTTGGCCTCACTCTGGAATGCCCTTCACCCACCCCGTAGCTTGCCCGATTTTTACACATTCATATAGCAGTACTTGCACATGTATGTGCAATGTTTATAAAATAGCACTTGTGCGAATATGCGCTGTTTGTGCAAGTATTTGCTATTTTGTGTGCACGTATCTCTTAAATTCACCTTAATGTGTACGAACCGCAGAAAGCACAGAGCTAAGAAACCTGCAGGTGCCCCATATAAACCCAATGTGATAAATCACGGAAAGCACAGCACTGACGAGCTGCAGGTCCTCCCCACAAACTCAATGTGATAAATCACAGAAAGCGCAGCACTGATGAGCTGGTGTCCCACACGGATCCAATGTGAGAAATCACGGAAAGCACAGCACTGACAAGCTGCAGGTCCCCCCACAAACTCAATGTGATAAATCACAAAGCACAGCACTGATAAGCTGCAGATGTCCCACACAGATCCAATGTGATAAATCACAGAAAGCGCAGCACTGATGAGCTGGTGTCCCACGTAGATCCAATGTGAGAAATCACAGAAAGCACCGCACTGACAAGCTGCAGGTCCTCCCCACAAACTCAATGTGATAAATCACAGAAAGCGCAGCACTGATGAGCTGGTGTCCCACACGGATCCAATGTGAGAAATCACGGAAAGCACAGCACTGACAAGCTGCAGGTTCCCCCCACAAACTCAATGTGATAAATCACAATGCACAGCACTGATGAGCTGCAGGTGTCCAACACAGATCCAAAGGGGCAGATTTTCAAAGGGTTACGTGCATAAGATACGGGCGTACCTCCCAAAAACCTGCCCCAAGCTCCCCCTGCGCGCACCGAGCCTATGTTGCATAGGCTGCCAGCACTCGCAAAGCCCCAGGATGCGCGTACGCTTTCCGGGGGGGGGGGGTTCGGGGGGCGTGTCGCGGCCGGCGCTTCATCGGGGGCGGGGCCGCAGCCGTGGTTCCGGCCCAGGGACGTTCCGGGGGCGTGGCTGCAGCCTCCGGACCAGCCCCCGGACCGGAACATGGCGCCCCGGCAGCCGGTCTGGCGCGCGCAAGTTATGCCTGCCTCAGGCAGGCATAACTTTTGCAATAAAGGTAGGGGGGGGGAATTAGGGCCGGGGGTCGGGTTAGTTAGGGGAAGGAAAGGGAAGGTGGGGGGCGCCAGAAAGAAAGTTCACTCCGAGGCCGCTCTGATTTCGGAGCTGCCTCGGAGGGAACGGAGGCAGGCTGCGCGGCTCGGCGCACACAGGCTGCCGATTTTGCGCAGCCTTGAGCACGCCAACCCCGGATTTTAAAAGATACGCGCAGCTACACGCATATCTATTAAAATCCTGCGTACTCTTGTTTGTGCCGGGTGCGCAAACAAAAGTACGTGCTCACGTACTTTTTAAAAATCTGCCCCAATGTGAGAAATCACAGAAAGCACAGCACTGATGAACTGCAGGTACCCCACACAGACCCAATGTGAGAAATCACGGAAAGCACAGCACTGACGAGCTGCAGGTCCCCCCCACAAACTCAATGTGATAAATCACAGAAAGCACAGCACTGATGAACTGCAGGTACCCCACACAGACCCAATGTGAGAAATCACGGAAAGCACAGCACTGACGAGCTGCAGGTCCCCCCCACAAACTCAATGTGATAAATCACAGAAAGCACAGCACTGATGAACTGCAGGTACCCCACACAGACCCAATGTGAGAAATCACGGAAAGCACAGCACTGACGAGCTGCAGGTCCCCCCCACAAACTCAATGTGATAAATCACAGAAAGCACAGCACTGAGGAGCTGCAGGTCCCCCCCACAAACTCAATGTGATAAATCACAGAAAGCACAGCACTGAGGAGCTGCAGACCCATCGTGGAAGTTCTTAGGAGGGAGGCTGCCTGACCTGTCTTTGCACTATATTGGAGTCAAGGAATATTTAAGAGGGAGAAGATGGGCACATTTTGGGAAACAGGAAAAGATATCCTCCCTGCTACACAGAGACAGAGAGAGTGTGTGACAGCTTTTCTGGTTCACATAGCGCTATTTTTCCCAGTCTGTACATTCCACAAAAACCTTTATTAAATACTTTAGAGAGAGCTCTGCTGTAATGTATTTATAGCTCAAACTATGAACCTGTGATTCTAGGTGTGAATGTCCCTACCCACAATGTGACCTTAACTAAATCCCTCAGTAAAACTTAAAACTGTAAGCTCTTTAGGTCATGAACATTGTAACCATGAGATGTATTGTTAATTTGTTCTAGCACTGTGTATACTGATCGCACTGTAAGAAGAATAAATGTTATTCATATTAGCACTCAGACTAGACCCTTATTGGTGCTAATTTGCATTTGGGGCACTTGGGAAGTCACCTTGCTTTGCACGCACGGATCCCAGCCAGCAGAGTCCTGCAGTGCTGTATGTCATATCACTAGAGAGGGGCTGCAGAGGCTCCGTGTTTGCAGTCACAAACCCACCCATGAGCCAGGTATTTAATTGCAGGGTTGTGAACACACAAGAAACCAGGCAACGAATGACAAAAGCCCCCGATGGTACTGAAGCATGCTCAGCCCAGCAGCACGGAAAGTTTCCCTGCCAGCATTTTGCCCAGGGCTGTCTGAGCATTCAGCTTAATCCTGGACAATTATTGCCAGTAAAGCCGGAGCCAGTCTGGGACATTCCACAGATTTCTGTCCATCTGTTCCCAAGTGTTTTCATATCAGTTTCTCCTTTATAGATCTTTTCTCCGTAGGACTCAAAGCGGTTTACAACAGTAAATATCATAATACTATTAGATATAAAAAATACTATTAAAATTGAATATTAAATTAGAATTCCAATCCCTAAATCCCTTTGCAGAAAGGACATAAAATAAGCCCCAATCTTCCATAAGATAATAACAATCCCTTACACTCCCAACAGCTCCTGCGAAGACCCACTGCCACTTTCCAGGCTGGCTCTTTGCCGGGAAATGGGTTATTGGGTGGGGAAGGGGACGGCTCTCCCCTGGCACTTACAGCCTCTGATGGTAGTGGTCCTGCTGTTCTACAGGTGACTGGGAGAGACTGAAAGAATCGTCAGTGCTTCCATGCAAATTCTAAAAAGTGTAAAATCATCAATCTGGGTGCAGAAAATGCATTAGTCGCATATCAAATAGGAACTAGTAGTAATAACCCTGGATGACCTGTGGCTTGCCGGTCAGCATACAAAGCATGCTTGGGTACATACAGAGAAAGAGAGATAAACAGTAGGAAAAAGGCGTAAACATTGCCCACCTTGAGCACTATGTTC
The DNA here is from genome assembly GCF_901001135.1 of Rhinatrema bivittatum. NCBI lineage: Eukaryota > Metazoa > Chordata > Amphibia > Gymnophiona > Rhinatrematidae > Rhinatrema > Rhinatrema bivittatum. Next base: position 48,142,163 of record NC_042628.1, on the reverse strand, counting down.
AGCTCTGAAGGTTGTGCCTTGTTAGGGAGGCTGAGAGGATATGCACAAGGGGAGGGGGCCGGGCCATCAAAAACCAGCACATGATTGTTTTAGGCTCAGGCCTTCAGTTTGCCAGAGAAGGACGGATTCTGGGAGGATTATGGCCTGTAGGGTTGAGGGGGTTCTGAGTGGGCAGCTCTGTGTTTTTCCAAGTTCTGGTTATGGGTGGGTTAAAGGTGGAGGGAGTTAGGTGGGGGGGGGGGGGGGTAGGCGAGATCTTGTTTTTCTGGGGGAAAATGCAAAACTTTAAAACGCGTACGGACACAGATGCTTGTTGGCAGAAATATGTTTTGAGGGTCATGGAAGATTCTCTTGGGTGGTCCGATTTTTATCTCATACAGCTTTCAGAATGTTTCAAGGAGAATAGTTTTATTTAGACAAATACTTTGTCAATAGCAGAAGTAAAGTTACGCGGCACATGACCTGGGTGCGCACATGTCTTGACCCCGCCCGAAATGCCCACATCCCGCCTACACCACTTCCCTTTTTTGAATCTGCGGGAGAAGCGCGTGCACATCCGGGTGGGGTTTTTAAAATGCGGCGGATGTGCCTAAGCCCTACCCGAGCAGGCATCTCCCGGTTCTGGCATGCACCGGATGTTTAGAATTCGCCTTTAATTCGGTATGGACTGCATCCAGCATAGGCCATGTGAGCTTATGGAAAGTGATATCGATTAAGAGGACTAGAATTTTGCAGTTACTTAGAAAGCCGAGGGGTTCAGGTGGCCTTCCTCCAGAAAACTCATTTGACAAGGGAAGTACACGGTAAAATGGTTAGCGATGGGGTGGGTAAAGACATTTCGGTTTCCTTTAACGTCAAAGTCTTGGGGCCAATATTCAGCTGCATGAATCCTTTCCCTTGGCTAAACAGCCCTTACAGCGGTCATTTTCTGATCCCGAGAGCAGGCTCATTATTGTGGAGGGTACTTTATATGGTGACACTCTTACTCTGGTAAATATATTTATTTATTTATTTATTTATTATTTATAGTCCCAACAGTAACTCAGTGAACTTTTCCGTGATCTGATGGCCATACACGTAAACTATGACTCCAGTTCCTTTCTTTGGGTGGTGCCTAGAACATTTGTTTAAACAATCCCAGAGGGGGACTGTTTGCCTGTGTTTGAGTTGTAGTATATTATGCTGTTTGGTTTTAAGGATTTCTGGAGGTAATGGAACCCAGGTAGTCGGGATTATTTCTTTTAGTCTACAAGATACAATTCCTTTAGCAAGATTGATTCATATCTAGGTTAGGGCTTCCCAAATCTGTCCTGGGGACCCCATAGCCAGTCGTGTTTTCAGGATATCCACAATGAATATGTACGAGATAAATCTGCATATCATGGAGACTTAGTGTATGCAAATGTTAAGAGTTACAGGCCCATCAGACTGAAAAGATGTTTAGATACAGGCATCAAAAATATTATGAGCATGGAACAAAGGTGGTTCGCTTCTTGCTAAAATTGCTGACACAAGGATAAGCAGGGCAATTTGAAGCGTTTATTTCTTGAGAATAGTAGGAACATTTCTCAGATTTAGACTCTGCATCTAGTGATATGCATTCATTTTAAACTACTTTGCAAGATGCAATGAATAAGGGACAATTCATTTCATTCGGGGGCCACGAAATGAACTGAGGGCTCCCCCAAATTAAATGAATCTTATTTGTTTAAAACTTCCAGTCAGGCCTAGGCCCAAGGCTGGGGCTTCGCCTAGGGCATACAGGCCAAGACTCAAAGCAGGGGCCACAGCCTATGCCCGAGCGCAACGTCGCCACCTAGACCTGAGTAAAGGTCTAGAACCCCCAAAGAATTACCTGATCCATTGGGTATCCAAAGTGCAGAGTGGCCAGATCCATGTGCCAGGGGCTTGGCCTAAGCCAGAGCCTGGGCCTAGGTCTGGAGACCAGGTCCTGAGGCCTGGGCCTCGACTTAGTCCGGAGCTAGGTCCCAGACCTGTGCCGGGACCTAGTCCAGAGGCGGGGTCCCAAAACCTGAGCCTACACCTAGGCCCAGCACTGGTTCCCAATGCTTGGGCCTCGGCTGGAGCCCAGACCCAGGCCTGACACTTTGGCCCGGCCCCCTAAGCCAGGGCCTGGTCTCAGGCCTGATGTCCAGGCCCAGCCCGGAGACCGGCTCCCAATGCTGGGGCCTCAGGCCCGACGCTCAGATCCAACGCCTGGGCCTTAGACTAGGTCAGGCTCCAGGCCCGGTTGCAAAGCTGGGTCCTGATATGCCTGACGCTGGGGCTAAGGCTGGTTCCCGACACCTGGGCCTCGGCTGGATACAATTCATACCAAATTAAAAGGTGAATTTTAGTGTGGATATATTATTATATTGTTATCCCCCAAATTATTTAGTCTTGTTCAACATACTTTAGGTTATGGTAACAGATTATGTTATATAAATGATATTGGATGTTGTATAACAAGATTTCTTTGTTTATTTTGGAATTATGTTGGAATATATAAAAAAAACTTTCAATAAAGTATAAATTGAAAAAAAAAAAAAAAAGGTGAATTTTAAAAAGCCCGGCATGTGCCAAAATTATTTTAAGTCATCCAGATGTGTGCACATCTCTAGATTTATAAAGCGATGTGGTGTGGGTGTCTTGGGGCAGGATCAAGAGATGTATGCATAAACACTTATGTGCCCAGACACACACAGAGGTCCAGTGCCACGTACCTTTACTTCTGCTATTGACAAGGTATGTGTCTAAATAATTTCTGGCATCTCAGAAGGGTTTGAGGCATCTGGGTTAACTGGGAGGAGTGCAGGCTGTTAAACCAGGGGGGGGTCTTCAGAACCTAGCTCTACATTGGGCAAACTGATGGAATAACTGGTGAAACTGGTCATGGTGTGGGCATTCGCTGTTTTTAAAATTTCCAAAATTACGCGGCCAAATCCTGGTTTATGCGGCTTGGCACACATCAAGCTTAAAATTGGGTGCACTTGTCCGCACGCTCAAGCTATTTTATATAACTTGCATGCACACACGTGTGCATGTTATAATACCCACGTCCCTGACTGCACCCTAACATGTGTGTGCATATGTGCGTCTGTTTGAAAGTTACTGTCTTTTTTTTGTTGCCATAAACTGGAAATGTCATCACTCCTCATTTGTTCATTTTGAAACAATAAAGTCTGTTTCAATGCCGCTTCTATTTGTGTGGCAGAGAAACTATGTGCTTGTTTTAATGGCTCTGATTCTTCCTGTGTGGCCATCTTCTGAATAATGACCTAAACAATATAGTCCAAGGAAGGAGAAAAAGATACTAAACGCTCCTACAAATGCCTCCTAAAATATATAACAATTTGATAACCAAATAATAGTTGCTTCTAAACTAGTAGAGATTCATACAGCCTTGTGATATGAAGGTCTTACTAATTTAAAGAGAATCAGCGGGTTATACATTTTTACAACATCATTAAGCCAGTTGAGAGTGGGATGATATATACTATTATTTGTTTATCAAATTGTTGGGGGTTTTTTTTTTTTTTAGGAGTTGGTAGGAGCATCTGGCTTCTAAAGGAATAACACGGGTGAATGGCTTTTTTATTTTTGAGGGTGGAGAAGCTTAGATCTAGTGCATGATTAACTGAGCATTGAAATCTTCTATGCTCGGATGTTGATGACTGGCAGCGGATTTGGGCCGCAATTGCAAAAATCTCTATATCAAAAGTCAAGAACTTATGTATAAATTGCTTTATAAATTTTATAAATATGCAATTTTTCAAAATTCACTGTTCAGTCCCTGGTTTTGGAGGGGTTGTGGGACCATAGGTACACGTGTACATATATGGTAGACATGCAAGGAAGTGGACCTCTTTTGGTGGGAGATAAAATGGGGTGCTTCTGGACATTATTGGGGTTACCATGAATCTGCCTCTGTAATTATGTTTATTGGATATTTGAGGAGATGTAACAATGGCTAAGGCGAATAAGTTGTTTATAGGTCACCGTCTACATGCTGCCAAACTTACTATTGCCTACTTTTGGAAAAGTTCTCCACCACTGCCTCACTGCTGAAATGGCACTGCTTGAAAATATCACCTATACGCTAAAAAAATAAACTGGAACTTTATAATTCGGCGTGGGGCTCTTACTGGAGTTGGAGGCATTGTTCATGAGGATCATTATGAGATCATTGATATGACCCTTGGATGTCCCCAGTTTATGGATCACTGAGCAGTTGACAATATATAGATGTGACGATGACACTCTATGATGGTAACTTTCAAACGGACATGCAGGCGCACATATACACATATGCGTTGGTGCGCACCCAGAGACGCAGTAATTTTATAACATGCATGCACATGTTATAAAATAGCCTAGGCGTCTTTGTCTGTGTACCTAATTTTAAGCTTGTACGTGACCAGCAGTGTACGTCGGCTTATGGAAGCGCAACTGCCTATCTTTTATAACAGATGTGTTTCCGACCTGAGGACAAGTTTCACCAGTTTGCCCAATCTACAGCTAGGTCCTTCAAACTCCCCTCAAACCTCTCACAGATGCCTGTAACATTTGTTTTTTGGCTTTGTTTTGTTTTTTAAACTTACACCTCCTCCATAGCAGAAGTAAAGTTATGTGGCACTGGACCTGAGCACACACTCAGGCGCATAGGTACTTGTGAGCACATTTCTTGGTCCTGCCCCGGAACGTCCATGCCCCGCCCACACCACGCCCCTTTTTTGGTCAATGAGAGATCTTCGCTCATCGGCACTTGTGCATGCATCTGCCTGCTTTATACAATTGGGTGCACACACGCAAATGTCAGATGCACACCCAACTCCCAATTTCGGCCCACGTCCAGCTTTTAAACGTCACCTTTATTTCTGTTAATCTCCTGAGCATATTCATTGTGTTTTTCCTGTGTGTTTTATTAAATAAACAGTTCCAAAAAAATAAAACCCAGCACAGGGCCTGTGCTACAATCCCTTACACAGAGAAGATTCAGGAAAGCAGAAGCTAGATTGAATATGGAAATCGTGTATGCTCACAGGCTCACTAGTTCTTGTAGCTGTTTCGGTTGTTACAAAGCTTGGTGGCAAGACATGGAGCGGAGGCTGGGTTATGGATTATGTATGGGATATCTTGTATGCTTATCTAACCAATAGAGGAAGATAAAATAATGGACTTGGATTTGGAGCGATCTCCCGCAAACAATCAAGGTGGCCGGCAGCTGGGATATCTCCTTAGCAGCGCAGACAGAATATCTGGGCAGACTGGATGGCCATAGCTCTCTCTTTTTATTTAGTAGATTTATAGATCACTAATCCTAAATACTTGCTCTTGGTAAATTAAACAATATAAAAATATACATCTTACAAATACAATTATCAAGTGACCCACACGTTACAACAATGGCTCACACATTACACAAAAGATGAAAAACGAGCAATGAACAGGTAAGGCAAGTCCTTCTAAGACTTCATGAAGTACGCGCTGGTGGAAAGAAGCATTGAAATAATTCAATAAAAAGTTCGATATTTTTTTCCATAGAGGTCATGATATGAAGTTAGGAGGGAAGCTCAGTGATCAGATGAAGAAATACTTTATAGAGAGGCACTGGTGAGAACAGGGGTGGCAAAGGCTGCACAAAAGAAGCAGGAGCCTAGGTGTTGGTTATGATATGGAAACTATGCTCATATATGCGCTAGGGTAGATGACCAAAAAAAAAAAAAAAAAAGAAGATGACAAAACAAAATTGGATAGAGCTCAAAGCTCCTGCAAGCAACAAAGCATTTCCGCCCACTATTTAGTGCGCACTTTAAGGCAATTTTAAAAACCTGGTACGTGCCAAAATCAGGAGATGCACGGGCATGTAGAGCTTATGTGCACCTGCCCTATTTTAAAACCCGCCCGAATTCCTGCGCATCTACCGTGGCACGCATATCTCACTCAGATTCACAAAGGGGCGGGGAATTTCAGGGAGGGGCCAAAAGTTGTGCATGTAAATTCTTACATGCCCGGATGTGCAACCGGGTCCAGTGCAGTGTAACTTTATTTCTGCTATTGATAAAGTGCAGGTCCAAATAAAACCAGTTCCAGGCATCGCAGAAGGATTTGAGGGGGGAGTGCAGGCTATTAAACCAGGATCTTGAGGACCTACCTCTACACTGGGCAAACTGGTGGACAACTGGTGAAACAGGTTATGGCATGGATGCTTCCGGTTTTAAAGTTCTCTGACTTACATGACTGATCTTGGCGTCATAGTGGATAACACATTGAAATTGTCGGCTCAGTGTGCTGCGGCAGTCAAAAAAGCAAACAGAATGTTGGGAAATATTAGAAAGGGAATGGTGAATAAAACGGAAAATATCATAATGCCTCTGTATCGCTCCATGGTGAGACCGCACCTTGAATACTGTGTACAATTCTGGTCGCCGCATCTCAAAAAAGATATAATTGCAATGGAGAAGGTACAGAGAAGAGCAACCAAAATGATAAGGGGAATGGAACAGCTCCCCTATGAGAAAAGGCTAAAGAGGTTAGGACTTTTCAGCTTGGAGAAGAGACGGCTGAGGGGGGATATGATAGAGATGTTTAAAATCATGAGAGGTCTAGAACGGGTAGATGTGAATCGGTTATTTACTCTTTCAGATAATAGAAAGACTAGGGGGCACTCCTTGAAGTTAGCATGTGGCACATTTAAAACTAATCGGAGAAAGTTCTTTTTCACTCAACGCACAATTAAACTCTGGAATTTGTTGCCAGAGGATGTGGTTAGTGCAGTTAGTGTAGCTGGGTTTAAAAAAGGATTGGATAAGTTCTTGGAGGAGAAGTCCATTACCTGATATTAATTAAGTTGACTAAGAAAATAGCCACTGCTATTACTAGCAACAGTAACATGGACTAGATTTAGTTTTTGGGTACTTGCCAGGTTCTTATGGCCTGGATTGGCCACTGTTGGAAACAGGATGCTGGGCTTGATGGACCCTTGGTCTGACCCAGTATGGCATGTTCTTACGTTCTTATGAAATTTGATTTACACAGCTGGGTGTGTACAAGCTAAAAATTGGGCATGCTTGTGAATGCACGCAAACTATTTTATAACATGTGCGCAAGTTATAAAATCCCCGCGTCCCTGGGCGTGTGCTGACATATATGCGCATGTATGTGCACCCACATGCCCATTTGAAAGTTATTGTCTCTGTGTCAGGTTGGTGTGTGCAAGCTGAAGAGTACACACATCCTTGGAGGCTTATGTGACTTGGGCCTTTCATATCCATATTTTATAAAGTACTGAGGAAGGAGGATACAAGTTCATCATGGAGGTGAGAAATAAAAATGGGTAGCACAGATGGGAATAAACTACCAGAGAGACTGGATGGAGATCCACAAAAAAAAACCATCCATAGGCATACAATTTCTCAATAGTGAGAGAATTCCAACAGAAAACTGTATTTAGATATTTCACAGTTCCAGCACACCAAAGCAAGTGGCTGGGTCATGTTAGAGCCCAGGGATGGAGAAACTGGAAACTGAGCAAGAAACACTCCCATTTGTGGGAACGCCCAAAGATTAAACCATTCTGGAAAGAGTCAATGGAGAATTTAGCTAAATAATGGGACTTTATGTTCCACTACAGCCCGAAGTATATCTCTCTGGATTGATCAAGGAAAAAAAAAAACCAACTTATACAGAACATGAGGAATGCCTAAGAAAGGTCCTCACAGTTGTGGCTGAAAAAATGCAGAGCCACAAGTCGACTTGACCAGAACATCCCTACTCTAAGCCAATGGAGAGGAAATATAGACATCCTAAATAGTTTTGAATAACTTTCTGTACTCTTTGTGAAAACCAAAAGTATGTCTGTGCCAACAGGTGGCAAGCCTGCAACCTTTCTAGATCTGAAGATGCAGGTTAATGCCTCAGGAGTGGACAGCAGCAGCAGAGTAAAGCAAGAAACACCAGTCTGACAAGTCCGAGCTACTAGAGTTTGTTTGAAGCTATTGAAGAAGTTAGTTGTTACAGGATGAGCCTGTATAGGTAATTTTCTAAAAAAAATTGTGCTGGGTCAGGTCAACTGTTGGCCTCTACCTTCCACTTTTTCCGACGGGGAAAAAAGTTGCGACCTGGCAGACAATCACCAGTGAGCCTGTATAATCACTTTGATTAGATAGGACATAGGTGAGAATCATGTGAAAGTGGCAGCAGCTTTAAAACAGGCCAATGCAATATCGGCGCGTGTTAAATGGGCGCTCATGACTGAACGTCCACTCTTAACGGGCGCCGAGCCATCTCTCCTGGGCGCCTGATTTAATATTTTAATCGACTGCCGTGGTTTAAAAGAGGTGCTAGGGAAAATTTTGCGTCCTTAGCGTCTCCTCGGCATCGGGCACCCAGGAGAGGTGGCCGTCAGCAAGTTAGGAAAACGGATGCTCAGTTTTCCGAGAATCCCTTTTCCTAACCTGACTGCCAGCACTCTTTTTTTTTTTTAGGGTTCTTTTTTGGTTCCTCCAATTTAATATCGCCATGATATTAAGTTGGAGGAACTACAGAAAAGCAGTATTTTCTGCTTTTCTGTAAACTTGTTGGGCTCCAAGAATTAATGCCTGCTCCAAGGCAGGCGTTCATTTTTGAGGGTAAAAATGTGCACATCGAACGCAAGTTCTTTTTTTTTTTTTTTACATCACAAGAACGTGATAAGCGCTATTAACCTCGCGCTCAGTTGGATGCACATTTTGGATGAGCTGACCCCCGTTTAGCATTGGAGGTTATGGACGCACGTCCAAAACGCACGAGCAATTGCATTGGCCTAAAAGAAAGTTGGGTCTCTTTCCGGTCAGTATTGATGGATTTAAAACAGATTTGGCCGAGTTTCCGCAGGGCAGGTCCATTAACAGTCATCAGCCAGGTAGACTTGGCGATTGCCACTGGCAATGAGCAACAGTGAGTGGATCTCCCTATTAGGACGTGTGGACAGTTGCTAGTGACCCAGGCTGGGCATTACTGGAGGCAGGAAGGTGGGCTTGATGGGCTTCTGATCTGTCCCAGCATGGCCCTTCTTATGTTTTTATGAACACTAAATTCAGAGATTAATCTCTCTGCTCATCTGAAAAACTCACAATAGAAAAAAAAAAATAAAAGTAGAAAGCATGAGCATCTGCCACAATCAAGTCTTTATCTGAGCGATACTCAAGCTTGAACTCATATTATTACAGCTGTAATAAAAGACTCTGAATACTGCAAGGTGTATTACGCAGTCCCGTCATGGTCTTAGAATATGTGGTTTGTGATCAGTCTCTGGGAGCTATCTATATACAATCAAATAGCAAAGCAGGGACCTGCATCGCAAACTGTGCATAATTTTTTTTCCAGTACCTGGTTCCACTCTCAAAGACAGAACGAAGACATCATTTCATGCCTGTGGATGCGTTCCTGGCCACAGGCATATTCATTAGTAGTTCTTTTATGCTTCAAAGACTTATTAGCTTAGTCTTCTCACAAAGCTTAAGCATAAATCATCTCACAAGAGTCCCCATTCCCACAAAGCTCTTTTATCTTAGTTGCTGGCATGTTTATGATGGTTCAGATTTTACCGTTATCCACATCTTTACATGCTTTATGATTATCGCTTCCCCAATCTGTGCTATTTCCTGCACGCAAAACTGCCATTTTTTAAAAATTTACTTTGACTTCACGTTGCCTCACTGGCGCAATCTGGTGCATCGCGCTTGCCTAGACGCCAAACCAAGCCCTCGTAACCCAACAGCTGTGAGATAAAATCTCTTATTCTAGGGGGAATATAAAAGGAGAGAGGGTCCGACACCTGCCCGTGAGCTGAGCACAAGTCTCATTGTCAGCACTGCCTAAGGAAGAGCCGCGGAACGAGGCTGCAAGTGCCAGACGGACTTGGGAGGAGAGGTGCAGAAATAAAGAGGCAGCCAACAGAATATATTTATAGCTCGGAGGGAAGACTGAAGGGGATGGGGCGACTCCAGAGAACATGCACGGGGATGGAAGGGTGGAGGGGAGAATGGGAAACTGTCTGGGGGGGGAGGATGGGGATTGGGGGAGAACGTGAGAACTGGGTGGAGGGGAACTGGAGACTCAGGGATGGGTGAAGGACTCGGAGTTTGTGGATGGATGGGGAGACAGAAATAGAGTGAGGCCTTCCAGATGGGGAGAAGGGAGAATAGTAGGCGCTTCCAGATTTGGGGAGAGGGGAACAAGGATCTTGTGTAGGGAAGAGAATTCAGACTCGGGGATGTTTGGGCAGAGTGGAGGCTCTGAAAATAGGTGGGGAGAATGGAAACTTTGGGATAGGGGAAAGCAGGAACTCGTGGATGGATGGGGAGAATAAGGACTTGATGGGTGGTAGGGGAAGAGTTGGGGGTGCATTGGATGGGCTGAGAGGAATGTGGATGTAAAATGTGGGCATGGAGGGCTGGAGAGGGCGTGGGAGGCAGTGGAAAGTGATGGGAATTGGGCTGGGAAGGAGGTGGTTGAGTAGAGAGTAAGAGACAGAAGAAAGGGACTGGAGGCAGGGGGTGAGTGACAGAAATAGCTGAACTAGTTAGGGAATAAGAGGCACAGGAAAGTGGTTGAGGGCTGAGTGGAAATGGGGCACTAAGGAATGGATGAATGACAAAGGAGTGAAAGATGAGGGAATAGGAGGGGAGAGAGTGGGAATAGGAGTGAAAGACAGGAATAGGAGGGCTGGAAAGTGGATGAAAGATGCTGGTAGGTAGGTGGGAGGTGAAAAGAGGAAGAATGGGGAAGGAAGAAAGGGTGAAATTCAGCAGTGAGTGGATAGAGAGGCAGAAAAGAGAAAAGGAGAAGAGAGATTGGAAGGGAAAGATCAATGCTGGAGGAAAGATCAATGTAGGAGAGGAAATGAAGGGCAGGAGACTTTGGAAAAGGAGTTAAAAGACAAAGGAAAGAGGAAAAGAGAGACAGGAACCAAACAAAGGTAAAATAAAAAGCACTTTATTTTCATCTACTGTTATTCTGCAGGATTATTCTCTGAGGGGGAAGGGGAGCTGCTGATTGTGATTGTCGAGTTGTTGATAAAAATCTGAGGGAGGGGGCCCATGCCCTAGGATCTTATAAATATCTTTTAAAGGAGGAAAATGAAGAGGGCTTGAGTCTGAGACAAGACTTCTGGGGCAAGCTGAGCAACGGAGTTGAGAGAAATGGAGATTTAGAGCAAACTGCTGGGGTCGGGTCAGGTGGAGTGTGAATGTTTGAGATGGGGGTCATGGGGATTGAGAGATACTGCTTGGGATGGGGGTAGAGGGGAGCTGAAATGAGGGAAACATGACAGCAGAAAAGACCATCTGGCCCTTCTAAGTCTGTTCATCCTTTCAATTTATCTGGCCCTTACAATTCCCATCGCTCCCTCGGAGATCCCCTGTATTTATTCCATGCTGTCTTGAATTCCATTTTTGTCTCCACTTCCTCCACTTGAGAGACCGTTCCATGCATCCACCACCCTCTCTGTAAAGAAATATTTCCTAAGATTACTCCTGAGTCTACCTCCCTTTCACCCTTATCCCATGCTCCCTTGTTCTAGAGCCTCCTTTGTTGAATGAGGCTTGCTTCCTATGTATGAAAACCTTTGAGGTATGTAAATGTCTCTATCATATCTCTCCTATCCTCGAGGCTATACATGTTTAGATTAAGTCTATCCCCATAGGCTTTAGAACAAAGAGCACTGACCATTTTAGTAGCCGCCCTCTGGACCGACTCCATCCTGTTTATATCCTTCTGAAGGTGCGGTCTCCAGAATTGTGCACAGAATTCCAAGTGAGGGACCTGTACAGGGGCAATACCACCTCCCTTTTTCTGCTGACCATTCTTCTCCCTATGCAGCCAAGAATATTTCTGGCTTTTACCATTGCTTTATCCACCTGTTTGGCCAGCTTAAGATAATCAGATACGATCACTCCCAGGTCCCACTCTTCCTTTCTGCTTAGAAACATTTCACCTCCAATACTGTACCTCTCCCTTGGGTTTTTGCATTCTGTTAAGCGCTAAATCAGCTTAAAGGTGCTGCTGCCCCATGAACACAAAGGCACCATACCAAATTTAGTAGAAACAAATTTAATTTTTATATGCCAACATTTGATTGAGATATCACATTGGTTTTCATTCAGGTATTTCTCTATCCCCAGAGGGCTTACAATCTAAGTTTGTACCTGAGGCAATGGAGGGTAAAGCGACTTGCCCAAGATCACAAGGAGTGACAGCGGGACTCAAACGCTGGTCTCCTGGCTCGTAGCCCACTGCTCTAACCACTAGGCTATTCTTCTTCCCAGATACTGGTACCTTTGGGAGAAAAGGAGTCACAGGTCTCTCCTTAGAGACTTGCCACCCTGTATCTCAATGTATGTCAGTGAGTGCTGGTTTTTATAGGTTTAAAACATACAGTGATGTTTATGAGCCTATGATTATCACTTAATGAGTTTGTCATATTAAAATGAGATGGACTAAACCTATGTTAACCTGATCCCTTTCCACCCAAATTAAGGGCCCCCATTAAGAGACACCCCCCCCCCCCCCCCTTGCCTGAGCCAGATGTTCGCAGCAATGCTCTGATAGTCCTTTGTCCTGTCAATCTTTCCATCCTCAGGGAGAATTGTAAAACTCCAGTTTCACTAGGGCCCCTGAAGTTGAGACGGTATCCTGTGAGAACGTGACCTCGTGACCCTCCACCATAAGTTTTGGACAGCTCTATATGCAGTTCAGATGTCTCCCACAGTCTCTCCAAACTAGGGTCAATTTGAGGTTCTCATGGCCAGAATTTGCAGACAGGCCACAGCAGCCAAGGACTCTGGGGTCAATCATAGTATCTATGTTGATTTCAGACTTAGGCTCACATATATCAATTCTAAATGCATTATTTTGCATTTTTTAGCATTAAGTCTTAGCTGTCTGTCTTTAGATCATTCCTCAAGCTTCACTATATTCCTCCTCATGTTTTCCACTCCTTATTTATTTTTATTTATTTTATTTAGATTTTTTATCTTCCGCTTTTGCACTTTTTTCAGCACTTCAAAGCGGATTACATTCAGGTACTGAATGGTTTTTCTTCCTGGCTGTCTACCCAGTTACAGGTTTTGGTATCATTGACAAAAAGTCAAACCTTTCCCAACAATTCTTCTGCTATGTTTCTTATGAAAATGTTGAAAAAGAACCGGTTCCAGGACTGATCCCTGAGACGCATCGCTAGTAAAGCCCCCTCCTTAGCATAAACTCCATTTACCACTACCCTTTGTCACTTCCCACTCAGTCACTCTCTCTAGGCTCTATACAGAGGGCACTCAATTTATTTATAAGACTTTTGTGCAGAACCGTGTCAAAGGCCTTACTGAAATCCAAGTACACTATGTCTAGCACTCTCCCTTGATCCAACTCTCTGGTCACCCAATCAAAGAAACTGATCAGATTCGTCTGACATGAGTTACCTCTGGTAAAGCCATGCTGCCTCAGATCATGCAATCCATTGGATTCCAGAAGTTGCACTGTCCTCTGTTTTAGCAGTGATTATATTCATTTGTTCACCACAAAGCTTGGACTAACTGGCCTGTAGTTCTCAGCCTTCTCCTTTCTTCCACATTTATGACTAGGAACCACATCTGCCTGTTTCCAGTCCTCTGGAACTATCCTGACCAAAGAAGCATTGGACAGGTCAACCAGTGGAGCTGCCAGGACTACGCTCCCTCAATACCCTTGGATGTATAGCATCCAGCCCCATCGCCTTTAAGTTTAATTAGCTCCTCACAAACAGACTGCTCTGAGAATCGATTACGTTTTACCTCATTACATTTCTGGCCTCGTGTTAGGATACAACTTATTTTGCTGGTCTAGCTGCTGTTTCTCCCATTTGCTCCAGGAGATATTCTTTTGTGCAAAATCTTTGATTTTGCTTCTCAGCTTTGGGAAATGTGCATCTCTGATATCTTTGGGGCAGATTTTCAGACTTACACGCGAAGCACATAAAGCCCCGGGACGCGTGTAAGTCCCGGGGCTTGAAAAAAGGGGTGGGGTGTGGGCGGTCCGGGGGCGGGGCAAGGTCAGCGTCCTGGCACAGTGGCCATTTGCCGCTGTGTCAGAGATCATATGCCAGCAATCAGCCGGCAGGCGCAAAAGGTAAAATAAAGATCAGGGTGGGTTAGAGTAGGGCTGGGGGGGGGGGGGGAGAAAGGTTAGGGGAGGTGGTGGGAAAGTCAGGCTGGGGGAAGGGAACGGAGGAAGCCAGGGCGACTCGGCGCGCGTAAGGTGCACAATTGTGCACCCCCTTGCGCATGCCAACCCTGGATTTTATAACATGCGCGCACCTCTGTGTGCATGTTATAAAATCAGGTGTATATATGCGCGTGCTGGTAGCGCGCGCATATATAGGCCGCGCATCCTCCTTTTAAAATCTACCCCTTTGTGTTTTGCACAGTTTTTGCACAGTTTTTGTCTGCATATATTTCTAATTTGTGGTCCCTTCATTCTGTATTTGGTGAGGGTCTGTTTGTATTTTGCATGTGTGACTGAGGTGAGATATTTTGGGTAGGGATCTTTATCAGTACAGTTTATTCTTTTTTCCAGTTCCAACATCTAGTGCATTGGTGTTCCAGGGTCTGGTGTAATATTTGCAGTGCTGCCTTTGTGTAGGCAGGGTTTTTGCATGAGTCCTGGAAATTAGAGCTATTTTGGTATTGCAGGTTTGCTACAAGGTGCAGATTATCATTTTTGCAGCTGTAACCCCCATCTTTGGGTGGCAGTCAACCACAGATAAAAGTATTTAGTGTCCCTTCGGGGCTGGAACCACTCCTAGCTAGCTCTGTCACAGTCTTACCCCCAGGGTCTGGATTCTTGTTTGGCAGGGAAACAAAAATCCCCTAATACAATAAGGGGATTAGCGCCTATTCAACGTGCGTCCAACGCGGCGTGAGGCTAATTGTGTTCATCACAAAAAAAAAAAATGTGCGTATCGGACGCACATTTAACTGGCATCTATTAACGCCCTCCTGGAGCAGGCGTTAATAGCCGTGCGCATCAAAAAAAAGTACAGAAAAGCAGAAAAAACTGCTGTTCTGATATTAAGTAGGATGAAAAATAAAAGAAACAAAAGTAAAAGAAAAAAATTGACAGTCGGACCCTTAACGAAAACAAATGCTGAGTTTATCAGCGTCGGTTTTCTACCGGTGGAGAGCTGAGTCACATAAACAGATGCTGATAAACCCGGCATCAATTTTCGTGACTGCCATCCGCCAGTAAGGAAAACCGATGCCGATAAGATTTCAGGGCCCCATCTGACAGGGGGCAACTTCTTTGTACTTTTTCCTTGAGAGAGGTCATTTTTCCTTCACTCTATGTGCTGTGAGTGCCCAAAAAACATACACTGCAGTTACTGTTTTAGTGTCCAAAAACAGTCTTTTACTGATGGGTAATCAGATAAGATAGGGCAAAAGTTAACTCAGTTCTCAGCATCAGATGCACTTTTATTTAGTCTTTTCCCTTCTATCTATGCATGTGTCTCTTATTACCAGGATAAGGGAAGCTCTCACTCTCCAGGGCTTGGCTAAGTGAGGACCCCAAGCGGGCAGGAAAAACCCCTTCCATACTGGCAGCTTGGTAAAACAGCCTAGCACACAACAAATCCAAAATCCTCCTCCTCCCTATGGGTGAAGACTGCAGATGGGTGTTCTCAAAGATCTCAAGTGTCTCGTACTCACTGTTAGGTGATCTTTGTTTTTTCTGTATCAATCGAATACAGAAGGCGTTTGACAAAGTCCCTCATGAGAGGCTTCTAAGAAAACTAAAAAGTCATGGGATAGGAGGCGATGTCCTTTCGTGGATTACAAACTGTTAAAAGACAGGAAACAGAGAGTAGAATTAAATGGTCAATTTTCTCAGTGGAAATGGGTAAACAGTGGAGTGCCTCAGGATCTGTACTTGGACCGGTGCTTTTCAATATATATATATATATATATATATATATACACTTCCTCTGAACCTAGCAACCATGCCCCCTCCTCCTACTCCCACCTCATCAGCCCCCCCCCTCCTCCTACCCCTCCATATCCGCCCTCTTACCCATCACCTTGTGAATAGTTAAAGAACATATTGTGAATAGTTAAAGAACCTACTTTCCTTCTACCCGCACAAGAATTACCTCCTCTTATCCCCCCTTTCCCCTTTTACCTTTTCCCTTCTACTCTCCTTAAGAGTTTATCAAGTAATCACCTGATAAACCACCTATCCCAAGTTGAACAGCTGTCATATTGTTTATCTATTCTAATTTATAGTAAAGCTAAATATTGTTTATCTATGCTTATCTACTCTAAATTATTGTAAAGCCTGTTGCTACGTTACGTTACATTGTGAACCGGGGTGATGTTTTTAACGTGCCCCGGTATATAAAAAACTCTTAAATAAATAAATATATATATATATATATATCTACCTTATAAATGGGCTCTGACCGATGGCCCGCAAATGCGCAGTAGAGAGCAGCTCTACCGCGCATGTGCGGGCCAGCACGTTGGTCAGAGCCGTGCGTGCCCGAAACAAAAAACATGGCGGTGGGGCCGCAGGAGCGGGAGGAGGAGCAGAGGCGCCGCGCGCGAGTGACACCCCCCCCCCCCCCAAGATCTGCCGGCAGGAGAAGCAGAGCCGCGCGCGCGCAGAAAGCAGCGGCGCCGCGCGCGTGTGACACCCCCCCCCCCGAGATCTGCTGGCAGGAGAAGCAGCGCCGTGCGCGAGTGACACCCCCCCCACCCCGAGATCTGCCGGCAGGAGCGGCAGGAGAAGCAGCGCCGCACGCGGGAGTGACACCCCCCCCTCCCCGAGATCTGCCGGCAGGAGCGGGAGGAGAAGGTGGTGAGAGGGAAGGTGAGAGAGAGAGAGAGAGGGAGGGAGGTGACAGAGGGAGGTGAGAGGGAGGGAGGGAAGGTGAGAGGGAGGTGAGGGAGGGAGAGAGGGAGGTGAGAGAGAGGGGAAGGGAGGTGAGGGAGGGAGAGAGGGGGTGAGAGGGGGATGAGAGGAGGGGGAGGGAGTGGGAAGGAAACGGACTGAGCCCGTTGTTACGGGCTTAACGGCTAGTATATATATAAATGATCTGGAAAGGAATACGACGAGTGAGGTTATCAAATTTGCGGATGATACAAAATTATTCAGAGTAGTTAAATCACAAGCAGACTGTGATACATTATTGGAGGACCTTGCGAGACTGGAAGATTGGGCATCCAAATGGCAGATGAAATTTAATGTGGACAAGTGCAAGGTGTTTCATATAGGGAAAAATAACCCTTGCTGTAGTTACACGATGTTAGGAGCTAGCTACCACTCAGGAAAAAGATCTAGGCATCATAGTGGATAATACTTTAAAATCGTCGGCTCAGTGTGCTGCAGCAGTCAAAAAAGCAAACAGAATGTTAGGAATTATTAGGGAGGGAATGGTTAATAGAACAGAAAATGTCATAATGCCTCTGTATCGCTCCATGGTGAGACCGCACCTTGAATACTGTGTACAATTCTGGTCACCGCATCTCAAAAAAGATATAGTTGCGATGGAGAAGGTACAGAGAAGGGCGACCAAAATGATAAAGGGGAACCCAATCGGTTTTCGTGACTACCGTTCGCCGATAAGGAAAACAACGTGTTTATCGGTGTCTGTTTTCCTTACCGGCGGATAACCATCACGAAAACCAATCCGATAGACTCAGCGTCGGTTTTCCTTACCGGCAGACGGCAGTCACGAAAATTTGCGCTGGGTTTATCGGCGCCAGTTTTTGTGATTTGGCTCTCCATTGATAGAAAACAGACGCCGATAAACGAGACATTGGTTTTCATTAAGGGTCCGACTATCAATTTTCTTTTTTTTTTACTTTTGTTTCTTTTATTTTTCATCCTACTTAATATCACAACAATATTAAGTAGGATGAAAAATAAAAGAAACAAAAGTAAAAAAAAAAAAAATTGACAGTCGGTCATATTAAGTAGGAGGCAGTACAGGAAAGCAGTTTTTCTGCCTTTCTGTACTATTTTTTGATGCGCTCAGCTATTAACGCCTGCTCTAGGCAGGCGTTAATAGCTGCGCGTTGAATATGCGCGTTGAATATGCGCTAATCCCCTTATTGCATTAGGGGATTGATTAGCGCCTATTCTACCCGCGACCAACGGCAGGTTAACAGTGCACTTGGCTGAGCGCACCGTATTGCAGGACAGAACCGGGCTTTATTTGATAGGCTGAGGCAGGCACTGAATGAATCGGGGGGGGGGGGGGCCAGCAAGGTAATTTTTCACACAGGGCAGCAAAAAAACTAGCACAACCCCTGCTGGCGCCTGGTGTGTCCCTCATACAGATTTTTACATGGATGATGTAAACAGCTTGTGAAGTGTTGCAATCAAAATGTGCTGGCAACTTATACTGCAAATATAAAGCAGGATGGAATTAATGCTTGCACTTGCATCCCATTCATACAAACTGAACTCAGGCCACAGCTTTACCCTTGCATCTCTTAGCAGCTATCCTACTCTCTCCTCGTCCTAATCTTTCTTGAAAAGACAGGCTACTTTTGCCCCACCCCCCATGCCGTGAAGCAGCGATCGCCCAGGCCTCACACGTCTCCTTAATCTGCCCTTAAGAAAAGCCTCAGCCTGGGCCGTGACCGACAGACAGCCCTGCACAGTTTCTTGGTGCTTCGCGTATAAAGGGGGCTGCACGCAGCCCGTGCCCTGCGGATTGGGCATTCTGGCTGCCAGGCGCCAGCACACCCGAGCCTCTGCCCTGCCATCACACTGCTGGGTGGTTTCGGTAAGCACTGGTCTGACGTCTCCTTTGGGAGCTGAGCGCTAGGTTTTTGGCTTTTGCAAGCTCCGGGGCAATAGCCGCAGCCGCGGGGTCTGGAGACCTTGGTTACAGCGTGGATTGTCATCGCGCTGACTTGAGTCTTAACCGAGTAACTTGTGCGGCAGAAAGCGAAGGGGGCGTCCTTCAGCGTGTGGCAGTAAATGACAAGCTTGTTTCTGCCGCGTGGGGGTGGAAGGAGGGGGGAGGGTTCGGAACATATTTAAAGGAAGCTAAAACACTATGAATTGAACTTTTGGGGTGGGGAAGGAAAAGGGAAGACAAGAAAAGGAAGGGAGAGATACAGACATAGGGAGCGGGCACTGAGTGCAGAGAGGCAGCCGGAGCAGAGGCGCAGGAGAGAAACGCACATAGGCTGATGGAGAAAGAAAGAGCGGGAGACAGAGAGAGGGACAGAGCCATGACCAGAGACGCCACTGAACATCATCACAATCCTGGCATGGCCCTTGTTGTGGTCCTTTCTGTAGTGTGTAATTTATTTTATTGTTATTAGTATTTGATTTTTTTGAAGGGGTGGATAAACATGTGGATAAAGGTGAACCGGCAGATGTGGTGTATTTGGATTTTCAGAAGGCGTTTGACAAAGTCCCTCATGAGAGGCTTCTATAAAACTAAAACGTCATGGGGTAGGAGGTGATGTCCTTTCGTGGATTGCAAGCTGGTTAAAAGACAGGAAACAGAGAGTAGGATTAAATGGTCAATTTTCTCAGTGGAAAAATGTAAACAGTGGATTATATTTATAAATGATCTGGAAAGAGGGATGACGAGTGAGGTAATCAGATTTGCAATTGACACAAAGTTATTCAGAGTATTTAAATCACAGGCAGATTGTGATCAATTGCAGGAGGGCCTTGCAAGACTGGAACATTGGGTGTCCATATGACAAATGAAATATAATGTGGACAAGTGCAAAGTGATGCTTATAGGGAAAAAAAACATACTTTAGTTACACAATGTTAAGTTACATTTTAGGAGTTAGCACCAGGAAAAAGATCTAGGCGTCATAGTTGATATTACATTTAAATTGTTGGCTCAGTTTGCTGCAGCGGTCAAAAAAACAAACAGAATGTTAGGAATTATTAGGAAGGGAAGGCAAATAAAACTGAGGATATCTTAATGCCTCTGTATCACTCAATGGTTAGACCGCACTTTGAATACTGTGTGCAATTCTGGTTGCCGCATCTCTAAAAAGATAGTTGCACTGGAGAAATTATAGAGAAGGCGCCCAAAATTATAAAGGGGATGGAACGGCTCCCCAATGAAAACAGGCTAAAGAGGTAAGAGCTTTACAGCTTGGAGAAGAGACAACTGAGGGGGGATATGATAGAGGTCTACAAAATCATGACAGGACTTGAGTGGGTAAATGTGAAATGGTTATTTTCTCTCAGATAATACAAGGCCTAGGGGCATTCCATGAAATTAGCAAGTAGCATATTTAAAACAAATCAGAGAAAATTCTTTTTCACTCAACCCTCAATTAAGCTCTGGAATTCATTGCCAGAGGATGTGGTTAAGGCAGCTAGTGTAGCTGGGTTTAAAAAAGGGTTGGATAAATTCCTGGAGAAGAAGTCCATAAACTGAAATTAATTAATAGGGAATAGCCACTGCTTGTTGCCTGCATCAGTAGCATGGAATTTATTTAATGTTTGGGTACTTGCCAGGTACTTGTGACTTGGATTGGCCAGTGCTGGACTGAGGATGTTGGGCTTGATGGATCCTTGGTCTGACCTAGTATGGCATACCGTATGTTCTTATGTATGCTTCTTTTATTTTTTTTAACCACTTTGAGGAGAGTTTTCAAAGGGATCTAACTGCAACTATGAAATGTGAAAATGTCACCCTGCATTAATGACTGAATGTAAGTGCTTAGCTTGGGGAGTAAACTATGTTGGTAGAAGGGACCCTGCTCTGCTGTTGTTCCTGATCCTGAGACACACTGACAAGATCTGGGACTCCTCTAGGGCAGTTGGGAGAGGACATGAGCAGGTAGAGTTCTCACACTGGCAGGGGCTAGGACTTCAGCTCAGTCTTGTCTGGTTTATATTTTGCAACTGGAGAAATAAGTTAGTGTTCCTGGATCCCGAGCTGATCTCTCTTAGGTAAGTGCTGAATCTGGAGCTTGAGTGGGGGGTCTCAGACAGGAGATTTTCCTCTTCACAGATGAGGCTCACCTAAAAGTCTCCTGCTTTTTCCTTCCCTGTCTCTAAGGTCAGGATCCTCTTTCCCTGGTTGACTGAGGTTCTCTGTTTCAAATCTCAGACTTGGCATCACCCAGGGCTGGCGCAAGAGTATTTGGCACCCTAGGGGAACCTTTGGTTATGCACTGCTTCTCCTAACTTATCTACCAGAGGCAGCTCCAGCACAGCCCTTTCTCCTACTAGCAACAGTGGCTCCAGCACAGTGCTCCCTTCTTTGGCAGTATGGGTCCTGGCATAGCATCCCCTCTGGGCTTTGCACTGCTTGAATTTTGCCACCCCCAAAATTCTGATGCTCTAGGCAACTGCCTGGTTTGCCTAATGTAAGCATCGGCCTTGGCCCCACCTCCATTTCCACTCCATGGGCCACAAAAACTACAAGAACAGGAGACTTGGAGGTACAGTTGCTGATACCTGCACTTAGAGACCCCAGTGTTGCTGGGGGTTTTTTTCAGCAAAGCTGAAGGGGTTGCAGTATACAAGCTGTTAACATCGCCTGCTGCCTCCACAATAGCCATGGCATTCTGCCTCTTTTTATGTTCTCCTAAGCTGGGAACAAAGAAAGAGCTAAAGTGAGCAGTAAATACCCTGATGGGCAAAGGTAATCTCCCAAATTAAACTGCTAACAAACTAGGAGCAGAAGCCCTCTGAAACAGTCCTTTTCAATGCTTTTCAAGGTATCATCCTAGCAGCGGCACTTGGCTCAGTCCCACCTCTGTGCCCCTCATCAGGAGACCCTGCTGTGAGCCACACAATCACTTGGGGGTAGATGTTCAGCGCTGGCCTTGTAAGTAACAGCCAGTTAGAACTAATCCGGCTATGTTGCGATGTATATTCAGCAGAACGGCAAAGGCACGGAATAAATGTGTATATGTGCACACTTAGCTGGGATAAGTCTACCTGGCTAAGTTTAGACCTGCTCTATGGGGCATCTAAACTTAGATGTAAACTTATCCAACTCACTCCGTAGTTAGCCGTATAAGTTAGACAGCTAACTCGCTCCGCCCCCGATTCACCCAGTACACGCCTACTTTTGGGTCTTATACAGCTAAGCGGCAGCTGCTGATTGTAGGCACATATTCAGCAGCCACTACTTAGTGCATAAGTCCCGCTTATCTGGCTAAATAGCGCCGAACACGCTTTAAATACTGGACCCATGGTGTCCAAGTTTGGAAACAAAGACATACATTTAATTCATTATTAAATGCATGTTTTTCCATTTTGGGGCTAGAGTTGGAACCTCTATTCTGTAGGATTCCTCACCTCACAATTTCCTGGACAAATTGCTGAAAGTGCAATGCACAGGGTCAGATTTAGGAATCGGCAACATAGCCTATGACACATGCTTAGGGCACCAAATTCTAAAGTGCCCAAAAATTGGGTCTCCTTGACTGCTCCGACTCACACAGGGTGAAAATCTCCCACCTCCAGTCCTCTGTATCATGGTTTTGCCTTCTATGCAGCCTCCCCGTGCCATGGTTTCGCCTACTGTGCAACTTTCCCTCTACCAGATGTCCTCAGCGAGCCCCCCTCCCAGCTGCGCAAGTCACCACTTCACTGATCTCCTGATGCGTCAGCCACAGGCCTACTTAACCCAGCTTGTCCAGTCCCTCGATGCCCTTTGAGTCACCTCAGCTCCTTGACCAGGCCACCTCCTTCTCACTATACTGCCTTGTCTACACAGGCATCCAGCCTTGCCTTGTGGCCTATCTAGGCCTTTTACTTTGACTTGTAACCTACCCAGGACTCCTGCCTTACCTTGTGGCCTACCCAGGCCTCTTGCCTTGCTTTATGGCCCTGCTTGGCCTCTTACTTTGCTCTGTGGCCTCTCGCCTTGCTCTGAGCTCTTCCAAGTCTTCTGGCCTTGTTCTGCAGCCTCTCAGCCTCCCTGCTATGCTCTGTGCCCTCCTTGGCTTTTCTGTCTTACCTTGCAGCCTCTGGGCCTACCGGGATAGCCTTGCCCAGTTTCACGCCCTGTTGGGCTTTCTTGTTTCCTGTTGCCTGTCTAGTTCTGTCCTTGTCCACCCCTGTCCTGTCCTTATTCAGTCCAGTCCTTCTCCGATCTTTGCCCTGCCCAGCCCAGTTCAGTCCCTTGTCTATTTCCCAGGCCTTGCCCTTGGTTCCAGCTCCCAGTCAGTATCTTGTCTCCATCTTCCAGCCAGTATGTGAAGCACCATGATATTTGCCAGGAGGAAAGTCTTACTGGTCCCCAGAACCCAAGGGCTCAGCCTTTGAGGGAGGGGGCTGGTTAGGCAAAAGATCAGCTCCAATCTTATCCTGAAGTCTTGTATCACTCCTGCAGACCGATTGGTTTTAAATGTAAAACTTAGTAACTTCATTGTATATCCCCTGGTCTTTGTACTTTTTGAAAGAGTAAAAAATCAATTCACGTTTACTTGTTCCACTCCACTCATTTTAATTAACTCTATCAAAGCTCCCCTCAGTTGTCTCTCCAGGCTACCTTTCTTCATAAGGGAAACCTTCCATCCCCTTTATCATTTTGATCATCCTTCTCTGTACCTTTTCTAATTCTGCTATATCCTTTTTGAGATGTGGTGACAGAATTGCACACAATACTCAAGATGAGGTCACACCATGGAGGGATACAGAGGCATGATGATATTCTCTGTTTTATTCTCCATTCCTTTCCTAATAATTCCTAGCATTCTATTTGCTTTCTTGCCTGCTGCTGCACACTGAGCAGAAGATTTCAACATATCATCAACAATGATGCCTAGATCCTTTTTCCTGCATGACTCCTCCTAATGTGGAATCTTGCATTGTGTAGCTATAATTTGGGTTACCCTTCCCAAAGTGCATCACTTTGCATTTGTCCACATTAATTTGCTTTTTGCATGCCCAGTCTCCCAATTTGTAAGATCCTCTTGCAATTTATCACAATCCTCTTGTGATTTAACAACTTTGAATAATTTTGTGACATCAGCAAAATTTGATCATCTCACTTGTTGTTCCCATTTCCAGGTCGTTTATAAATATATTAAAAAGCAGTGTCCCAGAACAGATCCCTGGGATTCTCCACTATTCACCTTTCTCCATTGAGAAAATGTATCATTTAGCCCTACTCTCTGTTTTCTATCGTTTAACTAGCTCTCAATCCAAAATAGGACACTGTCCCATATACCGTCCCATTACTTTAACTTCCTAAGAAGTCTCTCATGAGGGGCTTTGTCAAATGCTTTCTGGAAACCCAGATACACTAAATCAACTGGCTCATCTTTAGCCATATGCTTACCCCTCAAAATAAGTAGTAGATTGGTGAAGCAAGACTTCCCCTGACTAAATCCATGTTGGCTGATAGTTTCCACCATTTTACCTGGCTCATTGGTCTGTAGGGATTCTGGATCACCCCTGAATCCCTATTTAAAAATTGGCATTACATTGGCAGATTTTAATAATAGTTTACAAATTACCAATAGCAGGTATGCAATTTCAGTTTTTAGTTCTTTCAGTAGTCTGGGATGTATGCCATCTGGTCCAGGTGATTTGCTACTCTTTAGATTTGTTTTAGTTCCTCTAAACATCACCTTTGAATATCATTTCTGGCATGGGTATCTCTTACATCTTCCTCAGTGAAGACCAAAGCAAAGAATTCATTTAGTCTGTCTCTATGGCCTTGTCATTCCTAAATGCCCTATAACCCCTTGATGGTCCAACTGTCTCCCTCACAGGCTTTTTACTTCAATTGTACCTGAAAAAGTTTTTATTATGAGCTTTTAATTCTATGGCAAGCTTCTTTTCAAATTATTTCTTTGTCTTCTTTATCAATGCTTTGCACCTAACTTGCCAATTCTTATGCTGTTCCTGTTTTCTTAATTCGGATTCCTTTTCCATTTCTTGAAAGATGTTCTTTTAGCTATTATAGCCTCTCTCACCTCACCTATTACATAAAAACAAAGAAACATGATGGCAGAAAAAGACCATATGGCCCATTTAGTCTGCCCATCCATTCAATTAATTTAGCATTATAATTCCCATCACTTCTTTAGAGATCCCCTGTAGTTATCCCATGCTTTCTTGAATTCAGATATTGTTTCTGTCTCCATCACCTCCACTGGAAGGCCATTCCATGCATCCACCACTCTCTCTGTAAAGAAATATTTCATAATATTACTCCTGAGTCTACCCCCTTTCAACCTCATTGCATGACCCCCACTTCTAGACTCTCCTTTCCGTTGAAAGAGGCTCACCTCCAGGGGCGGACTGCAGGAAAATAGGCCAGGGGATTTTTTCAAAACCGGCCCAAGGGGTATCTTACTCCCTTGTGCACTTTCTCTGCAGCACATGCATCAGCATGCCAAGTCAACTCTGAAACCCAGTAAAATTAAGACCAAATATCTCCAAATATCTCCAAAATAAATGTCACATTTTTCCTAAATAACTAAGAAATAGAATAGACCAGCAGTGAGTAAACAAAGTGTAGACCCCCATTCCATCCATGCAAATCGGTTGGGGCCATCCCACAAGTCTGCCTAGCAGAATACCTCACCTTACTCATATATGTAGAACACAAACAGACCCTCACCAAATACAAAATGAAACAAATGAAACAAAATCACATCTCACAAAACATCAAACAATAAAATCAAGAGATAAGACATCATTCATAATATTAAAACCATGAAAAGAATGACTATATCAAAGCAGCTGACAAACATAGGGGGCCCAATATTCAAAGCGCATTCAGCACTACTTAGCCGGATAAGCAGGACTTATGTGGTTAAGTAACGGCCGCTGAATATGCGCTTACCTTTAGTGCCTTATACGGCTAAAATGTTAGTTGCATAAGTTGTGGGCCAGCAGTGGGTGGAGAGACTTAACCGCACAAGTTATGCAACTAATTAGCAATATTTTGTCTTAACCACATAAGTTTACCAGCTACGTTAGATGGTTTTAACTGATACGGCTAAGTACAAATATATATGCGTATATTCAGTGACAAGGCCGTGCTGCTGAATATACTGTGTAATTTAGCTGGATAAGTTATATCCAGCCAAGTTACTTAAATGGCCATCTTTCAATATTGGGCCCTAATGATTTAAAAAGTCACATAAATTTGTTCTAATGTTTCCAAAACACCAATAAAATATTTCAAAATAGTAGACATGAAATATTTATTTTATTTATTTATTTAAGTTTTTTATATACCAACATTCAAGATAATAGTCCCATCATGCTGGTTCACATGAAACAGGAGTGCAAAATAAACTTAAACTTGAACAATAGTGCGGAAAAGCAGTTACATGTAACAAGGAAAAATAGAACTTGGAGTGAGAAGGAAAAAGGAAAGGAAAACCAGCTAATTACATATAATTACATTGTAAGAGGTAGCTAATAGTGATATTGATGGTGATGTGTGTTGATTGTTAGGAGTTAAATAATATTGGAGTTAGGAAAAGCCTGCATGAACAGCCAGGTCTTGAGTCTTTTCTTGAAGGTTGAGAGGCTGGGTTCCATTCTAAGATCTGGGGGGATGGAGTTCCATAAGGTAGGACCGGCTGTGGAGAAGGCCCGATTTCTTAGCGTAAATGTGTCTGGTAGTTTTGGCTGGGGGTACTTGAAGAGATCCTTTGTAAGCATCTCTTGTCGGTCTTGTTGAAGTGTGTAATCGGAGGGGGAAATGAAGGTCAATTGGGGCTAGTTGATGGATATTTTTGTATATGGTGAGAATGGCCTTGTAGATTATTCTGAAGTGGATGGGTAGCCAGTGGAGGCCCAATAGGATAGGGGTTATATATGGTCTCTTCTCCTAGTTTTAGTGAGTATACGGGCAGAGGCATTTGCAGTGGTTCAAATACCCCAACATTTAAAATAATACCCCAACATTTAAAATAATAAAAATAATAAAAAAATAATACCCCAACATTTAAAATAATAAAAAATTAATTTAAAAATCTCCAGCTCTCCATACAATTAAATAAATAAATAAATACCTGGCATCTTTTGATTTTCCAGAGATTGTTGTGGATTTGGATGAAGAAGGCAACACAATCTTTATCCTCTCTCTCTCTCCTTCACAGACACAGGCACTCTCTCATATACATGCAGGCTCTCACACACACATGCAGATTCTCTCTCATATTCACATGCAGGCTCTCTCTCTTTCCCTCATATACACATGCAGGCTCTCACTCTCTCATGCACACATGCAGGTACTCTCATACAAATATGTAGGCACGCTCTCTCTCATACACACATGCAGGCATTCTCTCATGCACATATTCAGGCTCTTTCATACACACATGCAGGCTCACTCTCATGCACATATTCAGCCTCTCTCTTTCATACACCCATGCTAGTGCTTTCTCTCATATACACATACACACACACACACACACCTCTCAAGTGCCCTCCTTTCTTCTGGGCCTTGACCAAGCCTGCACTGTTCTTTTACTGCTGAAGGAGGAAGTGGCCCTGCAACTGCAAGATGCTTCCTGTTGCTGAGCCTGTAGGCCTTTCTTTGGACTGAGACCTCCCTTGGGCCACGTGGAGACCTCCCTCAGGCCGCGTGTCACCTCTCTTGGCCCGTGTGGGCCCCCCCCCCCCAAGACCTCCCCTGGGCTGCGCTGAGTTCCAAGGCAATCACTCGGCAGGAGCTGAGATTACCATATGACCAGGGCGACAGGCCCACCGGGGGGATGTTCGATCCCCCGATAAGCCAATCTGCCCTTGCTTACCTCCTGTGCATAGAAACCTTTGAGATATTTGAATCTATCATATCTCTCTTATCTCACCTTTCCTCCATGGTGTACATGTTTAGATCTTTAAGTCTATTCTCATATGCTTTAGAACAAAGACCACTGACCATTTTAGTAGCTACCTCTAGATCGACTCCATCCTGTTTAAATCCTTTTGAAGGTGTGATCTCCAGAATTGTACACAGTATTCCAAGTGAGGTCTCGCCAGGGATCTATACAGGGGCAATATCACCTCCCTTTTTCTGCTGACCATTCCTCTCCCTATGCAGCCAAGAATTCTTCTGGCTTTTACTATCATGTTATCTACCTGTTTGGCCACCTAAAGATCATTAGATACAATCAACCCCAGATCCTGCTCTTCCTTTGTGCTTAGAAGAGTTTCACCTCCAATACTGTACATTTCCCTTGGGTTTTTGCACCCTAAATAGATTATTCTTCACTTTTTAGCATTAAATCTTAGCTGCCAGACCATAGACCATTCCTCAAACTTCGCTAAATCCCTCCTCATGTTTTCTACATCTTCCTGGTTGTCCACCCTGAGACAGAATTTGGTATCATTAGCAAAAATTAGACAAAAAGAGAGATAGAAAATACCCTTGATGATTAAATGGCACACAACAAATGTGTAAAATATATATCTTACAGGAGGAATAGACTTCAGGCATCAAGGGCTGAGGCAAAATCTTAGGCCTTAGTGGGTGTTTCTAATCTGTCAAAAACCTCCAATTTTTTTTTTTTACCTCTTTTCTTATGTGACAAGTGCCCAACATAGATAAAAATACCAACTTTAAGTCCAAAAAATTATAATAAAAGCTGTACTTATCTTAAGCAACATGGTGATCAGCGCAATCATTAACACTTATGTGAAGCTGCGAAGAAAACTCCTAACTTGCATAGAGTTAATTATAATTCAGAAAATACATAATTAAAGAACTACTTATAGTTCAAGAAATCCTTGATTGAGCTCCAACACAGGCTGGCGTTTCATCGATATGGCTTTGTCAGGGAGAATCTTAAACAAATAAAAAATTATGTCGTTAGAAAATTTCACATTAGCTCTGAAACTCGGAGTCTCAATAAAACACTTACAAATTTGTTCTGTGCAGCTTAAGAACCAAACACAATTTTAATGGTAATACAGTCTACCAGCAGCTTCAATCTATAGTGACTGGCAGCGAAGAATGAGGCAGTATTTACACAAACAAATCAAATCTCTTTCATACACCCATGCTAGTGCTTTCTCTCATATACACATGAATTTGAATGCTGAAAAGTCTTTCCCGATTGGCTGAACACCATAAAGAAAAGCTCCAATTGGATGAAAACAACCAATACAAAAATTATCAATGAATTTTATTTATATTCAGAAATGTCCGAAAAATCAGAAAAAAAATGACTCCTCTCAATTCTAATGTTAAGACCAGCAGGATCAACAAAATCTAGAGTGAAAATCCATTTTTGTTCGCATTGTAAGAATGCGCTCACGATCTCCTCCTCGAGGGTGAGTGGCTATGTCCAAAAACCATAGCTGGTCAAAAGAATGCAAAATCCAAACAATGTGCAACAAGTGGTGCTTCTAGTCCAGTCTACTCATAAGAACAAAAGAACAAGAAATTGCCATGCTGGGTCAGACCAAGGGTCCATCAAGCCCAGAGGCCAAAACCAGGCCACAAGAACCTGGCAATTACCCAAACACTAAGAAGATCCCATGCTACTGATGCAATTAATAGCAGAGGCTATTCCCTAAGTAAACTTGATTAATAGCCATTAATGGACTTCTCCTCCAAGAACTTATCCAAACCTTTTTTGAACCCAGCTACACTAACTGCACTAACCACATCCTCTAGCAACAAATTCCAGAGCTTTATTGTGCGCTGAGTAAAAAAGAATTTTCTCCGATTAGTCTTAAATGTGCTACTTGCTAACTTCATGGAATGCCCCCTAGTCCTTCTATTATTCGAAAGTGTAAATAACAGAGTCACATCTACTCATTCAAGACCTCTCAATCTTAAAGACCTCTATCATATCCCCCTTTAGCCGTCTCTTCTCCAAGCTGAATAGCCCTAACCTCTTCAGCCTTTCCTCATAGGGGAGCTGTTCCATCCCCTTTATCATTTTGGTTGCCCTTCTCTGTACCTTCTCCATCGCAACTATATCTTTTTTGAGATGCGGCGACCAGAATTGTACACAGTATTCAAGGTGTGGTCTCACCATGGAGCGATACAGAGGCATTATGACATTTTCCATTCTATTAACCATTCCCTTCCTAATAATTCTTAACATTCTATTTGCTTTTTTGACTGCTGCAGCACCCTGAGCCGACGATTTTAAAGTATTATCCACTATGATGCCTAGATCTTTTTCCTGGGTAATAGCTCCTAATATGGAACCTAACATTGTGTAACTACAACAAGGGTTATTTTTCCCTATATGCAACACCTTGCACTTGTCCACATTAAATTTCATCTGCCATTTGGATGCCCAATCTTCCAGTCTTGCAAGGTCCTCCTGTAATGTATCACAGTCTGCTTGTAATTTTACTACTCTGAATAATTTTGTATCATCCGCAAATTTGATAACCTCACTCGTTGTATTCCTTTCCAGATCATTTATATATATATTGAAAAGCACCCATCCAAGTACAGATCCCTGAGGCACTCCACTGTTTACCCTTTTCCACTGAGAAAATTGACCATTTAATCCTACTCTCTGTTTCCTGACTTTTAACCAGTTTGTAATCCACGAAAGGACATCGCCTCCTATCCCATGACTTTTTAGTTTTCGTAGAAGCCTCTCATGAGGGACTTTGTCAAACGCCTTCTGAAAATTCATATACACTACATCTACCGGTTCACCTTTATCCACATGTTTATTAACCCCTTCAAAAAAATCCATGTTGACTGTGTCCCATTAAATCATGTCTTTCTATATGCTCTACGATTTTGATCTTGAGAATAGTTTCCACTATTTGTCCTCGTTCCAAGTTGTATGTGAGGAAAACGATGCACAGTCTCCACATTCGCATATCAGAACACAGGAGTTGTCTGAAACGTTCTAAACTAGCAGCACTACTTGTACATTGTTTGCATTTTGTACTCTAGGGGTGTTACCATAGTTTTAAGACTGTTTTATGGCAGTAGGAGAAGGCCCAGTGCTATGCTATTCTTAAGTAAGATTTCAAAGGCTTAGTTAGGATCTGTGCATGTAATCGCACGAATTATGTGGGTAGATTGGCTGAATCCGCATAAATGGATTTTCAGTTATCTCAAAGTGCACACTTACTTTCACAACACACATACTTTTAGCCATATTAAAAAGAGGTATTCCAGGGATTGGAAGGGGGAGAAGGGGCGCGGAAATTACGCTTGTACATTTAAGTTTTAAAATTGCATACATGGAGTAGGAGTGCCACTAAAGTCTCATAACAAGCCAATCTACTGAGTTTGGGTGGGCTGCAAAGTATGCACATATTACTGAAGGTAGGGGCTCTGTTGCACATTTATGTTTATATTGCTTTGGAGATCATGCATTTGACTCTTGCCAGATAAACATTTCCAGTCTGAAAATACTGAGGCCAACCTCGAAGCGCGTTTAGCGCTAGACATCCAGATAAGTACGGCTTATCCAGCTATCTAGCAGCTGCTGAATAGCTGGTTATATTCAGTGGCCACTAGATAGCCGAGTAAGTCACTTATCCAGCTATCTGGTTGGCTAGATAGTGAGTGAGTGGGCAGTGGGTGGATTAGGGCAGTACTACTTATCTGGTGCTCCACACTAAAAGTAACATCTTTGTCTAACTTTATTGGGCGAACACAATAGGGAAATAATAATGATTCTAATGAGTTACTAGGTATCAACTTGTAG
This sequence comes from Rhinatrema bivittatum, assembly GCF_901001135.1. NCBI lineage: Eukaryota > Metazoa > Chordata > Amphibia > Gymnophiona > Rhinatrematidae > Rhinatrema > Rhinatrema bivittatum. The sequence goes on along the minus strand of NC_042628.1, from coordinate 48,110,532 downwards.
GGGAAAAGCTTGCATTGGGTGAAGCTGGAGCTTCTGGAAGATTTGGCAGGGGAATATTGGAAGAAAAGCCTGGTGTGCTATGAATAAATTTCCATGGTCTCAACTCCATTCCTCCCCATCACATCTATTATCTTCTGTTAAAATTTATTTCCTTTTATAGGTGTCTGTTTTCTTGAGTTGGTGGGGCCTGGGTACACTAGGGGGTTCTCTGAGCCCTGGAGGATGAAGCACGCATTGCTCTTGGCCCTGAGCAGTTTAGGAACAGTATCAGAAGAATCCCGAGGAAGTTGTATTCTTCTCTGTCCCCACAGTGCAGGGATGAAGTATGATGTGAAGGATTTAAGAGGAGGAAAGAGGAGATGCTGGGACTGAAAGCTCTATGGTGCCTCATCTCTCCTTGGGCTCTCTGCTAGTTCAGATCACAGGAGTGCCAAGCATGTTGGGGCTGATTAGAAGGACTGCAGTTGGCGCTATCAACTATCCTCTAGTGATGGAAGTAGAAGGATTGGTGAAGGTTTCTAAAAGGTAAAGGTAAAACCAATAGCAGAGAATGCATCCAAAGCTGAAACATGCATTAGGTTTTTGTGTTTTCTTGCAGGGCTGCAGTGGTGATGGAAGACCCAGCTAGAATGAAGAGCTCACGGGCCCCTTTCACTCGCCGATATCGCAAGGTACGAGATTCAAACTGTATAACTAGCAAGAAACTACGGTCGTGAACTCGATGAGCAGGAGGCACCACGCTTGTCAAAGAGTGACACCATTTCATCAGGATACTGCACTACTTTCCTTGAGATGCCCACGCACTGTAGGGATTTCAGGATTCAATGGAAATTACATTTAGCAGCCAGAAAATTATTTCTTGTAAAAGAAGGATAAAGGTCTTCAGAAAAGTGTGGTGTACTTCAGAGCTCTGCTGTCAGGGCTATACTTAACTTTTTGTGCAATCCCAGGCGCAAGAGCAGAGTCCACTCCTTGGAAAGGGGATGTCCCTCTGCAGAGATGCACTAGGATTGACGGCTTCCTCCTCCTCCGTCTATGGTGGTTCTCTTTCCCCCTCAGACATGCCCCTTTAAAGACTCGGTACCTGAACGTAATCCACTTTGAGATGCAGCAAAAGCGGAATATCAATCAAATAATGGGGAACCCAGCCCTGTCTCTTCTGGACTGAAATGATTTCAGGGGAGGTCTATAAGGCTTCTTTCTGTTTGTCTACGTAACTCCTTGCTAACGGCTAGGCATGAGTATTGCTGCCTTTCTGTGCAAGCTGTTTGCAAAAAAAAAAAAAAAAAAATTAACTAAGCCCATGTGTATGAGTGAGAGCGAGTGAGAGACTCTGTAGAGACCAATATGTAATGTAACTTTACTATTTATACCACCGTAAGAGGGGGCACTTTTAACTCTGTGTGGGGTTTGGGAGGGGGGGGCGGTTTTAGATACACAGTAGGAGGAAAGAACAGCAAAGTTGACATCACTGAAGATTTTCTGCTGTTTGAATCAATGAAAGGTGCAAGAAGAGTTTTTTTGCACCTACAAACTGCCCCTCCCAAACCTACCCCACCCCTCAAACCCCACCCATAGTTAAAAATGCTCCTTCTTACAGTGCTATAAATAGTAAAGTTACATACTGGTCTCTCTCTCTCTCTCATAAAGACCTTTTTAGCTGTAATGTGCCTGCGATGGATTAATCAGTGGGCGAAGCGAAAATTAGCACAGGTGCGATAAATTTCTCTCATCTTGCGGAAATTACCTATGCGATGCAGGAGCAAGGAAATTAGCCTAACCACACCCCTTTTTTATCGTGGGCGCTATTTCTGCTGTATATATAGCATTTTGATAAATCTAGGCCTAAGAAAGCTGCACAGGGGCACACCCAGATGTACTTCTTCTGTTTAAAACGATTTCAGTTCTTTATGGTGGTCTTCGTTATGCTGGGGGAAAAGCCAGGGCTGAAGCTTACTCAACAATGTTTTTGATTATGCCACATTTCCAGAGCTGGTGAAACAGAAGCAGCACCTGTTAATTATTGACTTTAGACCCAATGTACCATAAATACTTAATAATTACACCTCACTGGTGAGTAAGTCTTTAATATCACACATGTTCTACTTCTGAATTGTCCATCTTTATCTCAGATAAACATAATCCAGCTAAGCTGACACAACATGGACAGTCATGCATAATACATTACCCACATGTCACTAAAGCTTGTAGGTCATTACAAGTCACATAATACCAGACTTGTCCTGTTCTCCTCTCTGGAAAGCTTCTCGCACTGAAGCTCTCAGTTTCTCCTTTGCCATAACTGGCTCTTTTGCCTGGGTGTTTCCCAGCCCTGCCACCTGTGGATGTGCAGGGGACTCAGCTGACTTCCGGACCCGCTGCAGGCTGCTGTCCAATCGAGGAAGTCTTGGAAGCAGCCACTTCTTGGTAATTCTTTCATCAGGGGCCTTACTGAGTAAACACTTCCCACAGTGCTTTTTAGCTGTAGAGGAGGCCAAAGTAGTAACATTAATGACACCAGCTGCTACTCTCTCTTTCTCTCTCTCTTCCATTAAGATCACCAGACTATAGCAGCTGGTATAGGCCTGCTCAGCTCCATTGCCTTCACTTTGTCATGAGGGTGGGGACAGTTGCCAATAGCCTCTACTATCGATGTCACAGCCTGGCTGATGGTCCTAGCACTGCCTCTGATGTTGTGGTCCTGAGTCCATTCCAGACACTGCGACACTTGTGGTGAAGATGAGGGTTCTATTCCTAAGCCAGGATTCTTCTCCCTGGGTCAACCAGGAATAATGGGTGATGCATCACAGAGAAGAAAACCTAGAAACGTATGATCACCAGCTCCTTTCCCCAAATAGAACAGCATCTAATTTAAAAAAAAACAAAACAAAAAAAACATTATCGTAACTATATTAAAAACTGTGGAAGTGCCACTCATGAATTGTACTGCACAGTGAAACATTTTCAATTCACCGACCAAAAGCAATGAGGTTCCACTAGCTGACTCACTTTCAGATCTATGTGAATCGCTCACTAATTACTTTACAAACAAAATTTCAAAATTATGTGCTACATTTCCTTCTGATGGTCTGAGATTGAGAACAGATGATAGATGTTATTAACATGCCAAGATGAATTTGAAGAGATTTCACAAGCTAATCAATAGATTCAACTCATCATCTTGCTTGTTCAATCCATGCCCCACTGCACTCCTCCTAGTGGCCAGAAATGAACCAATTAAACATAGTCAATCTCTCATTCTAAAACAACCGTGAGACCTATTCTAAAAAAAAAAGTCTTCCGCTGATCCATCTGACCATGCCAATTCCTTGTCAACCATGCCATCCTCAATCAATACCAATTCAGATTTAGAAAATTTCATAGTACTGAAACTCTGCTTCTGTCCAGTTTTTATTCCAGTACACATTGTTAATCTTATTAGCAATAAAGTCAGCATTTAATGCACTTAACAACAATATATACTGCCACTCACCTCTAGTCTGAAGCTTCTCCAGTAAGCATCATGCAATATCCCAGGAACATATCTGAACTTTCTGTTGTTCCTAAGCCCTTATAGGCCCCGTTTGGACTTCCTGTAACACACCCTGATGACATCACATCCTGCCTAGTATAAAGGAAGCTCAGAAATATCACTCAGTACATTTGCAACAGGTCTCCTGCTCATTCAGCAAAGCTAATTGCTACAGGATGGTCCTGCTTTGTTCCTGGTTTTTATTTCTGTGTGTCCTTGCCCTGCCCTCCCTACTCCAGTCTGCCCTGTTGTGTTTCTCCCCCTTCCTGATTTATTGTTGCCTTGACATCAGCCTGGATCTTGACTTCATTTTGCTCTCTGCCTGACCTGACCCCAGCCTGGCCACTGATCTTGCTTATTTCTACTTTATATCTGGCCTGAAAAGTCTTGCTGGCTGTCAGAACCTCTGGGCTGAACCCAAGAGGGAGGTGGCTGGTCAGGAGGAAGATCTAGTCTTGTGGCATATTAGCTGCTGCCTGTTAAGGCTTATCTTGTGCTTGCACAAGATAGGCTGTATAAACTTAACAGTGGCCCAAAACTCACTAGCTCCATTTCATGACATAGTATGCTCATCATACATCTCATGAATATTGGGATAGTTGGGTCAGTTCTAGCATGGTTCAAATCATATTGTAATCAACAAATCAGACTACCCTCTGTTTACAGGAGGGCCGCAAAACTCTGTGTTGTCTACAGTGCTGTTAAATGCATATTTAATACCTTTTTCTTGATGTTTATTTATTTATTCGGCTTTTATATACCATCGTTTAGACTAGTCGTCACAACGGTTTACAAACATTTCAAACAGAAAAATCCAATAAAATAAACATAAGATGAAATATAATCATAAAACAAGATAATAAAAGACATAAAAAAATAAGAATAATACAAAGCTTCATGGTCAAAAATACAGTTAATAAATCAATAAAAAATATAGAAATATAAAAGTAATCTGTAAAACTGTGGTAGTTAAAAAATATAACGGGAAGCTAAAAAATTAACCATTACCTATTGTGTAAGCCTGCTCAAATAGCCAGGTTTTAAGTGCCTTTTTAAACGACTTGAGTTCTTGTTGACTTTCCACTCTGGGTGTCTCATACAAATTATATGCATATGATATTCAATTCTAATTTCCTCTAAAAGCTTCCTGGAGTAACACCACTAACTTTTTGGCTGGCTGCAGGATAACCCATGATCAGCCATATTCACCCTATATGTCGAGACACTGCCATGCTGCCTTGTCCCCTGGCTGTCCCTAGATGCATGTTTGCTACACCTATAATTAAAGGCTCCATGGTGGGAAACTGTGCTATCAGTGCCTGCTAATGACGTTGCAAGGCAGGGTATTTAAACTCCAGCCGTGCTTCTATGCCTTGCTTCAACAACAGGTTCTCCTGCCTAATAGTGCGTGTTGCTTCCTATGTCTCTGCCGTGTCTTTCCTCCATGTTTCCTAGCCTGCCTTACCTTGTCATTGTCCTGCCCTTCTCATGTTCCAGTCCTTTGTACCTTCTCTCTGTCCAGGTCATTTGTCTCTGTCTGACTTCCTGGTTCTGACTTTGCTACGTACTTTACTTCTTTTGCTTGCTGCCTGCCCTGATCTTGACCTGGACATGGATACTGTTTGTTCGCTGCCTGCCCCAACCTAGGCCTGAACCCAGATACTGTTGCTCGCTGCCAGCCCTGACCTTTATTTGCTACTCATCCTCACCTGACTGTCCTTGCTGGGCTCTTCCCTAAGCCCTCCCAGTCCCTAGAACCCAGCCTGCAGGGAACGGGGCTGGTATAGGTGAAGCCTTAGAACCAGCCAGAGTAAGGATGTGTCCATCTGTTGTCAGCATGTGCCTAGTAGGTTCGCCTGATAGACCAAGTCACAGCCCAAGGGCTCACATCCGTGACATAGACTTGCATCTTTATGTTTGTCCTCATTTAAAGCCAGGCTCTTTCATCATAAACTATCATTGAACCTCAAAAAAACTGAAATTATAAATATAGGGTGTCATCATACCAAATACCTCCAACCTTCTATTTTGATTCTCAAGAACTATCCATATCTAAGAAAGTTTGCAATCTAGGCATAACATTTGATCCTTCCCTGCCAATGCAACCACACATAAAGCTGTTGTTCAGACTTCTTTTGCCAATCTACAATTACTTCTTCATCTGAAGCCTTTGCTAGATCCTTCAAATTTCAGAACAGTTCTTCAGTCATTAGTCCTCAATGCTCTTGACTATTGCAACTCACTACACACAGACCTTCCCCTGAATTCAATCAAATCCCTTCAAATAATTCAGAATGCTGCAGCATGTATGCTTACCAGAACTGCTATCAGAACACAGTGGTTGTCAGTGCAGTGGTGGATTCAGTCAGAGCTGTAACCAAGCAATTTGGCACCTAAGGCCAAGTAAAAACAAGTGCACCCTTGCCCTGTATACAAATGAGCTCTGACACTCTCTTAATACTTTTTAACTTACTACATAACAGTATTAGTTATAATCTATAAGTAGCCATAAATGAGACCCTTTAATCTGTATGGATGTGACCCTTACCCTCTACCCAATTTGATATACCACTTGTTATAAAAAAAAATATATCTAAGTGGTGCACAGTGAGATTCTAGAGCCTGTAGTAATATTTGTAGTGTAGTCCTTTCATAGGTAAGGTTGTTGTTGTGTGAATCCTGAGTGTTAGTGCTGTAATGGTATGGCAGGTTTGCTATAAAGGTTCTGAGTGTGTTTTGGGCAGGTTTTTGTGGTGCATCACAATGTGCCTGGTGGTGGAGAGTTTGTTTTGTTATCAATTAAAATCTAAAACCTAATTAGTGTAATATAATCAAATCCTATAATTCAATAGAAGAGAAAAAGGCACGCTCCTTTTTCAGCTCCTACTGCCTAAACAGATAAGAGATCATTTTTGTATTCAAATATGTTGAGGGTGGGTTGTGGATTTTATAATTATTAATACATCTCCTATTGGAAAACCATAACAAGCACAGACACTAAAGACTAGCAGAAACCTTCACTGCCGTCACACAAGCACAACACAGGCCGACTCTTACCTAATACAGAATAAAGGGACAACAAATTAGAAACAGAAAAATCCCAACAAAAATTAAAATTGAAACCTAAAAATCCAGAATCTATGAGCAGTGCAACACGGGAGAAATGCATTTCCACCTCTACTGAGCAAATTTAAAATATATGAGAAATGCATATTCCCAAAGCTGACATATTCCTCTCTCTAAATAATTAAAATTAAAGGGTTTTTTTTCCTTACTGTTTGTTGGGTGGGCATTTTCTTTGGTGCTGTTATCTCTTTTTGATCTTCTCCTAAATTCTTTCCAGGATCTTCTTTCCATTTTCCATTTCTTCTCTCCTCTTATCCTCTTCCTTTCCTACATTTGTCTCTGATATTGATCTTTCCCTTTAATTTTTTCTCCATTTCTCATTTCTCTGTCTTTCCATCCACTCATAGCTAAATTTCACCTCTCTTCTTAACCTCACTAATCCTCTAATCTTCAGTTTCTATCTTTTCAGCTCTCTCCTACCTACCAGCTTTCTATTTCCCACTCTCACCCCATCCCATTCTCCTTTCTGTCTCACGCCTTCCTCAGTTTCCTATTCTCGTTTTTCACCCATTCCCCCTATTTCCACTCACACCCTCCTCAGTCTCTAATCCCCTCACCAGATCCTTCCTTGTCATTCATTCCACCCCTGTCCCCGTTCTTCTGTCTCTGAACCTCTGAGCCTCCTATATTACCCCTCTTCCACTGCCTTCCAAGCCCCATTCCCACTGCATCCAACTCCCTTTCCAGTACTCCAGGACATTTGCACCCTCAGTCTTACCTTCTGCAACCCATCTAAATACACCCCCACTCACACTCAATTACAGATTCTGTACTCTCTGCCCCTCCCACTCTGAGTCCTTGCCCTCCTGAGTACCCTAATCTCCCTTGTTCTTCCCTTGCTCTCCATCTCCAGTACCCAAGTCCCCCTGCTCTCCTCCATTTCTAGTGACAGCATTGCTCTTCCCTGATATCCTTCTGCCAGTCCATGTTCTTCTACTGCTTTCCCCATTCCCCCCTGCTCTCTCCATTCCCGAATGACAGCTCCTATTTTCCTCTGCTCTCTCCCCACCAGTCCTGTTCTTCCCCTGCTCTCTCCCCTGCCAGTCCCTGTTCTTTCCTCGCTCTCCCCATCCCCAAGTGACAGCCCCCATCTTCCCCTGTTCTCCCCTTACCTGCCTCGTTCTTTCCCTGCTCCCACCAGGCCTCATTCTTCCCTTACTCTACCCCATCCCCAAGTAACAGCTCTGTTCTTCCCCTGCTCTATACCCACTGGTCCTTGTTCTTTACCTGATCTCGCCCCCCCCCCCCTCAAATCTCTGAGCCCACATTCTTCTCCTGCTCTCCGACCTAATCTCTGTTCTTCCTCTGCCTTCACCCCAAAATTCCCTTATCCTGGGTGTCTTGCTCCTACCTTTCCAAGAAGCTTTCTGGCTGGCTGCTTCAATCCCCTGAGCCTCAACTGTTTGAATCATATGGTTCTGTCTCTTTGGAGCCTCATGTAGCTCAGATAACATCTGTTTGAACTGCACATGCAAACAGATGATGTTTGAACCTCACAGGGCTCCATAGATCCAGAACCCTGCTGTTCAAACCGCAGAGCTCAAGTTTCAGCCACGGGGGCCAGAAGAAGAACGAGACATCACGCAGAGGGGGTAGGAGCTGCTTGGCAAGATTGGGGTGGGAAAGGTCAAGCCCACGTTCCTCTTGCACTCCTAGCCTCCGCTGTGGGTCAGGTATTCATGTGATGGCCGGCGGTACCCTTGAGCACAGGCGTCTATGGCCAAGTCCATATTGGCTGATATATGGCTAGCTATGGCTCTGGATTCAATACAAATTAGCTGTCATAATACACAACATTCTCACTTACATAACTTCCCCTTGGATTTCTTCTACTTTGAGGCTATATAATCCATCGTCAGCCTTATGTTCTGCCAGTCAAAATCTCAGACATTCCTTCATTGTGCCTAGCTCATAAAACACAAGATTTGCCACATACTATGTCAGCCCAAAGGTCCAAGAAGCCCAGTATTCGTTTCCAACAGTGGTCAATCCAGGTCACAAGTACTTGGCAGGATTCCAAAGGGTATATCAAATGTCTAAAAAAAAATGAAATAAAATAAAAAATAAAATAAGTATCTTAATAATGATTAATGGACTTTTCCTCCAGAAACTTGTACAAACCTTTTCTAAACCCAGTTACACTAACTTTGAAGCGCTGAAAAGTGTGAAAAGCAGAATATAAATCTAAATAAATACAAAAATAAATAATAGTTTCATCATTTTTTTTATTATTTTATTTGAAAGTGTTTGTATACCGTCTTTACAAACAGTGTTTAATCAAAACAGTTTACATAACTAAATAAAAAAACAAATAAAAGTTAAACTTAAAAAACGTAAGATTATAAAATTATAAAAAACGTAAAATTACAAAAATACTCAATAAAAATAAAAAATATCTAAAACAATAATTAGTTTATAGAGATGTGAATCGTGTGATCGATCGTCTTAACGATCGATTTCGGCTGGGAGGGGGAGGGAATCGGATCGTCGCCGTTTGGGTTTTTTAAATATCGTGAAAATCGTGTAAATCGAAAACCGGCACACTAAAACATCCCTAAAACCCACCCCGACCCTTTAAAATAAATCCTCCACCCTCCCGAACCCCCCCCCAAATGCCTTAAATTACCTGGGGTCCAGTGGGGGGGAGGGCGGGAAAACCGGCACACTAAAACAACCCTAAAACCCACCCCGACCCTTTAAAATAAATCCCCCACCCTCCCGAACCCCCCCAAAATGCCTTAAATTACCTGGGGTCCAGAGGAAGGGTCCCGGTGTGATCTTTTACTCTTGGACCTCCGGTGCTTGTAGAAATGGCGCCGGCGCTACCTTTGCCTTGTCATATGACAGGTCAAAGGTAGTGCCGGCACCATTTTGTTTTTTGTCCCCCGAGGTCAGGAGCGTAGGAGATCGCTCCCGGACCCCCGCTGGACCCCCAGGAACTTTTGGCCCGCTTGGGGGGGGCCTCCTGACCCCCACAAGACTTGCCAAAAGTCCAGCGGGGGTCCGGGAACGACTTCCTGCATGCGAATCGTTTTTTCCGTACGGAAAAACGATTCGCGGCAGGAGATCGCTCCCGAACCCCCGCTGGACCCCCAGGGATCCCCAGGGACTTTTGGCCAGCTTGGGGGGGTCAGGAGGCCCCCCCAAGCTGGACAAGCTGGCCAAAAGTCCCTGGGGGTCCAGCGGGGGTCCGGGAGCGATCTCCTGCCGCGAATCGTTTTTCCGTACGGAAAAACCAAAGGTAGCGCAGGCGCCATTTCTAAAAGCACCGGAGGTCCGAGAGTAAAAGATCACACCGGACCCTTCCTCTGGACCCCAGGTAATTTAAGGCATTTTGGGGGGGTTCGGGAGGGTGGGGGATTTATTTTAAAGGGTCGGGTGGGTTTTAGGGTTGTTTTAGTGTGCCAGTTTTCCCGCCCTCCCCCTTCCCCCGATTTACGATTTTTTGACGATAAATCGGGGAAATTGTTATTGTATCGTGGCTCTAACGATTTTTGACGATTTAAAATATATCGGACGATATTTTAAATCGTCAAAAAACGATTCACATCCCTATTAGTTTACATAAGATAAATCAATATATAATAATGATGTGCCATCATGTCTCTGGCAACAAATTCCAGAGCTTAATTATGCATTAAGTGAAAAAATATTTTCTCCTATTTGTTTTAAATGTACTACTTAGTAACTTCTTTGCATGGCCCCTAGTCGTTGTACTGTTTGAAAGAGTGAACAACTAATTTGTGTTATGAACCCTGCCCGCGGGTCTCCCCGCGAGCAGGTTCCTTACCTGGTTTCCCATGCTGCTGTCCGATGCGGCACGGAGCCGCCGAAGTCGGGCTGTCCCACACGGCCGGAGCCGCGGACTCTGCTTCCATTTGCGGCCCGGAGGCCGCCCCTCTTGCCTGCTCTTCACCTCAGCCAGAGCCGCGGACTTCTCTGCTCCTCTTCGTGGCTGGAGCTACCGCCGTCTTCACCATCCCCGGGTCTGGAGGCCGTGATCCCCAAGCTGAATTGGCGGCTGGAGCTGCCCTCGGGGCCTCCTGCAGCGGCTGGAGCTGCTGCCATCATCGGGGCCTGTCTCCAGGCCCAGCCCTGCGTTGCCGACGTCGGTGCAGGACCGCGGTCCACGGTCCTGCACAGTTCCTATTTCCTGCCTCTAGGCATGCGGCCGCGCCTCTCTTCTGGATTTAAAGGGCCCACAGCTGGATATGCCCTGGGCTCCACCTTCTGACTGTTTCCTGTGCCTGCATTTCCTCGTGGCCTTGCATCGGAGTGTCTTCAGCCCTGGAGGCTCCTGCCTGCTAGCACTCCGACAAGTCCCTTGTCTTCTTCGTGGAGCTCCTCGTCTCATCTTCTCCTTGTCATGTCTTCGTTGCCTGAGGTCCCTATCCAGGTGTCCTGGTGTCTCGTCATTTGATGTCCCGCTTCCTGATGTTCCAGGTCCCTTGGTGTTCTTCGCCTGTGCTCTGGAGCCTTCTGTTCTGCCGGCTGTGGATCTCCAGGTGATGCTTCTCTGTCTTGGGAGATGCCGGCAATGGACTGGTGTCTTGTACTCCTGAGCCGTCCTGTGCTGCCAGCCTTTGTGGTGCTTCGGATGACATCGGCTTCGTCGTCAAAGCCCCACCTCGACTGGATTCTCTCCTGCGCTTGTTCCGCTCTCCTCATGGTCCGTGACCAGCCTCCTTGGGCTGTGTAGGGCACGTAGTAGGACAGGGTGGTCCGCGACCAGCCCATTGGGTCTGCCCGTAAAGGTGGGCTGAGTAGGACGTCCTGAGAGACAGTGCCATTGTCTACCTTCCCAGCTTCTTGTCTCGTCAGGACTTTGTCAAGTTCCTCGTCTCGTCTCTGATGCCATTGCATCAGCCTTGGTGTCATGTCTTCACATCAACCCTTGCCTGTGATGCCGTCACATCAGCCTTGGTGTCATGTCGTCACATCAGCCTTGGTGTCATGTCTTCGTGTCATGTCTTCGTGTCAAGGCCTCCATCTGCTCTCATCCTCAGGCCGGCCTGCTGCTCCATGCCGATCCAAGTGGCAGGTCCGAAAGGGCTTGGAACATTCAGAGGACAGTTCCCCTACCAACATCATCCTGTTGTTGGCTCTGGGAGCTTGCAGGCCCGGCAGAGGGTAAGACCGTGTTCTGCCATGCTGGGACATGTCGCCAACCCTCGGTTCGGTCCTGGATCCATCTGGGGTCGGGCCAAGGCCCAAGGGCACACTAATACCCGTGCTACACAACAATTTGGATTCCACTCCATTGCGCTCATTATTTTATAGACTTCTATGATATCTCCCCTCACTAGTCTCTTCTTCAGGCTGAAGAGTCCTAACCTCTTTAGCCTTTCCTCATAGGAGAATCATTCCATCCCCTTTATTATTTTGATCACCCCTCTCTGTACATCTTCTAATTCTGCTATATATTTTTTTTAATATGTTGACCAAAATTGCACACAATACTCAAGATGCAGTTGCTCCATTGAGCGATACTGAGGCATTATGATATTCTCTGTTTGATTTTCCTTTCCTTTCCTAATAATCCCTAGCATTCTATTTGCTTTCTTGGCTGCAGTCACACACTGAGCAGAGGATTTCAACATATTATCCACAATGACGCCAAGATCCTTTTCCTGAGTAGTGACTCTCAATACGGAACCGTGCATTGTGCAGCTATAATTTAGATTGCTCTTCCCGAAGTGCATCACTTTGCACTTGTTATCTGCCATTTGGAAGCCCACTTTCCCAGTTATGCAATTTCTCACAATCCTGCTGGGATGTAACAACTTTGAATAAATTTGTGTCATCTGCAAATATGATCACCTCACTCTACCTTTTTCATATCCATGCCAGTTATGTGGAACTCCCTGCCTCTTCCTTTGCATAGCATAAAAGATCCTAAAGATTTCAAAATAAATAAGGCATTAAAAACAACTCTATTCAGAGCAGTTTTTCCAGCAGGGTAATATTAGATGGCCAACTGTATTAACTTTTTGATATGGCAAAAATTATTCCTTGTAGCCTACTAGACAGGGTTAAAGCAGCAAATATGTTATCATTCGTGTAAGATTATCTATTTGTTAATTTTAAATGTGTGTGTTTTTATGTAACCTGTCCCAAACTTTGGGAGGTGCTTGAAATAAGTGATTTTAAATAAATAAATGAAATAAATTGCCATGAAGTGGAGAGCAGGGGGTTAGGTTTAGCATCAGAAAGAACTTTGGCCGCTTGTGTAATCTCAGTCATTGGGAGTTTTCAAGAGCAGGTTTAACAAACATTTGTCTGGAATACTCTAGGAACGGTACATTATACCTGGAAGCAGCAGGGAGATAAACTAGATGAATGACTCCCAGCTGTATCTTTTGATGATTCTATGAAGTGACCTACCCAGGAGGTAGAGCGGTGGAGTTGGGATTAGAGCTCACATTCCAGGAATTCTCCTGATTCATAAATCTGAGTACTAACCACCAGAAGGTAGAGAGAAGGGTGACCAAAATGATAAAGGGGATGGAACAACTCCCCTATGAGGAAAGGCTAAAGAGGTTAGGACTTTTCAGCTTGGAGAAGAGACAGCTGAGGGGGAACATGATAGAGGTCTATAAATCATGAGAGATCTAGAATGGGTAAATGTGAATCAGTTATTTACTCTTACAAATAATCAGGCCTCCACCGAGCGCACCATTTAGCCCCCGTTTGGCCGTGTGCTTTTGACGCGCTATTATTACCCCTTATACTGAAAGGGGTAATAATGCGTGGAAAACGCGTGGCCAACCCCCGAAACTAATAGCGCTCATCACATGCAAATGCATGTTGATAAGCCTATTAGTTAGTCACCCGCAATACAGAAAGTAAAATGTGCAGCCAAGCCAAAGGCAGGAGTTAATTTCAGACAGTACCAGGCAAGTGTACAGAAAAACAGAAAAAACTGCTTTCCTGTACACCCTCCGACTTAATATATTAGCGATATTAAGTCGGAAGCCCAAAAATTAAAGAAAAAAAAAATCTGCCCACGGGTTGGAAAATGGACGCTCAACTTTGCCGGCGTCCATTTTCTGAACCCGTGGCTGTCAGCGGGTTCGACAACCGACCCCGGTAAAATTAAGCATCGGCTGTCAGACCCGCTGACAGCCATCGCTTCCGCCAATAAGGAGGCGCTAGGGACGCGCTAGTGTCCCTAGCGCCTCCCTATTAGCACGTGCCCTAATTTAAAATAAAGAATCGCATGCCCAAGAGAGGTGCCTGGGCACTCGCCTCGTAGTGCCAGCTCTCCCGCGGACATTATTGAATGGGCCTGAATAGGATGACTAGAGGGAACTTCATGAAGTTAGCAAGTAGCACATTTAAAACAAATCCGAGAAAATTCTTTTTCATTTAATGCACAATTAAGCTCTGGAATTCATTGCTGGAAGATGTGGTTAGGACAGTTAGTGTAGCTGGGTTTTAAAAAGGTTTGGACAAGCTCCTGGAAGAGAAGTCCATAAACTGCTAATAAACAAGTTTACTTATTGAATAGCCACTGCTATTACTGGCATTAGTAGCATGAGATCTATTTAATGTTTGGATGCTTGCCAGGTGATTGTAACCTGGATTGGACACCTTTGGAAACAGGATACTGGACTTGAGGGACCTTCAGTCTAACCCAGTATGGCATTTCTTATGTTCTTATAACATATGTCCTCTAAGGTAACCTGCTCCACTGGATGTAATATGCTTCTTGTTAATGTTGTTGCAATGTAGATAAAAGGTTAGTTTAAATATTCTGCATATAGTAACCAGGGCTTATTGTTTCTCCACAGATGGAGAAGAAAGAGAAATCAGATGATGTGCAGCCCACAATGGATCAGATGGAGGGAAATGCAGACGTGGTGGCAGGGCAGGAGGCTGGAGGACGAAGAGAGTTAAAAGAAAGAGTGCAAAAAGAGTCTGAGGCCAGAGCAGAGACTGAGGATCAGAGGGAGTCTGAAGCCGGAGCAGAGGCTCGAGCTCTGAGGGAGTCTGAAGCCGGAACTGAGACTCGAGCATGGAGGAAGTCAGAAGCCAGAACAGGGGTTCGAACTCAGAGGGAGTCTGAATTGAGAGTAGAGGCTGGATCAAGAAGACTCTCTGCAGCTGGTGCAGAGAAGACAGCTGAGCCCAGGAAACAGAATGACCAATAAGTGTCTAATCGTTATAATATTAGTGTCTCTTCGCAGTAACACGAAAGTTATATTAGGGAAAGATATAGAGGTGCTGAGCCTCATGATCCTTTTGTAGTGGACACATAATTATTTACCCCTTATAGTCAGGGACCTTGTTTGTAATAAGTGATCATTGTCTAATAATTCCTCTCCTCCAATCAGAAAATACCCAGATCATGGACAGAGATGTGGATCGTGATTATTGTTATTGGATTTCCCAAACATTTCTACAAATGACATCAGACACACTGATGTTTGATTGCTTCTTGGGACTGATTCTTTTCAACATTTTTGCAAGAAGGAGTGTCGGGAAAGATTTGTCTTATTGCAGCCAGGAAGGCATAGAAAACATGAGGTGGGAGCTAGTGAAGCTCAGGAAATGGTCTAGAGTCAGGCAGCTAATATTTAATACTAAAAATATACAGAGTCGTGCATTTGGACTGCAAAAACCCAAGGGACTAGTACAGTCCAGGGTGAAATTCTTGTGTGTGTGAAAGAAGAGCAGGATCCGGGGGTCATCATATGTGATGACTTTAAGGTGGCCAAACGGGTACATAAGGCAATAGCATAAGCCAGATAGAGGCTTGAGTGCATAGGAAGAGGAATGGTCAGCAGAAAAAAAGAGGTGATATTGCCCCTGTATAAGTCCAAGGTGCGACCTCACTGGAATATTGCATACAGTTCAGGAGACTGCAACTTCAAAAGGCTATAAATTAGTTGGAGTCAGTCCAGAGGATGTCTACTAAAATGATCAGTGGTCTTCATTATAAAGCAGTGGTTTCCAACCCTGTCCTGGGGACACCCCCCCCCCCCCAGCCAATTGGGTTTTCAGGATATCCACAATGAATATGCATGAGAGAAAATTTGCATGCACTGCCTCCATAACATGCAAATTTCCTCTCATGCATATTCATTGTGGATATCCTGAAAACCTGACTGATTGGGGATCCTCCAGGACAGGGTTGAGAACCACTGTTATAAAGAATTAAAGTTCTAAACATGTCTGCCCTAGAGAAGGGGTATCCAGCTCCAGTCCTTAAGAGCCACAAACAGGCCAGGTTTTCAAGATATCCACAATGAATATGCATGAGATACATTAGCATACACTGTCTCCACCTGTAATGTAGGGTGTTTGATGGCTGATCCCAGAGATACAAAGAAATATCAGAGGGACAGAGTAATACTTTTCAAAAACAATGATGACATTAGTAGCTATTTTAAAATTTATGTTACTCATAATTAGCAAAAAAAACCCCAAACCCACAAAAGTTGTTAACAAATCAAACATACTAAAAAATCAATATAAATCCAGTCACAATAACTGCTGTAACCACATCCTCTGGCAATGAATTCCAGAGCTTAACTATGCAATGAGTGAAAAAGAATTTTCAATAATTTGATATAAATGAGCTACTTGCTAACTTCATGGAGTGCCCCCTGGTCCTTCTATTATCTGAGAAAGTAAATAACCAATTTACATTAACTTGTTCAAGTCCTTTCATAATTTTGTAGACCTCTCTCTCTCCTCATTCGTCTCTTCTCCAAACTGAACAGCCCTAACTTCTTTAGCCTTTTCTCATAGGGCAGTCGTTCCATGCCCCTTATCATTTTGGTTGCCCTTTTCTGCACTTTCTCCAGTGCAGCTATATCCTTTTTGTGATGCGGCGATCAGAATTGCACAGTTTTCAAGATGCGGTCTCACCATGAGTGAAACAGAGGCATTATGACATCCACCGTTTTATTCGCCGTTCCCTTCTTAATAATTCCTAACATTCTGTTTGCTTATTTGATTGCCACAGCACTCTGACCCAATGATTTCGATGTATTATCCACTATGATGCCGGATGGTAACTCCTAAGATAGAACCTAACTTACAGGCCGATACACAGTAAGGACGCGTAAGAAAGAGTGCGGCAGTGCCAGGCGCATCCTCGTTTGCCGCGCGCACAATTTGGTTCACATACCGTTTGATACAGTATTCAAATGAGACACAAATGCAAGCGGCGTCCAAAGCGCATCCATGAAGCGGTAGGCGTGCGCAATCCATTTTACTGTATAGAGCGGTATACAGCACCTATACAGTATCCTGGGTGCGCTGGTACCTGTCATTTCAAATGTCAATCCACCAGGAAAGTGGATGGTTCTCCTACAGACCCACTGCCTTGAGCGCCCAGCTGGACGTCCAAGCCGGACATCCGAGATCGCAGCTTGGACGTCCAGCCTGGGCGCTCAAGGCAGGGGGAAGGCCCATGAACGTCTGTCGGCATTGAAGCAAGTACCACACACTAGTTACTCACCAAAATACTCTTTCTTCATGTGCAGCACCAGCTCCTTCTCCAGTTCCAGGGACTGACCGCACAGGCTGGAGCGTGGACTGGCCTGCGGCAGGCCAGTGCCGTCAGCCTCAGGGTCGCCCGGGGCCCCGTAGCGCGAGTCCGAATAGCTGGAGTGAGTGCCGAAGTGCCGCTGGTCGAAGCCGATGCTGCTGTACCGGTTGCTGCTGAGCTTGCTGCCGCTGTCGTAGCCGGTCAGGGCGCGGCGTGCATTCATGCATCTTCCCACTGCCTTGAGCGCCTAGTCGGGCGCTTAAGGCAGCGGGAAGGCGCATGACAGCGGCAGCAAGTCGGGCGCTCAGGTCACAGCACTCAGGTCACGGCGTGCATTCATGCACTTTCCCGCTGCCTTGAGCGCCTAGGCAGCGGGAAGGCACATGACAGTAGCAGCAAGTCGGGCGCTCAGGTCACGGCGTGCGTTCATGCGCCTTCCCGCTGCCTTGAGCGCCCGCCTGGACGTCCAAGTTGGGCGCTCAAGGCAGCGGGAAGGTGCATGAACGCACACCGTGACCTGAGCGTCCGGCTGGATGTCCGAGGTCACGCCGTAGGGTGTATAGGGATAGGGCCTGATACAGGAGCTCGTGCCCACTGCAAGTCAGCGACGACAAGGAGCCCAGACCCACGAGAAGGCCAGAGGAACCCTGGAAGCGGTGTCCGTTCTTCCCTACGGAACCGAAGTACTCTGAGGTTAAGCGCGGTGGTGCCCGGTTGGGTTACTTTTTTCCCCCTTGTGCGACATGAATTTTTTTCTGTTGATTGGGTTGGTTTGGGACTGGGCAGCTAAGTTCACCACACTAACGCCAGGGTCAGGGTAGGTGGTAAATTTGCAGGTTAAAGTCGCGGCAAAATAGCTGGTTTAAAAGGCGATAATCTGGGCGCACATTACTGTATCGGAGGGAATAGCTAATCCAATCATTAACATATCATATACATGCGGTGGGCGGAAAGGGATACGCGTCGATCTCAGTAAGCGGTAAGGACGCGTAAAACCGGATACTGAATCGCAGGTTAGACATACGCATCCAAAATGTGCGTACAAAGCGGGTTAAAAACAGGGTAACCACGGCCATGCTTTACTGTATCGGCCTGATTGTGTAACAACAGGAAGGGGTATTTTTCTCTATATGCAGGTCTTTTGTAAGCAGATAAGTATTGTTAAATAACTAACTAAAAATAAACATTGCACAAGAGTTGAGGTAATGGATTGTTGCACTGCACTGGATAGGGCGGGAGGTGATGCAGAGTTTTATTGCATGAGAGAAGGGAGTCATAGGCTGTGTCACTATGCAAGGCTGGGGGATTTGTTTTCTCCAACAAGTTTTTCATTTAGTGGCCCTAATAAAATAAGAAGTTGAAAGATGCTGTGACTGGTGTGTTATATAGTATATGAAATACTATCTCCCATTTGCTGAGACAGTAAGAACTATTGAACCTTGCCGTCATTTCATCCAATTGGCATGAGACCCGCTGTTACTACTATCACATCCGGGTTTACCCCTGTGCAGCAGAGCATTGCTGTCCTGTCTCATTACTCTATGCATCCTGCCATCCAGCCACCTTGAGATCCACTAACACTACCATCCTGCCCCAGCACGGGGCAGAAGAACGCTGCTGTCATAGGCTCACAGTGGTTTTCTTTCTCTTTACAGGTTTAAAACTTCCATCAATGAGGGCGCAAATGAAGCCAGTAGCACAAGTTGCATGAATGAGCCGACAACCAACAGCACTGGAGACTCGCTCCCTCCTGCAGAAACCACCAATGCGGGACCCGTACCACAGAGAGGACCTCCCAAGTTCAAACAGAGGCCAATCCGGTCATTCAAAAGCAAACCACCCAAGAGAGGCATCATAGGGTGAGGGGCAGACAGATTTCTGCTGGAACAAGTGCGGAACATTTGTGACCATTGCTGGGGCCAGCAGCTCTAAATTACTCAGCAATAATCATGTCATGTGGCTTTAAAAGAAGAGGTAGCACTCAAACCAAATTACAGCAGCTTTTCACTGGTGTGTCGTGATTGGTGCTGCTCTTTACCAGGTCTCCTGAATCCTTGCGAGAAACCATGTTAGCAATAAACACACAAATTACCTCCCTAACCACGGGATCTGTTTGGCCCCTAGCATAAGAGATATTGCCATTTTATGGACCAGCCAGATCTCATTCCATGCAAGGTAAGTTGTAAAATCCTTCTGAGTGTGGCTGCTCCAAGGATTGCAGGAGAATCATGGGGAACAGAGTTAATGGCATGGAAATAAAATGTGGCCTTAACACTGGGGGTAAGTGTCACTGCTGTGTGCACCTCTGACCTATTACAAAGTTCCAGAAGGTTCAGCGTTCTGACAACGTATGTGTACTGCCAGTGTATTATTACCTGTATGGTACCAGCTACGAGCAGGCGACAACTGGTGTATTATTCACATCATGGTATAACCTGTGAGGAGGATACAGCTGGTGTATTATTCACCTCATGGTACCAACCATGAGGAGAGTACCGCCGGTGTGTTATTTATTTCATGGTATGACCGATAAGGAGAATACTGCCAGTGTGTTATTCACCTCATTCACTAACTGGAAGAATCTGGCACTCCAGCATATTGACCCCAGCACGATACCCAGAGGGCCTCTGTGTCTCTTTTCTCATCTCCAACTTAGTTTGAAGTGAAAGTGAACCTGTCCTTCCTATGAAATAATCTTTTTTTTTCTCTTTCCTTTCCAGCCTTGGTGAGGATATCCCGGGAATGGATGGGCTTGGCACAGGTTGGTTCACATTGTCTAAGGACAGAAACTGAGCAGTATTAGGGAAGAAGGGAGCCATCAGGTCTGAGGGATTATCAGTGGTGGTGATGTCACCTTTAAATGATTATAAGGGGTGATGATGTAAGCACTGAGGCTTTAGATATGATGATGTCAGAGTTGAATGCTGTTGAGATGATGTCATGGCTTATTTATTTTAAAATGTTTATATTCCACCTGTAGCAGTAAATCGTGCTAGGCAATTTATCCTGCGTGATGATGTCAGTCGTACTAGGCAATTCATTGTGGGGCGGATTTTAAATGCCCTGCGCGCGTAAATCCGGCTGGATTTACGCGCGCAGGGCCCTCGCGTGCCGGTGCGCCTATTTTGCATAGGCCGCCGGCGAGCACAGAGCCCCGGGACGCGCGTAAGTCCCGGGGCTTTCTAAAAGGGGCATGTCGGGGCGTGTCTAAAATGACACGGCGTTGCGGGGGCAGGCCCGGGGGCGTGGCGCTGGCCCGGGGGGCGTGGTCGAGGCCTCCGGACCAGCCCCTGGGTTGGGTGATCGCGCGCCAGCAGCCTGCTGGCGCGCGTAGATTTAAGTCTGCTTTTAGCAGGCGTAAATCATGAAACAAAGTTAAGGGGGGGGTTTAGATAGGGCCTTTAATTACTCTTGCTATAAAAACCCAAAAAACACACACATACACACACATACACACACATAAAAACCCAAAAACACACACATACACACACATACACAACTGAAAGGCTACGCTTGTTTCTGCTGCCTGAATAGGAGAACAGCAAAAAAAAACAAAAAAAACCCGCTAGTATTTCATAGGCTGATCAGGAACTGTTAATTATAATAAATCCTAATATCCTCCCCTCTCCAGCAATGTCCACTTAGTGTAGTCTAGCAAATACTACAGCACTGGCTTCCAGCTAAAAGGAGCCCCCCTGCTGGGATGACAGGACATCCCAGGGACTTCAAAGCCAGTTGATTACAGCTTCCTTTTCTTTCAAAAGAACATCTGCTGTTTTAACCATTTGGCATTCCTGACTTCAAAAAAAACTGTTAAACAACCATTTGTCCTTTGAAGTCAGCTTTGCTGAGCAATGGAAGCAAGGATTTTGAATTAATAAATGCTTCTAAAAAGTCACTTACTTACACATCCAAAGACTTGTAGTTTCAGTTTCTCCAGACTGCAAGAGGCTAGAAACAAAGGAGCAAAACGAGAAGTGGATCAGTCTTTTAGCAGGCGTAAATCATGAAACAAAGTTAAGGGGGGGGTTTAGATAGGGCCTGGGGGGTGGGTTAGGTGGGGGGAGGGCAAAGGAAAGTTCCCTCCGAGGCCGCTCCGAAATCGGAGCGGCCTCGGAGGGAACAGGCAGCGCGCGCCGACCCCGGATTTTATAATATACACGCGGCTACGCGCGTATCTTATAAAATCCAGCGTACTTTTGTTCGCGCCTGGTGCGCGAACAAAAGTACGCGATCGCGCAAATTTAGAAAATCTACCCCTGTTTGTGGTGATGTGAAGCTGATCATTATATAGAGCAGTGCCTGTGACCTGTTTCGCTCTTAACAGGCTACTTCAGGTGTAACCCTCAATGGCAGCAGCCTTCCATAATCGCTTCTGTATAATAGCACATATGTCACAAACATTTCCCTGCTGTACCGCGGCCCCTGATATATCATCTTGGCAGATATGTTTCAGGAACACTCAGACATTCTACAGTGTCCCGTCCTCATCAGTGTTTCCCAACTGAAGTGCCATCAGACCTGATTAGGGGTAGCGCAGAAAAGTCACCACTGCCTGATGCTCACATCAGGCCAGCACCTGGGCTCTGTTCTCAGGAACCAGATAGCAGCAGGACACCCACCAGCGGTGGCTCTTACAAGCATAGGACCTCCTTTCTGTGCACTCATGCAGGACTCTTCTTCCTGGCTCCAGCAAGAACCCCGGAGTAAGGCAATTAACGGGCAACTTGCAGGGCACAGAGAGTGGGACCCTGCTTTGTGCAGCACACATATTTCACCCAGCCCCCTCCTCATCTTCCCTATCTTGAACTTCCTTCTTCGATCCTTCTGAGCTCTGTCCTATTCCCAGGCTGAGTGAGACGGGGAGAGAGTGTCACCACGTGCTGGATGTGATTCCCAGTGCCGGGAGCAGCAGTAGGGGAGGAGCCCTGGCAGCCACACGTAGCAGCCACAGTAACTAACGGAGTCAGCTGCCCACGCCACACCGACTTCTCTCTTCCCCTGCACTTGTACATGGAGGGAGCTGGTCCATTGTGAGAAGTTCAGGTGTGCTTTCCTCCCTTCTCTCCCCTTGTTCTACAATGTGGATGAGAGACTGGAGGGGCTTTCAGTGCTCCATTACCTCTTCTTTAGGCCGTTCGAGTCCTCTCCATGTCTGCACCACCTGTTCCATGGACCAAACTGCTCCAAAATATGTCTAAAGACACCTGTAAAAGACTGCGTCCTTCGCTGTGAGCAGATCAGGCTGCTAACTGAAAATGTTCCAGGAGGAACGTGACTGTGGAGAGCCAGGGCCCCCACTGCTGAGTCCATCTCTGAGGAAGAGGTTTGCATGGAAACCCTGACATGATCGGGACAATTAAAGAAGGTATGGAGGAGCTGGTGGCTAATAAGATTAAATCGATCCTTTGCAGAGAGAGGAGAGCGGAGGTCAGAGTGAGGGGGCTTAGAAGATCCGCTCTCTTTGGCAGAAGACTGGAAAATTGGAGCAGAGCCAGAAAACTCTGTTTGAAAAGCAAGAACAAATTCCGAAATAACAATCTCTAGCAGAGACTGACAAGGGCAGGGTCATGGAAGCAAATCACTGCTTGGAGGATCTCACCTGTCAAAGATCCCAGATTGCTGTTCGTCAGGATATTTCCCCTGGTTTACAATAATGGAGGCGACCTTTCCAACTTGTAACGTGGGGCCTGATGAAATTTGGAGTGTCTTATGCTACATAATGTTCAGCCAAATCCCAGGTCTCGCATGCAAAGAACATTTCTATTAATAGAAAGAGGCCAAGATATCTATGAAAAGAGCCTGATCACTCTAGTCTTTTTGGGGTTTGTTTTTTTTTAAGGTTTTGTGGGTTGCTTGATTTCTATGAACCCATTGCGCTTTCTCATTTGTTGTTGAGAAATTGAAGCACACTCCTGTCTGTGTAGGCTCTGGAGAAATACAGGAGATCATTCTTCCTAAGGACCTGCAAGCATTGCCTGCCCAGAGCCATCACATAACTCCCCATGAGTGGACGCCTTGCTATATTTTTTGTTTCAAGCAAGGAAAGTTGGGTTATGTTAGGAAGGTTTGCGCCAACACCAGCATATCCTGCGTGTTCTCCCAGTTGCCTGCACCAGCGGTCCTCTGTGACCTGGAGAATGGCAGGTGGGTGGGTGGCTGGCAATCTGACACTCTTCCTACACTGCTGCCGATGGCCAAGGCCAACTATGGCACTGACAAAGAGGCTGCACAACCCTTGGTCCAGTCATGAATGCCCCAGAGAAAAGGGAATTAGAATTATTTCTGCTTTCCAGCACTTTCCTCCCCCCCCCCCCCCCCCCCCGTGATCTCTTTTGCTATCCTAATCTCACCTTCCAAATTCAGTCCATGAGGATTACCCCTCCAGAGAACCTGAAGATTACATCTCTTAACCGCACTGTAGAGTCCACCCTCACAGACTCTCCTTGTGGATCATTCTTCCCAGGGCCGGTGCAAAGCTTCGGTCATGTACGCCCCACCCCCCCAGCTTACTATCCACAGCAGCTTCAGCACAGCACTCCCTTCTTTGGCAATATTGGCTTTCCCCCTCTGGGCCTCATGCTGCTGGGATTTTGCTGCCTTCAAATGTTTGGCACTCTAGGCGACTGCCTAGTTGCCTAATGGCAGTGCCAGCTCTGGCTCTTCCAGCATGGGGGCCTTGCTGAATTGGCTAACAGTATTCACTTTGCTGGTAACCATGGAGGGCTTGGGTTGGGAGAGGAGGCACTAGCCTTGAATAGAAGGCTTACTTCTCTTTCATTTTCTGCTCGTCTCATAGAAAACTCCATCTAGTCTGCCCAGCAAGCCTATGGTAGCATCACCTGCACCATACAGGTAGCATCATACAATGGCATCTGCTGTGGCATACAAGTTACCCATACTTATTTCCCAAACCATTAAAGTCAGGACCCTTGTTGGTTGCTGTCTGAATCCATTTCTCCAATCTCTCTTATCTCTTGCCGTTGAAGCAGAGAACAATGTTGGAGTTGCAGCACAAGTTTAAGGCTTATTGGTTAAGGTTTGTAACAGCCACATCAGCAAGTTACCCCATGCTTATTTGTTTTCCCCGACTGTCATGTCCTTGTTGGTTGCAGTCCGAAACTAATTCCACTTTTTCTCTTTTCCCCCTCCCATTAAAGCAGAGAGCAATAATGAGTTGCATCAACAGTATGAAGGCTTGATGGTTAAGGGTAGTATCCGCCACACCAGCAAGTTACCCCCTTGCGCTCTTTTCCTCATTTCCAGGGTATCAGCAGGCACTGTTTGATGTTCAGAGATGCACGGAAACTGTTACCTTTTGGCTGGGGCATGGACTCGAATCAGTTTCCCTTTCTTTCCCCCTGTTTATTCTCAAATACCGCTTCCATATATACAAGGATGGTAAATGTGGCAGTGCTATGTATTGCCATGGACTGCAATGAGAGACCAAGGAAATGTAACAGAAAAATACAGAAATAGTTCCAAATGGATTGGATGCTACGGACCTGATTAAAAAGAACTTCCAGGCTCACCTTGGTTGGTTGCCTTTACATATTGCAGCTTATGAATTCCAGAAGGAAGCTCTTTTCAGCACAATGCAACTATTGGGGTGAGCACGAGCAGTGAATATGAGAGACTGAGATTGTATCCAACATACCCTACTTTATGAACGAGGTTCCTTTTTACCCTGGGCGAAACCACTGACTGTCTGTGGGACCCTGGGCGAAACATTATTTCACCATGTCTGAGGTTAATCAACACGAACTGAGCAGTAACAACAATCTTCTGCTATACATCGATCTGTCGCATGTTTTGTGTTGTGCTGCTGCTGCGAGTCCTGTATTTTGGATCTTGTCTCTGCACGATGGTCCATACACACGGGTCACCAGCGCATACACTCAGGCTCCTGCTACTCCTCTTCCTTTCTTGCTTGCCTGCTGTGAAGGTCTCACCCTGTGCACTGTGCGAGCTACGGTGCCACAGCCCATTGTTCCAAATGAGGATCTCAGAATATAAACCTACAACTTTTAGGCTTCAAACAGGGGACTCGATTGCTGAGCTAAAAGAGCACCACTCCCACCCTCCCCCCACCAGCCTCAGCTGAGCTACTGAAGATCCCTGTGTACTTGATCCAGGTGCTCACATCCATCCCCTTCTTACCCCCACCCTGTCACATCGGCCTAGGCAAGGGATTACAGTTCTTTACTGGACTAAGCTTCCTATCCGCGTGAGGCCAGTGCTGTGGTAGGTGATAAGAGATTAGGGACAGAGAGATGTGCGTCAGATGGGATATACAGTCTGGCTATATTCCCACATCGCTGAAGCAAAGTGACATTAATGTTGTGATCAAAAAAAAGAACAACATAAAAAGATAAGCCTCCTGCATCTGCAATCCCTTCAGCTTGGCGCCCTCTGCTGCCCTCACCTATTTGTATTCAATGTTGAAAACCTCTCGTGCTGAGCCCAGCAAAGTTGACACTGCAGAGGATTCACAGACCTAAGAAGAAATATACTCAATACAAGGACCCACAAATTGATCTTCACAATGGATTCACATGTAAAACATCATATGAGTATTGTGTATATTTGATGTATTATTTTGTTGGATTCTGAGTGAAGATTACGTACATTTGTATCGTGATCTGCCCTGGGCAGCTTGAAATAAATACATACTCATATACACAGCAGCTGACAACTGCCCCCCCCCCCCCCCCCCCCCTGGAATATTGCCATGCTTGACAACACCAAACAAATTCAGGACCATGATGACTCTCAACCAACTCCCTCAGCAGATTCATACACCTGGACCACAGCAAACACCCAGAATCACAACCAGTCCCTCCAGAGGATTCACCTGTCTGTCACCAAAAAACAGCCAGGAGCACAACTCACAACCAATCCCTACTTCCAACAAAATTAACACATTCATTATCATCAGATGCTGCCTTCCATACATGCATCTCCCTGTGCTTTTCAAAACAGATTGCATGCAGGCACTGTAAGCATTCCCCTGTCCCCAAAGGGCTCACAACGTACCTGAGGCAATGGAGGGGGAAGAGTCTTGCCCAGGAGCACATGGAGCATCATCAGGATTTCCCAGCCCACTGCTCTCACCACTAACTTACTCCTCCACTCATAAACCCACATCATTTGTTAAGGTGCATCAGTTCTCCCCATGCTCAGCTTTCCTCAGAACCTACCCGGGCACTTGCAAAGATTCCACCAGTGTGAGGCAGGGTTTACACTGTCCTCGTCTCCTTCCCCGAATTACACAAACTTAAGGAACCTTGTGCAGGGGTTTGTTTTTTTGGCTTTGTGAAAATATTTCTCTTATTAACTTGATCTTGTCTAATCACTATCTAACAATGCTGCAAACTTTAGAATTTTGTAAACACTTCCTCTCTCCCATCCACTTCATACATGTTTTATCTTTTGTAATTTCTATCCCCTCCTTCTGCTTACATAAGTTGGCTCATGGTACTGCAGACTCCTTTACACTTTTTTTTCCCCCTTGTTATCTTTATTCTTTCACTTTGGCCTTGCCTTTTTAATTTCTGAATTTACTTTTAGTGCGCAAACTTCTTCGTGACCTTGGCAATTCTTCATATATACCTCCCACATCCCACTGCTGTCTTTTCCAAGCAGTTCTTCATCGCCTAGCAGTAAACCTAGAATTTGTTTATATTTCCAAAGGGTATGGTCCCCAAGCCCTGGGAGAAATTCATGAGAAGAAGGCATCTTGGGTTCAGTGCTACCTCGGCTCTGTGCCAGGGGGTGGGCTCCAAACTCAGTCCACTGTGAGCTGGGGGATGGAGGTGTGGGAGGGCAGAGGAACTGTTCTTCATGATGCTCTGTTATTGGCTTAGCTGCAGAGGGGGAGGGTTCATAGTGCTCTCTAATTGGCTGACAGCTCAAGTAGAGGCTATGGTGCTCTCTATTTGACTGAGCTGGTGTTATGGATTTTTCTCACAGCTCTACACTTAGGATTCATCCTGTCTAATTGTCTCAGAGCTCCTGGGGGTGGTAGGAACAGACCTGCATGGATGTGCTTGTAGAGACTTGGTTTTAGGGTTGGTGCCCTGCTGCATCTGTAAACCCCCCACTTATGGAGGAGGCCACATAAATAACTCCACCTCTCAGCTATGTGATTTAGAATGGGCTCCTGTAACATGCTCACACAACTAAAGGGCTTCCCAGGGATGGGGAGGAGAGACTGGAGCAGAAGGAAAAGCTAACAAAATAAAACAAACCTACAATATTACTACTGCAAGTAATATCAACAAAATCAGTGCATGCACATTTACATTCATACTATATAGGCAACGGAAGTGCAAGGTATTATTGTAAAATAAGAATATATTACTATTGGAAAAGTAAGAAAATTAGTTTTTTGTAACAAAAAACCCCTCACCTCGCCTTATAACTCAGTTCAGTTCACTTCAAGCAAATTTAGAAAATGGGTTTTCAAAATTCCCATCTAAATTCTGGGCAGAATATTAGCATAAACCCTCAGTTTAATCTCACGTGATTGTTGAATACTTTAGATGAACTTCTTTGCAATCCAGATGGTTGATGAAGCAGTTGCCGATGCTTGTAAAAAATTCACAGTTGCTTCCAGCTCTCCCATGGGGCCAGTGATCACTTGCCTCATGGAGAAAATGTCTGAACTCTCATAATTAAATGAAATTCCTTCTCTATTCTGAAGAAAATCCCAACAAATCTTTTGAAACACTAACAGGCCAATGCAACATCATGTGCTCAGACTAGGGCACAGGCCAACCCACGGTTGGACATGCAGTTTGGACGTGAGTCCATAAACCCTGATGCAATAAGGAGATCAGCGTGTCCAAAACGCACGTCCAAAACAGTGCATAGCTAATAGCGCTCATCATATGTAAATGCCATGTTGATGAGGCTATTAGCTAGTACACCCGATGTAAAAAAATAACTGTGCGCCCGATGCGCACATTTTAACCCTTAAAAATTAACGCTAGCCTGGAGCTGGCATTCTCTTGGGTTAGCCTGTGCTGTAGTCTGAGCACATGATGTTGCATTGTCCCCTAAACCTGAACAGAAACACAGAAAATACTGCTTTTATATGGTTCCTGTGACTTAATATTGTCACGATATTAAGTTGGAGGAACCACAGAAAGCAGCAACATAAAAAAAAAAAAATCTTCATGGAGGCCAGGTTAGGAAACGGACACCCAATTTACGAGCATCCATTTTCCTAACCCGCGTACAGCCATGTCTCCTAGGTGCTCGATGCCATGGATACGCTAGGGACGCACAATTTATCCCTAGTGTCCCCTTTTTAACACGGTGGCTCATTTGCCTATTGCATCGAACACCCAAGTGAGGTGAATGTGCACACGGTAAATAATGGGCGTCCAGTTTGGATGCCCGTTATTTACGCATACTTTATCACATTGGTCTGTAAATACTGTCTAGCTAACTTGAAAATAACAAACCAATGCTTATAAAAACAATCCACTTTAATTACTCTTGCTATAAAAACCCAAAAAACACACACATACACACACATACACAACTGAAAGGCTACGCTTGTTTCTGCTGCCTGAATAGGAGAACAGCAAAAAAAACCAAAAAAAACCCGCTAGTATTTCATAGGCTGATCAGGAACTGTTAATTATAATAAATCCTAATATCCTCCCCTCTCCAGCAATGTCCACTTAGTGTAGTCTAGCAAATACTACAGCACTGGCTTCCAGCTAAAAGGAGCCCCCCTGCTGGGATGACAGGACATCCCAGGGACTTCAAAGCCAGTTGATTACAGCTTCCTTTTCTTTCAAAAGAACATCTGCTGTTTTAACCATTTGGCATTCCTGACTTCAAAAAAAACTGTTAAACAACCATTTGTCCTTTGAAGTCAGCTTTGCTGAGCAATGGAAGCAAGGATTTTGAATTAATAAATGCTTCTAAAAAGTCACTTACTTACACATCCAAAGACTTGTAGTTTCAGTTTCTCCAGACTGCAAGAGGCTAGAAACAAAGGAGCAAAACGAGAAGTGGATCAGTCTGTTAAGGTTGGCCATGATCAGGTAGCAACCCTACCATACATTGATATCATTCCAGCTTTGACACTAACAGAGCAGGCTCCTCTCTCTCTCTTTCTCTTTCACAGATATCACGGTGATCTGCCCTTGGGAAGCTTTCAGTCACCTGGAGCTCCATGAACTGGCTCAGTATGGCATTATCTGAGGACACTTGGATCCAGCTCAGTAAATGTTCCCTTCGCCTCCTGGCGTTAGATGTAGGATTTGTGGATTCTTAGATAGACAAGGAACAGAAGCTTTTTATAACATGCGGCGATGCAAGAGTTCAATTACCCCAATATTGACTGCGTAAATGTAACATCAGGACATGCTAGGGAGGCAAAGTTTCTAGATGATATAAATGACTGCGACATGGAGCAGTTGGTCTGGGAACCAACAAGAGGGGTATCCCATTTTAGACCCGATTCTTAGTGGAACACGGGATTCAGTGCAAAAGGTAACAGTGGTCAGGCTGCTCAGCAACAGTGATCCCTAGTGCAGATAAATGTAACTTAATGACTGGAGGGAGGACATTAAATGAGGAAAATAGAAACAAACTGAAAAGTGCAGTTACAGAGATCAAGAGTTTGCATCAGGCGTGGTCAATGTTTAACAACACCATCTTAGAAGCCCAGTCCAGATGTATTCCACGCATTAAAAAAAAGTGCAAGGAAAACTAATCAACTACCAGCATGGTTAAAAAGTGAGGCGAAAGAGGCTATTCTAGCTAAAAAAAAAAACAAACAAGCTTCTTTCAAAAACTGAAAAAAGGATCCATCTGAGGAAAATAGGAAAAAGAATAAGCATTGTCAAGTTTAATGTAAAATACTGATTTATTTATTTATTTATTTATTTTATTTGTTTATAGTTTTTCTTAACCGACATTCGTCAGTGACATCATGCTGGTTTACATGGAAGAAGGGTAACAAAGTCGGAAAATCAGTTACAAAAAAACAGGGGAGCAAGGAACTGGGAATTGCGAGAGAAAAAAGCATGTAGAAGAGGGGGAAAATCAAACGAACGGTAATATGAGAGACTGATACAGTATGATGTACCAAAGGCATATAACAATGGAAAAGCAAATGTTGTTCTCACAGGACAGCAGGATGTTAGTCCTCACAAATGGGTGACATCATCAGGATGGAGCCCAATCACGGAAAACGTCTGTCAAAGTTTCCAGAACTTTGACTGGCCCCTACTGGGCATGCCCAGCATGGCACCAACCCTGCAGCCAGCAGGGGTCCCCATTCAGTCTTATTTGAAAGCTACAGGCAGTGCTGAAAAATAAAACAACAAAACGTTACGAACCCAACACCGTGGGGCGGTTGGGCGGGTTTCGTGAGGACTAACATCCTGCTGTCCTGTGAGAACACCTGTTACAGGTAAGCAACATTTGCTTTTTCACAGGACAAGCAGGATGGTAGTCCTCACATATGGGTGAGCACCGAGCTGAGGATGTCCGGACATGCACCAAATGTACCCAACGGCGTGCAACAGGCACAACAACAGGGGTGGAATTTGGTAGAGGGCATCCTGAACCCCACCGGGCAGGCGGAAGGGTGTTGGTAAGTTACGTTGGAAACAGGTTACACAGGACAGACTGGCCGAAGATGGAATCTTGTCTTCTGGCTTTGTCCAAGCAATAGTGGGCTGCAAAGGTAAGGAGAGAACTCCAGGTAGCAGCCCTGCAAATGTCAGGAAGCGGCACTGATTGTAGGTGTGCTACTAAAGTCGCCATGGCCCTCACAGAGTGTGCTTTAACACGGTCTTGAAAAGGACTGTCTGCTTGCTGATAGCAAAAAGATATGCAGTCCGCTAACCAGGAGGAGAGAGTCTGCTTACCCACAGGTTGCCCTAATTTGTTGGGGTGGAACGAGACGAATAACTGAGTGCTCATCCTGTGGGCAACTGTACAGTCTAGATAAAAAGCTAGAGCCCGTTTGCAGTCAAGGGTATGCAGAGCCTGTTCCCCTGGATTGGAATGGGGCCTGGGAAAGAAGGTAGGTAGTATGATGGATTGATTAATGTGAAACTCCGAAACTTCCTTAGGTAAAAGCTTAGGGTGAGTGCGGAGTACCGCCCAGACCTGCAGGAGTTTAGTGTAAGGCGGATAGATAACTAGGGCCTGTAACTCAGTAACCATGCGAGCTGAAGTGAGAGCCAAAAGGAAAATCACTTTCCATGTGAGATATTTTAGGTCACAGGAGTGAAGAGGCTCGAATGGTGGTTTCATGAGCCGACCGAGAACCAGATTAAGGTCCCAAGAAGGGGCCGGAGGACGTAAAGGTGGCTTGATGTGGAGCAAGCCCTTTAAAAAGCGTGTTACGAGGGGTTGTACTGATAAAGGGACATACCCGACACCTTTATGGAAGGCAGCTACCGCACTGACATGCATTCTGATGGACGATGTCATGAGACCCGACTCTGACAGATGCCAGAGATAGTCCAAAAACTTTGGGATTGGACAGGAAAAGGGATCAAGGGACTGAGAAAGCGCACCATGAAGTATACGAGGAGTAAGATTTTCTCGTGGAAGGCTTCCATGAAGCAATCAAGCCACGGGAAACTGGATCTGAAAGGTTAAGTGGTTGAAGGATTAACCTTTCAACATCCATGCCGTCAGGGACAAGGCCTGAAGATTGGGATGGCGTAGGCTCCCGTTGTTTTGAATGATCAGCAGCGGGTCCTTTCCCAAGGGAATGTGCCTGCGGATGGAAAGATCCTGTAGTATTGGAAACGACACTTGGCGTGGCCAGTGAGGTGCTATCAGGATCATGGTTCCCTTGTCCTGACGTAGCTTCACGAGAGTCTTCAAGAGAAGTGGAAGTGGAGGGAATGCATAGAGCAGCCCGGCTGCCCATGAGAGGGAGAATGCATCTCTGGGCTGAGAGCATTTGCTGCGAATGAGGGTGCAGTAATTGTCCACTTTGTGGTTCTGAGGGGATGCAAAGAGGTCTGTCTGAGGATATCCCCATTGTCGGAAGATGGAGTTCACTACTGAGGGGTTGAGAGACCACTCGTGCGGTTAGAAGATGCGACTCAGCTTGTCTGCTAGAACATTGTCCACTCCCGGCAAGTAGGTGGCCCTGAGGAATTTCAAATGGGAGAGAGCTTCTGCCCAAATCTGCGCAGCTTCCTGACACAGAAGGAAGGAGCCTGTGCCTCCCTGCTTGTTGATGTACCACATGGCCACCTGGTTGTCCATCTGAATCAGGATGACTTGATTGGAAAGGCAATCCTGAAAAGCCCTGAGAGCATATCGCATTGCTCGAAGCTCCAGGAAATTTATCTGGTGTTTGGCTTCCTCTGGAGACCAAGATCCTTGTGTCTGTAGATTGGCCACGTGGGATCCCCACCCAGGTTGGAAGTGTCAGTGGTGAGAATGACTTGAGGATCTGGCATTTGAAAGGGCAATCCCTGGAGGAGATTGGTCTGATTTTTCCACCAGGCGAGAGACGGAGTGAGTTGGAGATGTAGACAATGGTCGACAGAGGATGAATAGCTTGAATCCATTGTGACCTCAGAATCCAATGCATGAGTCTCATGGCCAAGCAGGCCATTGGTGTGACATGGACTGAGGATGCCATGTGTCCGAGAAGGACAAGGAATTGGTGAGCTGTTGCAGTATTCTGAGACTGCAATTGATGAGCGAGGGACACGAGAGTTAGCGCTCGTTGTTGAGGTAGAAATGCCTTTGCCTGCAAGGTGTCCAAGTCTGCCCCAATGAACGACAAGGTTTGAGATGGGACTACATAGGATTTTTTGTAATTGACGAGAAATCCTAGTGAAATTAGAGTGCATAGAGTCAAATCGAGGGACGACCGAGCAGTTTGCTGGGTTGAAGCCCTGATTAACCAGTCGTCCAGATAGGGGTAGACATGAACACCTTCTTTCCTGAGGAAAGCTGTGACAACTACGAGACATTTGGTAAAGACTCGTGGTGCAGATGCTAGGCCGAACGGAAGCACTCGGTATCGATAGTGCTTGGGGCCTCAGGTACTTGCGATGAGTTGGAGTTATTGCAATGTGGGTGTATGCGTCCTGGAGGTCCAGAGAGCAGAGCCAGTCTCCTCTTTGTAGAAGAGGTAGAAGCGATCTCAAGGTTACCATCTTGAACTTTTCCCGCTGGAGGTACTTGTTGAGAGTACGTAGGTCCAGAATTGGACGAACACCCCCCGATTTTTTGGGGATCAGAAACTACCGGGAATAGAACCCTAGGCCTTGCTGTGAGTGTGGAACGGGTTCTATTGCTTTTGACTGGAGAAGGAGGGAGACCTCTTGATCCAGAAGAATGGAGTGGTTGGACTTCCCCCACATCTGTAAAGGTGGGGAGTCCGGTGGCAGGGTGAGAAAGTTCAAATGGTAACCCTGAGCAATGATTGCCAATACCCATTGGTCTGTCGTGATTGTGCCACTTTCACAACATGTGGCAGTCAATCAACCTCCCACTGGTATGCTTGGCAGAGGAATCTGGCTGCTGCTCTCCAAGCGGATGTCAAAAACCTGAAGCAGGTCCTGGCTGGGGAGCTGCTTGTGGTTTTTGTTTTCGGGCTTGGCGAGGCTGAGGCTTTTGATAAGGTCTGGTAGCATGGGACCTTGCTGGTGGCGGATAGGCCTTCCTTGGACGGTAGAACAACTTCTTAGAGTCCTTCCTGAAGGGCTGTCTTAAGGAGAAGTCGGAAGGCATTGAAGAGAGCTGTTTAAGGGTCCATGATGGTCCTTTAATTCAGCCACCATTCGTTGGATCTGTTCACCGAACAGATTATCTCCGATACATGGTAGGTTGGACAACCGGTCTTGCACTTCTGGGCGAAGGTCAGAAGACTTGAGCCAGGCCCATCGTCTTGCCGAAATAGCTGCTGCAGACACTCTGGTAGAGGTGTCAAAAATGTCATAAGATGTTCGAATCTCATGTTTGCCTGCCTCAAATCCTTTGATTACAAGGGTTTGTAGCTGGTCTTGGAATTGCTCAGGTAGGGACTCGGAGAAGTCCTGTATCTGTTTACCCTATTATATTGGGTCATATAAAGCTGATAGGCAGCAATTCGGGAGATGAGCTGCCTTGGAATACTCATCGACCAATGTTGTCTAGGAATTTCTGTTCCTTAGCAGGTGGGGTAGACAAGTGGGGTTTTGAACTTTTTACCTTCTTTTGTGCAGACTCTACCACAACTGAGTGGTGGTCAAGCTGGGAGTTTTGAAAGCCTGGGGCTGACAACTAAATAAGTAGTGTCAGTCTTTCTATGTACTGGAGCAATTGATCCAGGGTTTTCCCAGTTCTTTTTGAGGAGATCAAGAAGGACCTGATGAATGGGAATAGAGGTGATCACCTTGGGGGCATCCAGGAATTGGAGTAACTCCATCATCTGGTGCCTATCGTCCTGTTCCATCTGTAGTTGAAAGGGAACCAACTCAGACATTTCCTTCACAAAATTTATGAATGAGAGGTCCTCTGGAGGAGAACGCTTTCTACTTTCAGTGGGAGAAGGTGGTGAAGGTAAGTCATCGGTGTCTGTTGAAGTATCATCACCCCAAGTGTATAAGGATCAGCAGACTGTCCTTTAGGAAGTGAAGGGGGTTGGATACCTGAGGGTCCTGGTTCTAGGCTCCGAAAAAATCAGAGGAATCACCGGAGGCACCAATGATGGTATCGAAGGCACCGGTGCAGGCATCGAAGGCATTGATGGATGACTCGGTGGCGCCGAACGTATCGGCATCGATGGATGAATCGATGGCGAGGGACGCATCAGCATTGTTGGCTGAGGCAACACACCCGATGGAGGGATGCGGAACGGTGTTTCTCCTCCCGATGAAGCTGTCATCGGGGAGGGCATCAGAGACCCGGGATCCATCGGAGGAAGGGCGGTCATCAGCGCTTCCATTCTGGATAGCAGCGGTGCCAGCGCTGCTGAAATCGGGTCGATGACAGGTTCCACAATCGGTGCCTGTGTTGGTGCTGGAGGGACCTGGAGACGTTGCATCGCCTTGTTGATGGCCTCCTGAACCATCCGATCCAGTTCTTCTCGGAGACATGGAGCAAGCAGTCCTGGCTCCGGAACAGAAGAGGGAGGCAGAGGAATAGCCGGAGGGACCACCTTTACAGGTGGAATCACAGCTCCCAAACCCCGATCAGGTGAGGGTTGCCTCAGTGACCCGGTCGCAGGAATGGTCGGTGCCTTTCCTGGACGGGGCTTATATGGTGGCGAGGTCGATGATTTTGCTCCCTCGATGGTCCGAGTCTTACAATGTCGATGGCGATGTTTTTCCCTGCGATCCCCTCGATCCTGAGGGGGAGTAGAGGGTGTCGATGGCCGTGAAGACGTCGATGGCGGTTGGTCACCGGTCGGTGGTCGATGCTGGCGCGAAGTCGACGGTGCCGGTTCTGACGATGTCGATGCAATGGACGGAGTTGGGGGTTTGAGCACGGAAGAGGAGTTTCATCTTCTCCATTCTGGCTTTGTGACCTTTTGGTGTCATGAGGGCACATTTGGTGCAAGTCAGGACATCATGCTTACGGTCTAAACACATTACACAGACTCCATGGGGGTCTGTGATACATGGTGCGAGTACAGTCCAGGCACCGACAGAACCCCGACACCATGGCCACTGAAAAAAATCGAGCCGTGGTACGGTCGATGACCAGTAGGCCGCAAGGGCCAAACTCGACGGTAATCGACAGAAAACGGGTAAAAACTTACCAGGAGTACCAAGGTCAGAGAAAAGTTAGAGGAGGGACCCCTGTGGGGCAATTTAACTTTAAATAATTCCGTGAGGAAAATTCCTGTCAGGAATCTCTTCAGAGCTCCTTTACCGTGAGGCTACTGCTGCACGGAAAAAAGAAGACTGAAGGGGAACCCCTGCTGGCTGCAGGGTTGGTGCCATGCTGGGCATGCCCAGTAGGGGCCAGACAAAGTTCTGGAAACTTTGACAGAAGTTTTCCGTGATTGGGCTCCATCCTGATGATGTCACCCATATGTGAGGACTACCATCCTGCTTGTCCTGTGAGAAACTTGTATACACGTCATGTTTCCAGACCTTAGGTGGCATGGATAAGGCAAGCTAAAAGAGAATTTGAAAAGAAGCTGGCCATAAAGGCAAAAACTCATAATACAAATTTTTAAAAATAGATCTGAAGCAGGAAGCCTGCAAGGGAGTCCATTGCACCATTGGATAATCAAGGATTTAAAGGGGCACTTAGGGAAGATAAGGCCATTGCAAAAAAACTGAATGAATTCTTTGTTTTGATGTTTACTGAAGAGGACGTTGGGGAAATATCTATGCCAGAAACTATTTTCACCGGCGATGATTCAGAAGAATGATACAAATCACTGTGAAGCTGGAAGATGTAATAAGGCAGACTGACAAACTGAAGAGTAGCAAATCACCAGGAAAGAACTAAAAAATTAAATTGCATTATCTGTTACTGGTAATTAATTTATCAATGGAATCATTGCCATGCCTGAAGACTGGAGGGTGCCCAATGTAATCCTGATCTTTAAAAAAGATCAGGCATGATCCAGGAAACTATAAACTGGGTAAGCCTGATTTCAGTGCTGGGAAAAATGGTGGAAACTGTTCTAAAGATCAAAATTACAGAATATATAGATAAACATAGTTTAGTGGGTCACAGCCAGCATGGACCTTTGGGTTGGCGCTAATTTCTGAAAGTAAAATATGCGGCTTGGCTGCACATTTTACTTTCTGTATCCCGCGCGCATACCTAATAGGGCCATCAACATGCATTTGCATGTTGAGGGAGCTATTAGGTGCCGTGGGTCGGTCGCGCGTTTTCCTCCCCTTACTGAATAAGGGGTAAGGGAAACCGTGCGTCCAAGAGCAGGCTAACAGTGCGCTCCATCGGAGCGCACTATACTGTATCGGCCTGAGTGAGTAAGCCCTATCCCATGCAAAATACAAATATACGAAATGCACAATTTCCAGAGAAAAATCAGACTTCCCACAAAAGAATGAGCAGGAAAATACTATAATCCTGGGGGAAAGAGGAGAAACAGCAGCTAGAGCAGCAGATCACAAACACAATATGACTAGAGAGAATCCCGATGTCACCAGAACCCGGGAATTGTGTTTTTGTTACTTCTGTTCTCTTTGTGCATTTTTTTCCCTTTATTACGGTATATAATATATTACTTTGCTGGCATGTTCAGATTGTCATGACAATAAAGTTTTCTAATTGAATCAGGATTAATGGCAGAATCTCAGCCACTCTTATCTTTCTAGCAGATAATGGCTGGCTGTCCCCTTGTTCTTCTTGGCCTCCGGAAGGTGAATGTGCTTAATGACAAGTGTTATGAAATCCCCTCACTACTGGGGAGACTGGTTTAGGGGTTGCACACCATCTCTGCCATTCAACTCATTAGCTCCTGGGATGCCGGGGTTCACCGGCGGGAATGAGGTATAACCTCCGGGGCACTTGGTGCATTACTGGGGGATCTACATCACAGTCGCTCGCTTTCACCCCAGTCACAATCACCCATCAACTTGTACTCACTGGTTGGGGAGTCTTGATGAATCGTGCACCTCAAAAACATGGGAAAGGAGTCAGCTGTGGTGGTCAAACTCAAGCAAATTTACTTTAAGAGAAATATCATATATAAGCAACACCAAAGGCTGCAGTCGCTTCATCCTCTGCCTCTCTCTGAACCAGTGTCCAGGCAAAAGCTCTCCCTGTAAAGAGTGGAAAGTTCTCTTCTTCCTTAGGATGTGGTAGAGGGGAAAATAAATCCCCAAATCCCTCTCTCTTCAGCTAGTACAAAACTTATTACAAAGCAGCAGTTTCAACCTGCCTTTGACTGGGTCATGGGAATGTAACCACCGTCCGCCTCCAGCCCTTCCAGCAAAGGGGCGGGGGGGGGGGGGTGGAGGGAAGTGGCCCCTGGGTCAGGAACTGGTCAAGAACTGCAGAAAAATTCACAGGTGGGTGGCGAGACTCACCAAAACTTCTCTCTCTCTTCTCCAGTCTAGAATTGTCTCCTAAAGAGCACGCTCGGGAGAGAATATAAAGGCTCACAGAGCCCATCCCGGAAAGGAGATGGTTAAAAGGGTAGGAAGGGTCCCAAAACCCCAGGCACCAAAGGAAAAATACTCGAGCGGGAAGCCCCCCCCCCCACCAAGTTATAAAAGATATTTGATACAAAAAAGAAAATGTTGTGTTTGTGGCATTGTGTGGACCCTTAGTCGCTGTAGAGATGACTCCTCCCATGGGGAGGGGCCCCGAGGGGAACCTCAGTGATAGGCTAACCTCAGAGAGCAGACACTTGTAGGTGGAAAGCTTTATTGTACTGCTGTAGATCGATGGTATGAGGCAGGAAGGAAAGGCACTGAAATCCGCAAGGTGCCTATATGTTCAGAAAGTCTCAGATGTAGAAGTCTAACCAAGATGTTCGATAGCTAGGAGCCCGCGGTACAAGCAAGGCCGAGCCTGGTGGGTGGAGTTGGAGCACCGGATCGTAGAGGTACTGGTCATGGTGCTTCATGGTGATGAAGATGGTGGGACCGAAGGTCCGTGCTGCAGGATACACAGACTGGTAGGCCCTCGAGGAGCGAGTACCTGATAGACTAGAAGATCCTGAAATAATAGAAAGAGAGAGAGACCCCCGAGGAGCGGTTGTCTAGTTAGTAGAAACCCCAAAGGGTGGATGGAAGCGAGAGACGCCCAAGGAGCGGGTGCCTAGAGCTTTGTAAGGAGCGAGATCCCCAGAGGGTAGCGAGGCGACTAAGCGAGCAGCTTAGAGCAGTCAGAGAAGCTTGAACCGAAATCCTTGCTAACTCAAAGGTGGTAGCATAGTGGAGGCTTTAAATACCCGGAGGTATCGACATCATGCGGTGGGGACGCCCCTGAGGTTCCCACCATGACGTGATTTTGAATGTAGGCAATGTGCGCGAGTGCACCCCAGGAGGCCACAGGAAGGAGCATGGCGGACTGGGACGCCCATGCTGAGTTGGAGATGCCGAGGGTCTTGGCACTCAGCACCCATCTTGCCCAAGGAGGAAGAAAAGGGTAGAAAAGAGGTAAGGCAGAGTGGTTGCAGCCATCTGCGACCGACAGATGCAACAGAAAAGTATTCACCACAGCCTAAAAAATAAAGAGGTCTATATTCAAATACAGTCCAGATAGCAAAGTTAGCTGGAGAAACGTATGCAGCTAACTTTGGAGGTATATTTAACAGTGCAGCCACACTACTGAACATAAACAGCTATCTTAGGGGGTCATTTTCCAAAGCAATCACATGCAAAAAGTCGCTTTTCGCATGCAATCACTAAATGGAGCAGAGTCGGGGCAGCGTCAAGACTGGAATAGGAGGAGTCGGGGCGGCACCGGGGTAGACGCCGCGAAGACATCGCGGACAGCGAAAAGGTAAGAATCTTTTTCGCTGCCAGTTTTGCGCCCAATAGCATCACCTTTTATGGTGGTGCTATTGGGTGCCAAAGCCGGCAGTGATCGCACCACAGAGGCGCGATCGCTGCTGGCTTTCGCAGGCCCGCCCCCCCCCCCCCCCCCGCCTCCCCCCCCCCCCCCCCCGCCTCCTTGTACCGCGCGAT
The DNA here is from genome assembly GCF_901001135.1 of Rhinatrema bivittatum. Taxonomy (NCBI): domain Eukaryota; kingdom Metazoa; phylum Chordata; class Amphibia; order Gymnophiona; family Rhinatrematidae; genus Rhinatrema; species Rhinatrema bivittatum. Next base: position 48,070,757 of record NC_042628.1, on the reverse strand, counting down.
TCAAAGAGCCCGGCGGTATTAGAGAATCCAGGCCTTAATTAGTTAGCTGGCTAAGTTATCCGGCTAACTCTGAATATTGGAGTCAGCCAGTTAACTTAACTAGCTAACTCAACTCCTCCCAGATTCGCCCCTGGACTGCCCCCTAACTTGTCCGGCTAAATTGTAGCTCCCTAACTTATTAGCTGGCTAGAATTTAGCTGGATAAAGACTGAACATAACATAGCAGCTATCCATCTAAATGGCATTTGAATATGGACCTCAAATATTCAGAGGAGATGTCATTATGGATGCCCCATCAAATCTAGCTACAAACAGTCCCACAAGTACAGATTCACATTTATTTGCCACCAGCTATCCTCAGCCTGAATATATTTATTTCTGCCTGAGGCTAACAAACCAAAATAAAGAGTCATAAAAAGTGTGAAAAGCACAACCATGTATTTCTATAACAAAAGCATTCCCCGCTTATTTTTCATTCATATTTGCAGTTCTGGCTTAAGACTGGCATCATAAAACCAAGCCAGAGCAATACCACAACTGCACAGGTTTCCTATGGGAGTGATTTTGACACATTAATAGATTTTTTTTGTTTTGTTTTGCTTTTTCAAAAAATAGGAATAGTTAACTAGAACAAACCCTCTTCTGTTATTTAATCAGGTAACACCAAAATATATTTTAAACCAATCCCCTATTTTTAGCAAAAGCTATATTTAAAGGGCCAGTACCATATTTTCTGCCAAAAGATCACTGCTTGCCTTTAAAAACAAACATATACAAGATTAATACCATCTATTAACCTCCTAATCTTTCTTTCATTCACAGATTTGCCCCATCTCTCTCACTCACTCCTTTCCTATTTGCACTGCCTACATGCAAACACTTCCTTACCTTTTATCTTCTTTATCCAACAGCTCACATCTACGGCACAATAGATCCCCAGGTCTATAGAGAAATCAGAATACACAGACACTGTTCTTATAGAGCAAAACTACATTAGCAAACCTGAACCACTCACACTTATAGCAATATTACATATAAAAAGAGCTATAATAAAAGCTAATGTACACATATATTAATCACATAATGCACATACCCACTTACAATTTACCACTCATATCTTTTCAACTGTACTCAGCAATTATGAATATCTGGTATATAAAAAGCAACAAGTCACATGAAATACACAAAATATTTACCAAAAAATACTCCCAAAAATCTTGGCCACCTGGCTAGAGGTTCTTCTGGGTCATGGTTTCTGGTGGTTTTTCCCATTTATTATGTGCTTTGTATTGTTTTGTGTTTCACACCAGGGTAAACTGGAAACTGTTCAAATTCGCCCTCATTTTTCTGGGCCGATTAACTGCATGAAGAACAGTTCTGGGCTGTCTAATAACGTTAGTGTTTTTCCCACCAGAAATCAAATATTTCAATTTAGTTTCATTTTCCCTTTATCTCCATGGATTCCTATGGAGCTGGGCTATGTTAATGTGTTTGAGCAAACATTTCTTCTGTCTGAAGGGTTGGAGCTATGACATTAGGTCCGTCTGCCCACATGAGCCTGCAGCTAAGTTGGAATTGTGCTTCCTTGATTGCATGCCAGAATGTGAGGCCATCTGATGATCTTAACCAGTAAATGCAGTCTTCCCTTACAATACACCAGTGCCAGGAGGGCAGGTGAGATCAGCTGGTTGTTCTAGGCAAAAGCATTTCTGGAGTACCTTTAAATTCACCTTTAGCTCATGCACTGCTAAAAGATGGTGGAAGGTATGGAGGGAGAAAACAGCGAAACCCCTCACCAGCTAACACACATGTCCCAAGGCATTCTCAGATTGATGAAAAAGTTCTGGAATCCTATAATGAAAATTGTTTCTCTAGATGCCATGAGCCCCCCCATCTGCTGGATGTGTGCACTAAGAAGCCACAAGATCACTATCTGACTGGGTAACCAGAGAACTGGATCATTAAGGCCTTTGAGACTGTTCCACATAGGCGACATATAAAACTAAGCGCCAAGTTTGACAGGTTTACAAATTGGTTGAGTGGGAGGCAACAAAGGGGGGTGTTAAATGGAAACCACACCAAGGAAAGGGGCATGGCTAGTTATGTGCAGCAGGGATTGGTCTCTAGGCAGGAGGCTTGGTCTCCAACATTTTTGTTAGGGGTAGATAGGGAAAACTTTTGCCATTTTGCAGATGATACTAAAATCTGCAACATGGTAGCTAACCCTGGAAGATGTGGAAAACATGAAGCTTGAGGAATGGTCTAAAGCATGGCAGCTAAGATTTATTGCAAAAAGAAAAAAAAAATGCAGGCTTATGCATTTAGGATGCAAAACCAAAGGGAGCAGTAAACACAGAAACAATGGCAGAAAAGGACCAAATGAGCCACCCAGTCTGCCCAGCAAGCTTATGCCAGTATCTGCTGAACTGTGCAGGTTACCCCATAAAAGCCAGGGTCCTTGGATGCTGTTTGAATCCAATTTCCCTTAACCGTTGCCATGAAAGCAGAGAGCAATGTTGGAGTTGCATCAAAATATTAAACCTTCAGGCCGATTCAGTAGAGTCCGTGGGAGAGCGGACGAACGCCCGCTCTCTGGTGCACGCGATTCAGTATTTAAATTAGGTGGTGCGCTAGAAACAGGCAAAAGGAGGCGCTAGGGACACTAGCCTATGCAAAACAGGCTCGGTGCGCACAGGAGCAGGTTTTCAGGGTTACACTCGTAACCCTTTGAAAATCTACCCCAGAGTATACATCGGAATTTTACAACACGCATTCAGTAGAAAAACAAATACCTTAAAAATAAAATACAAAACGTGAAAGATTACACCAGTCTTTCGATTCTAGATGTTATTAGCCTCTCTCAAGGTTGTCTACATAGATATAGTGAGAAAGGAAATTGGTACTTCCCAATGTGGAGTTGAAGATGACAGTGATCTCATCATGAGTTATAGAGGTTAATCCTAACTGGCTGCCTCTATAAGTCATGGTGAGATCATTTTACATGCAGAAATATCAAGAAACAGCCAAGTAAACAGATATGTAAAACTCTGGAGCTTACTTTTGCCATTAGAATATTGAATCTGCACCTAGCAGATTTATTGTAACCAGGGTTACAATGGCTCTCAGGGATGCAGCGGCTGCCTGTCTCTTGTGAAGGTTGCTTGAACACCTCATCTTCTAGTTCAAACAGCGTAAAACCTTTTTGACAGTAACAGGAGCTTTATTAAAATTAATGCATGCTAAAGTTTCCAGTTTTAGAACTAATGAACCTAAAAAATAAGCCAAATTATATATATAATATATAAAACCAAGTATAAAAGTTAAAATATTTTATATCAAACTGTTACACTAAGGGGTAGATTTTACAAATCTACGTGCGCGCGAACAAAAGTACGCGGGATTTTATAAGATACGCGCGGGGGCACTCAGCCATGCCCCCGAGCCGGAAACATGCCCCCGGACACGCCCCAAAAATGCCGCATCACTCCTGACATGCCCCCCCGACACTCGCGTCCCGGGGCTTGTGCGCGCCGCCGAGCATATGCAAAATAGGCTCGGCGCGCGCAGGGGGATTTTAAAAGGGTTACGCACATACCTTATGCGCGTAACCCTTTTAAAATCCGGCCCTATGTAGAATACCAACAAGAAGAGTCCAAAAATGATAAAAAGATCACAACTACAAACCATTCAGGCAATCTATAGGACCATCAATGCCAAGCTCACAGGGCAAAATATATTCAAGCCTTTCGATACTTAAATTTTAATCATAGGTCCCGATTTAGATAATGCATAAAATTATCTTGTAATTGTGTCACTTCCCCATCTTCCCCAAATATTTTGGGTTCTTTATTAAATCCTCATCGGATCATTTGGTTTTCTCATATTGGACTAAAGTGGCCCAATGTAGTTCAGAACATACAAAACTGTCACCACATGATCATCATCTAACTGAAGGTACACTTGTGTCTCCGATTCTCATAACGACTCCATCAGGACAATTTAGAGTAATACCAAAAATGTAGAAAAATCACAACTACAAATTGTTTATGAAAAGATCTTCTACCATAGTATATCATTTATTTGATTGATTTATATTCCACTTTTCAAGCACTTCAAAGCAATTTATATTCAGGTACTGAAGGCATTTTCCTATGCCCAGACCAGAGGGCTCACATCAGGGCTTGATTTACTAAAGGTTTTCTCCAATTTTGTGTCTATGGGAAAAATGCTTAGTGCCAGACTCCCTGAGTTTGTACCATCATACCAGACTCATTAGGCAAAATATGTTCAAGCCTTTAGACTACGGGAATGATAAGCCTGGTATGATGGTCCTATAGATTGTATACTATGGTAGAAGGACACTAAGTGAAATATCACACTCCAGGATTGGGTGGCTGTACAGATCTGTCATAATGATCTCACACACACTGGAGTATTATACTCCCTACTGATGTGAGATACCCACAGGCTGTACAACGTGCCATGGAAAACCCAGTTTCTGCCTTCTTCAGATTACTTCTGATCAGCTTTTCACTGGATAGGACTTGTCTTGGAACACAACCTGAAATACATTAGCTGGCTGTCAACAATAGTGAATTGACCTGCTTTTTAACAATTACTCATCGCCACAGATTATCATCATTTCATCTCCATCATACCACTTTAGATTAATGATGACCATTTGTGGGCAAAGGACCTCACACAGTTGGTAATGGTGTTTAAATCATCAACTGTGCACAGCTCCTCTAACATACAACTCTGCAGTAGGTGAGGCAACATGATAACAACAGTTACATACATTAGTAACATAGTAGAAAAGGACCAATTGGTCCTTTCAGTTTGCCCTATTGTCTTCCTTTCTGGTTCTCTACAAGTTGAGGTACATGAGCATATAAATTACCATACTTAAACTAACACCAGCTCATCCTTCCCATGTCTTCTATCCAACTTCTCAAAGCTGTTCCTATTACTGCCCTTGTCTCAAGCAAGTTTAAATTCCATAACAAAGCTGATTTCCACCATCTCTATCGGTAGGCCATAAGAGGCATTTGTAGCCTTCCTTTTTTATTTTTACAAATCCCGCACTTAATCCATCACCCAGACTTCTTTCCATGACTTAGAATCAAGCCAGCAAAAAATAGTGAGGCTGTTGTCTGAAACTTTGGCTACCCTGCACTCACTGATTTTAGACTTGTAACCATGGCAGCTCCATACAGGTTACCCGAGCCTTCTTAGAAGTTCAATTTAACTGTAAAATTACTCTTTGGCCAGTTGCTTGTATTATTCTGTCTTTAGCCCTATAAAGCTCCATTTGAATAAGCAAAACACTCAAGCCTCCTCCCTCATTTCTTCTACCTATTGCCCCACACCTAAACTTACCACTGCATTCTGCATCTGCCCCATGCCTATTTAAATTGTCACAGTTTTGGTAGCCACTACCTCTGCTGGTAGGCTACACCAAGTATCTACCACCCCTTCTCAGTAAATAAATAGTTTCTCAAGTTTCCTCTTAACCATCCTTCTTGTACTTTATTGAAGCCTGTCAGGTATTCGAATTGCCACCTATCACTTTCCTCCAGCAAGAACATTTAGAACATAAGAACAGGCCATACTGGGTCAGACCAAGGGTCCATCAAGCCCAGCATCCTGTTTCCAACAGTGGCCAATCCAGGCCATAAGAACCTGGCAAGTACCCAAAATCTAAGTATATCCCATGCTACTGATGCCTGTAATAGCAGTGGCTATTTTCTAAGTCAATTTAATTAATAGCAGGTAATGGACTTCTCCTCCAAGAACTTATCCAATCCATTTTTAAACACACCTATACTAACTGCTCTAACCACATCCACTGGCAACAAATTCCAGAGTTTAACCACAGCTTTGTGTCATCAACAATATTTAAGTCTACCTCTGCAAGGCTGAGGTTTTATTATCCCAAATACTCACCAACTTCCAACTAGTTCTCTTTCCTTTATTTTCTCTCTGTATATCCTTAGTACCGGCCTTATCATCCCTGTTTAGAAGTGACGGCAGAAGAAGATCATACGGCCCATCCAGTCTGCCCAGCAAGCTTTCACAGTTATTTTTCTCATACTTATCTGTTACTCTGACCGCTGAGGTCAGGGCCCTTGTTGGTAACTTTTTGGTTCTAATTTTCCTTCCGCCCCTGCCATTGATATAGCGAGCAATGCTGGAGCTGCATAAAAGTGAAGTATCAAGCCTAATTGGTTAGGGGTAGTAACCACCGCAATAAGCAAGCTGCTCCCACGCTTATTTGTTTACCCAGCCTGTTGGTTGTCTTAATATAAATCCTCTTTTCTTCATCCCCCCTGCCGTTGAAGCAGTGAGCTGCGCTGTATATGTATTCAAAGTGAAGTATTGGTCCGGGGTAGTAACTGCTGCAACAAGCAAGCTACTCCCACACTTATTTGTTTTCCCAGACTATGCAATTTAATCCTAGTTGGTAGTTGTTTGACTGTAAATCCTCTTATCTTCATTCCCCCCTGCCATTGAAGCAGTGAGCTGTGCTGTATATGTATTCAAAGTGAAGTATCAGGTTTAATTGGTTAGGGGTAGTAACCGCCGCAACAAGCAAGCTACTCCCACGCTTATATGTGAATGCAAATCCTTTGTCCCACATTTCCTCTTGCCGTTGAAGCATAGAGCAATGTTGGAGTTGCATTAACCGTGTGTGTGTTTATTGAATAAGGGTATTAATTACCAGGAAGTAGCCGTCATTCCTGCAAGCCACCCCCATGCATCTTCTCTTCATTCACATCCTCGAGACTTTATGGATCCACAGTGTTAATCCCACGCCCCTTTGAAATCATTCACAGTTTTAGTCTTCACCACTTCCTCCGGAAGGGCATTCCAGGCATCCACCACCCTCTCCGTGAAGAAATACTTCCTGACATTGGTTCTGAGTCTTCCTCCCTGGAGTTTTAAATCGTGACCTCTGGTTCTGCTGATTTTTTTGTAATGGAAAAGGTTTGTCATTGACTTTGGATCATCCTTCGTGAGATCAACACCTTTGGATGCTCCTTTACTTAGGTCATTTGTTTGTTGGGAGGACAGCAGGATTGACCTCATTTATTTTACACTGTTGTCAATATATGATCTGAAGTATTAATTGAAGATCTTTGTTCCTATCTCAAACAGAGGCAGGCCATCACTGATTACGCTAAAGTCTTTCATCTCTCTAGGGAAAGCCCCAGAGTAGTATGAAGGTTAGAAAAATATAGGCCTTGATCAATACAAGATCATGAGATACTAAATATTTGTTGAAAATTACATCTAAAAAATGGAAGAGATGAGTTAATGTAGTTACTTCCAAAGAGTAAAGACAAATGTTTGAAGCTGGGACTGGAGCCTGTTGCGCAGTTATGCAGAATTTCACAAACATCATCTTGCTTTTTCATGCCAGGAAGTATTGCATCTTGGAGATCTTTCTAAAAATCTGAAACCAAGCTAATTTCTCATGGGTTCTAGCAATATATTTGGAAACAATAAACTCTGTGCATTTACAGTTACTGTTCATAATTTTAGACAAACTTAACCCTGCGTTATGTACATCCACGCACATTTCCTTACCACCATCTGTTGACCCTACATTGGATGATCCTTCAGACCAGGAATCGAGATTGTAGACAGAGCATGGTGTCAGCCCCTTAAGTGCACTCAGTGCCGAGTTGTGAAGCCTTAGTCCCTTCTGGAACCAGTGCACCACCACTTTCACCAACATCTCTGGAACAACTTGTAAAACAACCATGACAAAAACTACCAGTGTCACTTGAGAAAGTTAATGAGATTCTCATTCTGGCACTCACAAAATAATAGTGGCTTAAGTATTTATTATTCAGAAGATCCTCAAATTAGAAATATAAAAAATATTGTACCTGCACATTAATTACCTCAGGTCCATCCACTAAACTCACACTGCTTTTCCCTTTAACCATAAATTGCAGAATTCATCATGTAAAGAAGCAATCAGAAATCCCTCTCAACATCATTGTGACCTAGGATTGCAGAAATTACTAGGTAATGGCTTGGATTTCTGAATTTTGAGGCTGGATCAGTTTCTTTTCCTGAGTACAGACTGGTACAGTATTGGCATAAGTGTAGACCTTTACTAACCAGAGAGGGATTAATGCCAGTACTCTGCAGAGCCTTGACGAATGGATAGATCTTTATTTATTTAAAAACTCTTATATTCCGCATATTCCACAGTTCATAGCAGAGTACAAACTAATGCACAAATCAAGAGACATATTTGAAACATTTAAGTCATTTAGACAAAAGAAAATAAACAATAAAATTAAACAACAAAGATGCAGTTAGTATAGCTGTGTTTAAAAAAGGATTAGATAAGTTCTTGGAGGAGAAGTCCATTACCTGCTATTAAGTTCACTTAGAGAATAGCCACTGCCATTAGCAACGGTAACAAGGAATAGACTTAGTTTTTGGGTACTTGCCAGGTTCTTATGGCCTGGATTGGCCACTGTTGGAAACAGGATGCTGGGCTTGATGGACCCTTTGGACCCTTGGTCTGACCCACTATGGCATTTTCTTATGTTCTTATGTAATGTAAAGAAAATAAAATAATTAGAATACTTTTACTTATCTTCAAACACAATTTTAAATAGTTACGTTTTTAATGCCTTTTTTAATGTCTTGCTGCATGCTGTTAAACGTAATTTTTTCTGGGACAGCATTCCAGACTGCAACTGAGAATGCCCTTTTACGGGTAATGTCCAGCCTGGCTATATCATAGAGGGTACTTCTAGTAGGTTTTTAATACGAGTTGGTTTGTATATGAGAAGGATGTGTGTCATCTTTTTTCTTTAGAAATGTTTTCATATTAAATAATTGTTAAGTATTAAAATATTGTTTGGAAGATACACACATTGTTTGTATTGTGGATAGTTTTATGATGGCATTGTGAAGAGAGATATAAATGTACACAGACATATATGGAACTTGTGGGTAAGATGGAGATTGTAATTATATTGGTAAATATTAAGGACCATAAGTTTTCAATGTATTTTTAATTTTTTGTTTATAGATGTTGAGTCATTGAAGACACATGTTTGAGTTTTCTACAACTTTCTACATCTTTTGTCAATATTATACATTCCAGCCTAGGTGGATTCCCACAGTTTTACAGATTTAGTGACAATGCCCTATACTCCAACCTACATCTTTTAGATTATTATATTTGGTAGAGTCATTTGAGTTAGAAGGCACCGATTTCTTATTGTGATCCATGAGAAAGAATGAGGGAGAAGGCCAGATGTGCAAAAAATAACATAATAATTGGCTTTTTGTTTCAAGGTCTGCGAAAGCTGAAAAGAGCTTATTGGCATTTATCTGCTACGTGAACTTACTTGAATCTGTTAGATGGCACCATAGATTAAATCATTGTAATTAAACTCAAAAAAGGTAAATAAAAAATAAAAAGTTGATAACAGAAGACAAATATATTTAACATATAATACAAATAGCAGCTTTGTTGCCCTCATATTCCTCTCTCTTTATTACTAGAAAGTTATCAGTTATAAAAGCAAAGAACATGTTAATTATTCCAACATAGTAATGATGGCAGAAAAGGACCAAATGGTTCAACCAGTCTGCCAGCAAGCTTCTTATGGTAGTATCTGCCATACCATGCAAGAAATTACCCCCATGTTTCTCTTAAAGGTAGTAACTGCCACTCTGTGCAGTTATTCCCAAGCCTAATGATAACCCATAAAAAATGACTGCTAGCAACATTTTTACTGGGTGATGAGTCTTCTTGAAAATTCAGATAGTGTTGACATATTTTGCTTATGGACTTGGCCATAGCAGTCCTGTACTTTTCCCCTTATGTCTGTGTATTAGTACCCTAGATTATAAAAGTCAGGGCCTGTGTTGGTTGTCATCTGAATCCAATTCCTCTTCCACCCCACCGCCGTCAAAGCGGAGAGTGATGATGTAGTTGTGTCAAAAGCATCAAGGCTTAGGGGTAGATTTTCAAAGGGTTACGCATGTAACCCCGAAAACCTGCTCTTGCGCGTGCCGAACCTATTTTGCGCAGGCTCGGTGGCGCGCACAAGCTCTGGGACGCACGTATGTCCCGGGGCTTTGAAAAAGGGGCGGAGGCATGGGTGTGGCACTGGTCCGGGGGTGGGACCGAGGCCTCCGGCACAGCAGCTGTGCCGGGGGATGGCATGCCGGCAGCTGGCCGGCGCAAGATACACCTGCCACAGGCAGGCGTAAAAAGTGAAACAAGGTGGGGGGGGAAGGTGGGGGGGGGGAGCGAAAGAAAAGTTCCCTCCGAAATCGGAGCGGCCTTGGAGGGCATGGGGAAAGCCATCGGGGCTCCCCTAGGGCTTGGCACGTGCAAGGTGCATAAGTGTGCACCCCCTTGCGCGCGCTGACCCTGGATTTTATAACATGCGCATGGCAGCACGCACATGTTATAAAATCGGGTGTACATTTGTGCATGCCGGGTAGCGCGCACAAATGTACCCCGTGCGCACTTCTTTAAAAATCTACCCCTTATTGGTTAAGAGTGGTAATTCCTTGTCTTCTGTTAAGGGTAGCAATTGCTGCTCTGTGTGCAGGTTACTCCCCATGCTTATCAGTTCCCCCAACCATAAAACTCAGAGCCCTCGCTGGATGTCTGAATCCAACTCCCCTTTTTCCCCTGCCTTTGATGCGGAGAGCAATCTTGCAGTTGCACCAAAAGCATCAAGGCTTATTGGTTAAGGGTAGTAACCACCGCACCAGCAAGTTACCCCCATACACCCTTTTCTTCATTTCCCTCCTCCACAGTGTTTATCCCATGCCACCTTGAATTCTTTGATTGTTTTCATCTTCACCACCTCCCTCTGGAAGGGCATTCCAGGCATCCACCACCCTCTTGGTGAAGACATATTTTCCAGTGTTGGTTCTGAATCATTCCCCTCCCCAGAGTTTCATTTCATGACTCCCCCCGATTTCTTTCCAATGGAAAAAGTTTAAAGTTTGAGCATCATTAAAACCTTTTAGGTATCTGAAGGTCTGTATCATATCTCCCCTGCACCTCCTCTCTTCCAGGCCATACACATTTAGATCCTTCTAATCTTCTAAGATGCATGGTTTGAAACTACTCTTATTTTACTGATTTCAGAACAGTGACATTGACGATTGCAATGCAAGTACATTGGTCTTCCCCATGACTCAGAAACGTTCACTTTAAATCCTGCAAAATGTGGCTGCTCGCCTTATAACCGGCCATACTCAGAGGAAACACATTACTGAAAAATTATTTGAGCTACATTGACTGACTATATTAACAGCAAATAATCTGTAAAAAAAACAAACAAACCCAAAAAACCCAGCCATAATGTGTCACAAATTGTTTGCTTTGGACTCCTTCCCATGGACAAATTCTTCATTGCAGATTTATAACCCTTCTAGAGCTCTTAGGTCATCTCAACATGGCCTACTAGATGCAGCATCTCTACGCCCCACTTGTTTGACCAAAACTAGGGAACGTGCATTTTTGGTGGCTGGCTCATAACATGAAACACTCCCTCGAGAACGGCAGCTCATACCAGACACAAAAGAATGTGAAAGGCAATTAAAAACTCATCTGTTCAGACAAGTGTTCCTTTAGTCAGCAAGTGCAGATGCAGGCTTGTAATGTGACCATGTACTTGTTCCGATTTGGATGAAATCTTGGTTTTTGTCTTGTGTTATTTATTATGCATGTGACGTTGTACGCCGCCTAGGCAATGGCGGGATATACATTTTATAAATAACAATCATCTCCTATATCTGAGAACAGAAGCATTGCAGATAGGAGCAAAGATCCAGGGATGTACGATTGTTTTTCAACAGATAATGCATTTGTGATCATCTCATGCTTCGGGTTATCAGTGGCTGCCAATGTGTTGAATATTTTTATTATTTTGTAACATCAGAAAGAACAGTAGCAATTTTCCCAACTGCCCACATTGCTGCACAGCAGACGAGTACTTTTTACTTTGAAAATTGCCTCGGGGGGGGGGAGAAATGTAACCCAGAAGATTTCCACCTGCCGTTTCTGCAGATACTTTTTCCGACCACAACTGCATGCATTCGTTTTGAAAATCAGACACCATGCACAGATTTCTCCCCCCGCTTAGCCCCACCCCCCCAGATACACTGCCACTACACTGTGGGTAAAGGTACACGCCTTATGAACTTCAGCTCACTTTCACCCATATACAGGGCAGGCAGTATTCAGACACAGGCAGCCTTGCACAGGTAAAAGGCTTTGTACCTGCAGAAGTCCCTTTGAAAAGTGCCATCTCCATACTGCCACCTCCAACAGAACGCACATTGAAACCCAGTGGGCAGAGGCTTCTCTCCAGCCCGATACGAAACCAGCAACTCAGCAGACAAAAACTGAATGCGAGTGAACGAGCACTGCTTGGAGAGCACAGTCCATGGCAGAGCCTCTGCATTTCTGGCTTCAGTCACTGAGTGCCACTAAAAAAAAAAAAAAAAGAGGGAGAGATGCAAGCTTGAGGGTGGGGAGGACGTTGGAGAGGATGGAGTGGGATTTGCTGCCATGCCCATGGAGATTCTAGAACCGACTTGATCCCCAGCCATTGGAAGACTGCCCACTGCTCAGCAGTCCAGGGGGCTATCCGTTCATTCACTTCTCTGAAGTACTTACCACAATCTAGCTTGGATCCATATTAAAAGGCCGTGTGTGGACTTAAAACTCACTGCTGAGGCAGTTGTGAGGTGGTTGAGTTTTCCAGCTGTATTAGAGATACAACTAGGGCTGTGATGGGGATGCTCAACATAGAAACATGATGGCAGAAAAAGACCATATGGACCACCTGTCCAATTTATGCAGCCCTTACTATTCCCGTCACTCTCTCAAGAGGTGCTTGGTGACCCTAACTGAGCCTGAAGTATTCCATGAAGTCACTCTAGAAGGCCAGCGGTGGACAACGCACAATCTCAAGGTCCTCTCTCCCAGGTGTTTTCAAGGACAGCTATCATGGTTTTGGGGGGTTTCAGGTTATCTGTATGGGCCCCCTATATAAAATATGAATTCAGAAAGTACATAAATGTCTGTACACCAAGGGAGACAGCCATTATTTAATTAGATACTGTACTGTTCCAGTTTTATGTCTTTCTTCTGTAAGAAAACCACACTGTTTAGGGAGGCCAGGTCTGTAGCCTTTCTTTACCAAATGAAAAGAATTGATAAAAATATAATTTTGTGGCTACCAGACGAGGCACTGAGGAGACCTTCCACTTGGCCCTCCTATACAGGGACAGGATTGTGCTGCAGGGGGAGGAAATATCCATTTAATTAAAGTGCTGGGGGGAAAAAAAAAGACACCACCATGAATTCTGAAAACCTTTTTATTCTATCCTATCCCATCCCCAAGATAAATATAAAAGCCAACACCAAGAAAGTGCAATTGCAAATATATACAGAACAGCATGTTTCAAAATATAGAATCACATTATTAAATTAAACTTTACAAAAATTCTGCAAACTATTAAAAGTTCACTGTGCAATACAAAATTATTCCACAGAGGTTCTAGGACAGCTGGGATCAGCGAAATCTTGCAGTTAAGTCGGCATAAGCACAAAAACCTACCCAGAGGTGCATACGAGAAAAAAGAATAAACGTTTCTAGGGATCTCTCTGCCCACTAACACATAAGCATTCGTGGCTTATTCTGAATGTGTGTGTGACTGGGGAAGATGGCAGAAGACAGACAATGCCCTTATCTACTAAAAAGGGTTTCCCCTTTTTCGTACATCTGGCCTAAAGCCGCCGAAACACAGACATCTCTCTGGACCCTGTTTATTGCTCTGTTACAGCACGTACAAGTGTCCCTCCAAATTATAAGAGATCAGAAGACAAAGTGGCTAAAATCGCCAGGTGCACAGCAGGAATCACACAAAATTGAAAAACCTTCTCCCACAAGGAGGAGGGAAGCTTCTTTTGTAAAATTCGTGTACATTATTTCATCATCAGTATTTAATAGCAGCAGCAAACTGCGCACCAGCAAGGCAGACTGGACGTATGTGGGGGTGGCAGCCAGCGCTGATGTCTTTAAAGGAAGGCACCGAGTCAGGGCCAGCCGCAGCCTCTACTTCCTCTGGCCGCTGGCCCTGACTCAGTGCCTTTCTTTTAAGGACATCAAAAGGAGAGGAAGACATCTGTCAACAATGCTGGCCTGATCCGGTGGAAAATCAGCACAGGTGACAGTCATAGCCTGGGCGTTCCCTGTCTGGCAACAGCACAGATGCTCCCCCTTCCATCTAGTCCCTGTTTGGGATAGCATTTCCTAAACCTTTAGGTTCGTTGTGCTAAAAATGCCTTTTGTTTTAATTGCAGTAAAATGTACTGGAGTTAAAAGTTATGTTAAAATAAATACCTCTTGCCCCTCCCTCCCCAATACAATCTTCTAACCCACAGCTCACAGTTTGAAAAGCACTGATCCGGAGCTACTGAATAACCCTGTGTAAATCACCATCCATTTCCTCCCAATTCCCACAGCAGGCAAGGCAAAAACAAATCTCTCATCCCTCACAGATTCACAAATCTTCAGGTCAATACAGTAAGGTGCGGCTGCAGTTACCCCGCTCCTAACCTGCTTTGTACTCACTTTCCGGCCGCGTTAGCCCTTCCTGTGATAACCGATTCTTACCGCCTCTTTAAATCACCGGGTAACCCCTTCCGCACGCTGCATGTATATTAAATGTAAACGATCGAATGACTATTCCCTCCCATACAGTAACGCGCGCTCAGACTATCGCTATTTTACCCTGCCGTTTTGCCGCGCGTTTAACCTGCTAACTTACCGCCTACCCTTACCCCTGCGTTAGAGGCAGGGGTAATGGTAGATGGCAAACTTTCCCCCAAAAGGAAACCTAAAATCCCCTCCTCCCGAAGCGACTCGACATTTACTTTTTGTTGCTTTCTTACTTTTTGTTGCTTTCAACCCCTTCCCTTCTCTGCCGTCCTCCGGAGGGGGCAGCCGGCGGTGAAAGTGGCTTGCAGCGGTGTCCCGTCCCCCCCGCGCAGGTCCCGGTTCTCCTGGCTCGGCCCTCATCTGCTTAAAGAAGATTGTGAAGTCAGGTAAGAGCCCACTGTTCTGTGCCCTCTCCAGTCACGGCGCAAGCGGAGTGAAGCGAAGCGTACTTTCATTGGCCTGAGTGCCCAAATTGACGGGGGCTCCGGCCAATGAAAGCACATAGATGGGCGTGCTTTCATTGGCTGGAGCACCCGTCAATTTGGGCGCACATGGACGGGCATGCGTGACATCACGGCGTGCGTCACGCGCGCCCGTCTATGTGCCTTCATTGGCTGGAGCGCCCAAATTGACGGGCGCTCAGGCCAATGAAAGTACGCTCCGCTCACGCCGTGACTGGAGAGGGCACAGAACAGTGGGCTCTTACGTGACTTCACAATCTTCCTTAAGCAGATGAGGGCCGAGCCAGGAGAACCGGGACCTGCGCGGGGGGACCGCTTTCGCCGCCGGCTGCCCCCTCCGGAGGATGGCAGAGAAGGGAAGGTGCTGAAAGCAACAAAAAGTAAGAAAGCAGAGAAGGTTGAAAGGGCTGAAAAGCAACAAAAGGTAAGTTGGCACATGTCGAGCCGCTTCGGGAGGAGGGGATTTTAGGTTTTCATGGGTTAAAGTTGGGATCCACTTCCTGGTGTCTGTCATTTCAAATGTCATTTGAAATGACAGGTACCAGCGCACCCAGGATACTGTACAGGCGCTGTATTAAGCGCCTATACAGTAAAATGGGTTGCGCGGGCCTAACGCTTCACAGACGCTTCTTGGACGCGGCTTGCATTTGCAAGCTATTTAAATACAGTATCGAGCGGTAGGTGAGCCGGACTGTGCGTGCGGCAAACGCGGGTACGCCCGGCACTAACGCAGCTCTTCCTACCGCTCCTTACTGTATCGGCCCGCTTGTTATGGAAAACTGCTCAGGAAAATAAATAAATAAATAAGGTCTGCACACAGCTAAGGGCCTTCCATTTTCAGTTTGAATTTAGGACCCAATCTGGGACCACAGCGGCCCCTGAAGAGGGGGCCAGAACAAGTTGCAGGCCGGAAGTGCCAAGCTCTTCCCCACCCCCCTCCACGGATGCAGGGAGGGCGCTTTTAAAAGGCGCTTTGCCCGCAGCACTGGCCCTCTTACAGAATTTCCTGCCTGATAAAGGGGGGGATACATACGGAGGCCTGCTCGGACTGCCCGGAGCCGTTCCCAGGGGCAGGGACGGGGTTTGCACTTGCACGCACCCTCATGCATTTGCAGGCGCATACACGTACAACGCTCCTAGAAATTTTCCGCACGTAGAATACCGTGTGCGAGAACGTGTATTTACTTACACTTTTATACCGCTTCCCCCACGCCAGACGAATACCTGAGGCGGTTTACAAATGTGCGCTGCAGCACCATGCAATTAATATACAAATAAGTATGACACTTGGAGGGATAGCTTTCAAGGCGCACCCATGCACCCGAGTTCACTTTGGGGGAACTCATGAGGGTATCTGCATTTAATTTAGGCAGGCTGTTACAAGATGACCCTTAAAATGGAGAAGGCGCTTTAGTACTTCTGGCCTTATACGTGGTTCGGTGCAGCCCCTGGGCTGGATCGCTCCTATTTGCTGACATTTTCTGCCTTAACCAGCTCTGGCCAGATCGGCATCCCTCGTCAGTGCGCCTAGGGGAGGGCAATTTTCAAAGTCATTTATGCAGGTCAATAGTGATCTGTGCAGGTTAAATGCTCGTCTGAAACCTTCCCCTCCTTCAACGCGGCCAACATGCGGGCTCGTACCCACATTTTGAGGTCGTCGCCCTGGGGGCATGTATCATTCAGTGGAGGAAGAGAACATGTGCAAATCGCATTTTCCAGAAAAAAAGTGAAAACCAGGTGTAAGCATTCACAGGTATTTTGTACCCACAGCAAGCTTCAAAGAAGAAGGTACCCGTGTACTTTCAAGGCTGTGGGTAGAACACCCCCCCCCCCCCTGAAGCGTGCAACTACCTCCATTTCTGCCACATCACTGGCGCACAAGTAGACAAAAACCGCACTTGGGCTTGGCCATTATTTATTTATAATGGAAAAGTTGCAGATCCTGTTTGTGCAGGTTTTCTTCTGAGGAAGTTTTAGGAAAAAATAAAATGCGGAAATGCAGCGCCTTGCTTGAGGATTTCGCCATATGGTTATAAGCAGAGGCACCAGACACCCCCCCCCCCCCCCAGGATGAGTCTCTGGGCCAGGGTACAGGTCCAATCCTTCTCTCATCCTTGCTCTTAACCCCTGGTGATATAAAGCCTTCTCTTGTACTGCATGCACAGAACCATGGCGACAGAAAGAGACCATACGGCTAGTCTGCCCCACTCGTCTGAATAACCCATGAAATCCTAGTGCAGGTCCTGGTGTGGATTCCTGCTCTCTCATTGCCCTTGGCTCCATGTTTTACCCTCTCCATCCCATTCCCTTGGCTTCCCATTTCTGTCCCTTCTGCTCTGCTCTTAGTTCCTGCCTTTCATTTCTTTGGCTCCCCATCTCTCCCCCTCTGGCGACAGAAGGTGAAAATCTCTTCTCAGCAGTGATACCACTGCAGAGTTAGAAAAATCAGATTTCTGATTCTCCTGCTTTCCATCATTGCAACTAGATAGGCTTGGTCAGGGAGTGGTAAAAAGGAGATTTTTTTTTTAATATAAATTACCTAAAAGCCATGAACAGTGTGGGTCTGGTCACTAGGATCTCTCTCCATCATGTCTGCGTCTCGGGGCACCCATTGTTGAAAAATGCAGCATCCTTGTATATTAGGGGAAGAGTCGATACCAGACTACAGTCACATAATTTTGTAAGTGGTATGAGACAAACTGCACGAAACGTCACTTACTGTGCAACATTCAGCGAGTCAAGATAACTTTCATCCCATCCCCGTGCACTATATCCTTTCCCTTAATTTATTAAGAGTTTTGCCCCAAGCATAGAATGAGAGAAAGCCCAGGTCAAATATCTGACACCAGAAACTGCCATTTTGCTTCTGTCCTAGAGGTAGCTTACAAATTCCATCTCAGTGTCATAAGGTGCATTAAGATATAGTTTTACAGGAACACTGTCATCAAAGTACTTTACACAGACACAAACAGCTTATATGAAAGGTGAAAACGAAAGATGGTACAAGCCCAGGGGATAGGAGAAGGGGAATTATGCTGGAAGAGCATGGGCAGCACAGGAGGGTAGGACTCATCCTTATTAGTGAAGGTTGAGGAGGGAAGGGTTTGATTAGAGTAATTTGAAAGTTTAAGTCATCTGTGTTACAATATATTCAGAGCTATTGAGCATAGTTAGCAATCTTATAGTTGGTTAGGTTAAAAGCCCAGAGGACAATCAAGTCCTCCTCCTGATTGCCTAACATCTTCCTCTACATGGTCATTTCTCTTTCTCTCTTCACTCATTCTTAACGAGTCTGTCATCTCATTCTCAGTCTGGCCAGGAAGAGAAACATGCAGAACACAGGTTGAACTGAAGGAAGACCCAAAGTCCATCACATTCAACCTTCAGTTGCCGCTCCAGATATTGATGGGTAAACCAAAAAAACTCCACCTTTAACAGCAGGTTCTGTCTCCTAGGGCAAATACTGCCTTCATGCCATCTAAACGCTAAGACCACAGCCATCACACGCTGGTCTACTTCCTCCAGGAATACATTCAACTTCCTTCCAAACATGTTCATGACAGCTTGTGCTAAAAGTGCATTTCACAGCTTTACTACTCCTGGGGACAGTGGGGGGTGGGTAACTTTCAAAGCCATTATGTGCATAAAATTGCTTTAAAAATCCTTGGTAAAGTCCACAGCATGTACAGACTTCACCGCTCTGCAGGCTGTGTGAGAACAGCAGATAACACCCACGCCTCTCTAATGTCAAAAGTCATTCTCTCTGTTTAAAAAGGAAATGCGGTCACAGTACCCCAACTGAACATGTTAAGGTTGTTGGCCAAATATGCTAAAGGACATCCTTTTTGGTGGGTCCAAGTTAGATGTAAACTTTTTTTTTTCCATTCTCTAAAAAGATCTGTCCAAAAACAAGCAGACAGAAACCATCATTAAAATAATCATCGGCAGTACTATGCCATCTCCAGCCAGAGCAGACACGGACATCACTCCTCCTCCTTTCCTCTCGCTTTCCAATAACTTACAGAGCTCCTCGGGCACAACCCGGTCTTTAAAGATCTACATGAAATTGTTGTGCATCATCAGAAATCAATTACACGACAATCAGCTCAATTGTGTCCTCCTAAACAGAGGTAACCATTACAACCAGGGAAGGCTGGAGAGGCCGTAATGCAAAATGAACATTAAGTCCGACCGTTCCTCCCCCCCCCCAACTAAAATATTAGAGAGAAAATAGATTAAAAAAAGGTTGGATCTGGAATATGATCATCAGAAGGAGGAAGAAAACCAATCAATAGGGAACTAAACAGCACTGTTTTAAACTAATTCAGTAGCAATAGCCTGATTTATCCTGGCATGCAACTCTTGCCTCTTTCAATGGGTGTCTCGGCTGACTGCCTGGCATTAGTGAATGTGCACGGCTGGAAGGGATCACGCTCTGCTGAGGGGTAGAGCCCCCGCTGCCACTTCCTAGGTCACTTCCTGTCTCTTCCAACCATGGGTCCCCCACCTCCCCCTGTGTCCTAGGTCACGTGGTCACATACAACTCCTCGTGATCGTCCTTGCACATGTTCTTCCACTTCAGCTTCTGCAGGAACAGCCAGGGCTTCTTATGCTTCTCCCGTGGTGGGAGGAGGAAGGCCACGCTGCCGGCCACCAAGATGTGCCACAGGCTGTGGGTGTAGAAGTAATTCTGGTTGGTCTCCAGGCAGGCGTACACAGTCACAGCAATCAGTGCCAGGAGAGCCCCTGGTAAAAGGAAGAAGACCCAGCGCTTCCAGGATGGAGGGTAGCAGTGCCGGCGTTTCACACCACGATAAACCTAATGTCGGAAGAGAGAAAGCAGAGTTAACAATGCACCTATACCAGCCTTGGGCATGGAAAGGCAAGAGCAGGGTATTAATGATTAAGCCGCCTAAGGGCTTTGACTGTATCAAACGACGAGTGAATTTATTCTGCAATTCAAGCTGTGGAGTATTGCATCCTTTTTATGAGCATGCAAGTGAGGAAAAATGCTGAACAGACACATGATTATTTTAAGGTCAGATTCCAATATCAGAATTTTCAGTATTAGGTGCTGTGCACGGCGAATCATTTTATCCTTATAAAATATGATCTAAAGTGGATCAATTACCAAGCTCTGGAGCTCAGATTCTACTCACTGAAGCGATGCCACCAAAAAAGTGACCTTGCAGTCTACATGAACCCAGTGGCTCAATGGGCTTAATGCCTTTGCATACGACTCTACAGATCCAAGATCTTGCTCGCACACCAAATGGATAAGTCTACTAGGAGTAGCCCTGTGGATACCGCAGCAGACTGTGAACCCAGGAAACCAGGGTTCAAATCCCCCTGCTGCTCCTTCACCCTCCATTGCCTCTGGGGACAGGGGAATACTTACTGTACCTGAATGTAATTTGCTTTGAAGTGCCTGAGAGATGGAATATGAATGAACATGAACTTCCATCTGAGAACGTAAGACTTCCTAATGGACTCTTTATGGGTGATAAGGACATGCTTTGCTCTATCCTCTCATGAGCCAGGTTGTGATGGACCAAGTTGGACTGGAGAAGAGTGCCATGACTTTAGGTTCAAATAGGAGGGAGAGATGAAGCTCACCGAATCTTCATTTTTCCTAAACTGGACAAAGATCTTTGCCATTGGTATATTGGAGGGGAGGCAAACACAGCCTTCTGTTGGATCGGAAAACTGTTATCTACTTGTTCAGTCCCTTCCACTGCATTTGGTTTTGCCTTGTCCTGATCATATCTTTATGAAGGATCCAACAAACAGCAAGTCAGCCTGTCTACAAGGACATTTTCATTATTTTCAAGCAAAGCCTGTTGTGAAAACACCCAATGTCACACTGTTCAGGCTGCCAGAGATGCCATCCCTCACTTTTACTTATTGGTAGAGTACATAAACACTTGGCTGGCTACCTGGATATGGATAATTGTATTGTCTATTTAGATCTGTAGGTATCTTTAGGACAACTCTTATGTCTAAGAAGTTGATGTGAAGTAAAATTCCTTTCAGTAAATTTCTAAAGTCTTGTTTGGCTGAATTTATTGTTAGAACAATTTGAGTTTGGGAACTTGGAAGGGAAAGCCCCAAGTTAAATTGGGATAGTGCTGCAACCAAGCCAGGCTGATTCACTTATCCCTCTGATTCTACATGGACTGAGGTTTTTACAACCTCCGCGTTATCTGGGTTTGTTTCATGTGGAGATAAAGCATGAGGATGATAGGCACAGTGCAGTCAAAGAGTTAACAAATTGAACATCTTCAAAATGGACCTGGCTGATACCTGCTATGTTTTTTTGTTTTGTTTTTATTCTGATGTTTGGAATATTTCTATAATTGTTTTTTCATCATGAAAGTGTAGAGTATGTTGTGTAGCTCAGTAAAACTAACTCCTACTTTAATGCATTTTGATTTGCCCTGTTTTAGACAGCAGAATATGAAAGATATACATGGGTGTGAAGACTTTTGCAAGACACTGTACAAACTAAACAGCATCTAACCAAAGGTGACCCCAGCTTTGACAAGGTGCCTCTGTGAGGCTTACTTCCAACAACCCTTTCTGGGACTGATTAGTGCCCTTCCTTATTGCTTTGTGAAGATATCACAAAACATGACTTCTTAAAAAAGGTCCTACGTTAATAGACACCCTGGGAGAAAGTGGATAGGCGTGACAGTGAGGATAGAGTATGAATGAAGTTGCACTGCTGCTCATTCGCTTTATTAAGGTCTTCCCACCCCCTCCCATGTTATCTGAACAGATTTTCTTTTGTGCTGAACAAATCAGAGGCAGTGCTGGGTCTCAGAATAACCGAGCCAGCATCCAGGCATTAAAAGCTGCCTGCACCTGGAGGTTTCTCTAACTCAATGCCATCTTATATTTGGGACAAAAAATTCCTGCTGTCTAGCCCAAGAACAGCTGGTGCTCAAGCCTTAAAGGGATGAATTCAGGAAGGACGAGTCATCTCCCAGGAACTCATGCCCACCTCTGAACAGCGATGGCATCAATGGTGGCTAGGGGGTCACACTGGTTTGGAAGTAAGGCACAAGTACTGGTACATGTGATACACTGCCCTTTGCAGGTACACTGGCTTAGTTCGTGGCCAGATTGTTCAATTCTCATAGGGAACTCTACCTGGCCTCAATACAAAGCCAATTCAGAAGGGAAAGAATTTCCACCAAGTCCATCACCAAAGTCAAAGTGTCAAAGTGTCAAGACAGCCTCTAACTTTGTGACACAATGATGACAAAACCCTTTAAAGTCATTAACTCCAGACTGTACTCTTGCGCAGAAGCAGCTTAATTTATATCTTTTCAGAAAGCTGTATGACAAGATTATTATGGTTGCATAACAAAAACCAAAATTATTCCATATTTTGCCAGACTCTGGCAGATATTTTGGAAATATTGGGATTGGGACGAAAAAAAGAGATGAGTATTTCTGCTGTAATCTGTTTAGGATAATCAATTGCGATTGCACTTTCGGAACATGGTATATTAGTAGATGTTGGAGCCTGGAGTTCGTCAGCATATTTGGACATTCAGTGTACAAAAAAGTATATTAATAAAGTAATGTGACCCTATACTATTTTAGAGTCTGCTGGGTATCACTATCAGTAAGGGGCCTACAAAACTTTGATGGCTTCATTAATTTATGTGTAAATATATACCAGTTGAACCACGTTTTTTGATTTTGTTGATACACAAGTAAGGTTACTGGAATACACTTGGTGTATGTGTGGGTGTTGTATGTGATAGATATTTTGGAAAGCCATGCATCACTGCTTAAACAGACAAATTAAACTATAACTTGAAACACTGTGTGGCAAGACAACTGCTTTCTAGTTTTAAAAGCAGACGTTAGTTTAAACACTTATATGATAATACATCACATAAGGTGTCACACGTCCTTTAGCACAAGGCTAAGGGATACCATACTGATCTAAAGTAGGGAGGATGACCCACTGCTTAATTCTGACTCAATCTCTGCAAGACCAGCATATACTGGGACGAAGGGATGGCATTTCTCTGGCACTCTCTCATACCAGGATGCATTCCAAAAGCTATAGTGCCCTGTGCTTGCATTACGCATGTGATGAGGCTCTTACTTGACCACCTCTGCAGACCTGAGATATATTTCTCATCACCAAATTTCAAATAAAGGCTTCTATTAAACTGCTGCAAGTCATCCTCCTTCCCTCTCCTCATGTCCCCCACCCACTGACTGCAAGACTTCCTGAAGGTGTCTGGGAGCAGGATGAGTTGAAGAGATGGAAAGAGAAGCTGCGCGATGCTGGCAGGTCATTTGCAGGCGACTCCTCTTTAAAACAAGCCGTAGCCATGATAAAGCAAACTTGTCTCCCAAAGACGACTTTATGCAGTATTTGTCCTGCCTCTCATGCTTAGTTCTAACAAACCTCCTTTCTCCAGGCTCAATACGGTTATTAGCACTTTCCACTAGAGAATGTAAAGTTTTGTGCAGCAATCTCTGAAACTATTTTCTCCCATAACTTAATGTTACTGAAGATCTCAGCTCCAAGCTTGCCAGGAGTATAAAAGCAGGAAAAATAAGTTCAGCTGGAAATCCCAGAACCAGATATAAGACATGATTACTATGTAGAGCTGGAAAGATGAGAACAGGGCCTGCCAGGAGTATATTATTATTTTGATTTAAATGCTGCATTTTCCAAGAGGTTCAAAGGGCCGGATTTTAAGACCTACGTGTGGGCGTAGATTTGTGCGCGCAACCTGGCGCGCACAAATCCATGCCCGATTTTATAACATGTGTGCGCAGCCGCGCGCATGTTATAAAATCCGGGGTCGGCGCGCGCAAGGGGGTGCACACTTGTGCACCTTGCGCGCGCCAAGCCCTAGGGGAGCTCCGATGGCTTTCCCTGTTCCCTCCAAGGCCGCTCCGAAATTGGAGTGGCCTCAGAGGGAACTTTCCTTCCGCCCCCCCCCCCCCATCTTCCCCTCCCTTCCCCTACCTAACCCACCCCCCAATCTTTATTATTTAAGTTGCGCCTGCCTCTGGGCAGACGTAGGTTGCGCACGCCGATACCCTGGCCTAGCAGGCCTTCCAAGGCCTCTGGCCACGCCCCCTCCCCTGTTTTCAAGCCCCGGGACACATGCACGTCCTGGGGCTTGTGTGCGTCGCCGAGCCTATGCAAAATAGGCTTTGTGTGCGTAACCCTCCTGCGCGCGTATATCCAGCCGGATTTACGCGAGCAGGGCTTTTAAAATCTGGCCCAAAGTGCGCCACAACATATCATAGAACAGATAAAATATATAAAAACAGTGTATGATCATAGAAAAAAAACCACACTTCCCATAAAATATAAAGCAGCTAAAAATAGAATATAAATATACTAACAAACCATACATAAATCAATCTAACAATACAACATAACAAATAAAATGGCAAGCAGCACAATTCGAATAGTATTCAACTCACATAACTAGAAAATACCTAAAACAATAAATAAAGCAAATATCCATATAAGCTGGAAATTATTTGATTGGAACCATTTGTACCCAGAGTCTTCATGAATGTTCATATAGAACATTTTTCAGATCCTCAAAATATACAAGGTAAACAAGGAAATTGATCACAGAAGAGAGCATATTAAAGGCTACCAAAATAGTGGGTGAGGAGTCTGCAACAAAAGCCATATGAAATGGGAGCCTAAATATATATCCCCTAGAGCAGCGTTAGACATCTCCAGTTCTCGAATGCCGCAAGCCAGTTGGGTTTTCAAGATATCCACCCTGATTATCCCTGAGCTACATTTGCAGTACTACC
This sequence comes from Rhinatrema bivittatum, assembly GCF_901001135.1. NCBI lineage: Eukaryota > Metazoa > Chordata > Amphibia > Gymnophiona > Rhinatrematidae > Rhinatrema > Rhinatrema bivittatum. The sequence continues at coordinate 48,045,742 of NC_042628.1, read as the reverse complement.
TCCACTGCATTCAAAAATATCTCATGAATATTTTTATGGTTATCTTGAAAATCTGACCACCCTGTGGCACTGGAGTTGTCTATCCTTCCTCTAGAGGAAAGGACAGACAGGGGGAATATATGAGAGACATTTAAATATCTCAAAGGTATAAATTAGTTACAAGAAGCAAACATTTTTCAGAAGAAAGAAAGCATTAGAATAGGAGGCCATGGTATGAGGTTCCAGGGAGAGACATTAAAGAACATTTTTTCACTGAAAGGGTGGTGGCGTAGACTCTTATTGGAGGTGGTGGAGACAAAAACAGTAACAGAACTTAAAAAGCAAGGCCTGAGATAAGCACAAAGGATCTCTAGTAGAAAAAAAACGAGGGGAAAGCCAGAAATCAGACAGGGCACAAGGTATTGCAGCAGGAATGAAACTGGGAAGACTGGATGGGTGTAGTGGTCCTTATCTGCTGACATATTCTAAGATGGTGGTAGGAACAGGATTGGGGAGGTTGGAATATTGCAAACAATCTGACCTTTACTCCTTCAAGAGTAGTGGCACAGGAAGAGATCAGGACAAAACAAAGCATAAAAAGGAAGCATGATCTAGTGATACTGCAGACCATAGGGTAGCTGGATTAATACCTATGCTGACCTTTAGCACTGGTTTTGCTTTCTCACAAAGCCCCATTACATACACTATGTAGAGTTAGGAGTAATAGACATAAGAATATAAGAACATAAGACTTGCCAGACCAAAGGTCCATCAAGTCCAGTATCCTGTTTCCAACACTAGCCAATCCAGGTCACAAGTACCTGGCAGGATCCCAAGGGGTAGACAGATTCCAAGCTGCTTATCCCAAGAATAAGCAGTGGATTTCTGCAACTACCTTAATAATGGTTTATGGACTTTTCCTCCAGGAACTTATCCAAACCTTTCTTAAACGCAGCTACACTAACAGCTTTCACCACATCCTCTGGCAATGAATTCCAAAGTTTAATTATGCATTGAGTAAAAAAAAATATTTTCTCATATTAGTTTTAAATGCATTGCCTAGGAACTTCGTCGTGTGTCCCCAGGTCTTTATACCATTAGAAAAAGTAAATAACTGATTAACATTTACTTGTTCTACTCCACAGAGGGGTAGATTTTTTTAAAAGCCGCACGATTTTACAACATGCACGCATGTTATAAAATCGGGGGCAGCGCATGCAGGGGGGGCGGTGGGGGTCGACTTTGGCCACTTTCATGCGGCGGCGCATCGGGGCCTTCCCCAGTTCCCTCACAGTCCGCTCCAATTTAGGAGCGGACTGTGAGGGAACTTTCCTACCCCCTACCCTAACCTCCCTTCCCCTTCCCCTCTCCTCCCTACCATCTAAAACCCATTTTTTAAATTTTTTTTTACCTTTTGTTTTGCAAGTTACTTCAGGGCCCGACCTGAAGTAACATGCGTGCGCAGGCAGCCGGCCGGTGCGCGAGGCCCCGGGACAGTGAGGAATGGCGCTGTCCCAGGCCGCCCCACTCCGCCCCCCCCCCCCCCCCCGATCGCCCCCTTTTGAGACCCCGGCACTTACTCACGTCCCGGGGCTTATGCGTGTGGCCGGGCCCGTTTGAAAATTGGCCCAGTGCGCGTAAGGCCCGGGATTTACATTTATTTATTTATTTAGAAAAGTTTATATACCGGGGTATAGCAGTCTGCCTTCACTCCGGTTTACATTTTAAACAACATATTACAGGAGTAAACAAAAAATAGGTAACATTACATGCACCGGGATTTTAAAATCTGGCCTTTAGTATTTTATAAGCCTCTATCATGTATCATCTGTCTCTTCTCCAAGCTGAAGAGTTCTAACCTCTTTAGCCTTTCCTTCTTAGAGGAATTGTTCCATCCCCTTTATAATTTTGGTCACCCTTCTCTGTACCTTTTCTAATTGTGCTATATCTTTTTTGAGATGTGGTGACCAGAACAGAACATAATATTTAAGATGCGGTCGCACCATGAAGCGATACAGAGGCAGTATGATATTCTCTGTTTTATTCTCCATTCCTTTCCTAATAATTCCTAGCATTCTATTTGCTTTCTTGGCTGCTGCTGCACACTGAGGTGAAGATTTAAACATATTAATGATGATGCCTTTTCCTGAGTGGTGACTCTTAATGTGGAGCCTTGCATTGTGCGGCTATAATTTGGGTTTCTCTTCCCTAAGTGCATCACTTTGTGTTTGTCCGCATTAAATTTCATTTGCATGCCCAGTCTCCCAGTTTAGCAAGTTCTTGCAATTTCTCACAATCCTCTTATGATTTAACAAGTTTGAATAATTTTGAGTCACAGAAAGGAAAAAAACCAAAAACCATGTAGGCAGATTTGTAATAACCTTTGCTCTAATTCAGCTAAAGCAAATGTCCTAAAATGGTTTAGACTAGAACTGATTTCAGCTAACAGTAACATTTCTAGAGAAGCAGAAACTTCTCACAGCTTCTAAATTATTATTCATGATGTTACTACATCTGCGGAGTTACTGATAGATAATAGTGTTGTTATTGGTTATAAGCGGATATCATCTTGTAAGTAAGACCACCCAAGAGTACAAAGTACAAATTAACTGTATATTAATTAATGAACTGAAATGATATACTGATTTGTATTTACAGATTTTTCAGATTAGCATATAATTTTGCTGATCTCCTTACATGTAAGTAATAAAGGGAAATATTACCAGAGTTATTGTCTGATATATTTTTTTTTTTTTACTTATTATTTATTTTTAAAGAGTTTTGTACAGCAACTAGTTAGGGAAATCTGGTTCCACACACACCAGTAGATTTAAACTCTCCAGACACCAACTGGGTCACTGCTGGCAGGCTGGTAGTGTCCAGGTACTGGTCCAGAAAGGACATAGGGTCCTAGGAGGCTGGATATTCAGGCAACAACCTCACTAGTTTGGGAGTGGTTTAGATTGTTGCTGGGCTTGGTGGTGGGACATGGCATGGGGGTTGCTAGGAGTTGAAATAAGTATGGGATTTTATTTGCTCATCTACCAGGGAAGAAAACAAAAATTGGACTTGGATAAATTGCAATACCCTACAAGCAGTCAAGCTTTTAGGGCTGGTAGCTGAAATATATCTTTGCAGTTCGGACAGGAATAGCTGGGCAGCCTGGATGGGCCAAATGGTCTTTTCTCTGCCATCATCTACTATGTTACAACAACGCACAGGTATTACCTGCACAGTATCATGGAACAGGGAAACCCACATGCAGGAATTACCTGAACTTTGTCACAAAGCAGGGCCCACCCCTCTTCTTCCCCTGACAATTATCTAAATGAAATCACAGAGCAGCACATTCCCACTACCACATGGGCATTTCACCCACACCCCCTACTCTGGGTAGGGCTGCAGGCACATTAATAAGACATGGACCCACCACTCACCCAGGCTAATATCAGCACGATGATGGCGAAGAGACAGGGACCCATCATGTTCCACACCCCCCTGCGATCCAGCTGCATGGACATGGCAATGAGCAGGGTCCCAAGGATGAAGAGCACCTGGGAAGCCAAGAGCAAAGCACAACAAAATGAGGCCTGGCGAGATGGGACATGAAAAAATAAGCACCAGGGGAAGCAGAACATGCTCAGGGCAAACACACCAAGGGGGCAGTCCACAATGTCCCATGTATTCTCCTCTCTCTTCTTCTCGGGTCCCATTTCCCTCCATGTAATGAACTGATCTTATTTTCTACCTTAAATTTGTACAGTCATTTTCCAAAAGTATAACAATAGCAGTGGTAGCCGGGAGGTACATGCAGTGTTACAATCTGGTGAGCGCTGCTCTGTACAATGTGAACATATTTTAAATTTGATATTTACTGTTAAAACTGTTGATCTTTGATGTTCACAGATACCTGTTCACTGCTTTATGGCCTTCACCGAGAGGCAGTTGACAAATATGAAACAAAAATTTAATTTTTTTAAATATACAAATGTTAAGTTGTCCCCAACAGAAAATTATATGCCTCTCTTATGGAAAATGTGCACACGTGTGTATAGAGAGGAAGAAAATGATGCAAACCAATGTGTTTGGGATACACACAGGAGAGGGTACAGTCAATAAAAGTAACACAACATTCTGCTTGGTGAATGCTCCCTTTCCGTTCCTACCTATCCATCCTTAGCACAGCAAGTGATATAAGCAGCAGCGCTACCACAGGAGGAGGCTACAAGGCACGTGCTGCCATTTTACAGTGAAGCCGATAACACTGAAGGGAAACCAAAGCCCATTCCTGGTCAGACATCTTTAACGGTCTCTGGCTGAAAATCAGTGAAGGGTTTTGTGTCCCACTGGAAGAATTGTCTCAGCAAATTATCCAAGGGGGGATCCCCCCGTATCTGGCCCTCTCAGCGATTTCATGAGAAGTTTAGGGACTCCTGCCATCTACACAGACTTTACTGGGATTGGAGTCTCAATCATAGCCAAAAATCTATTCAAAACAGTGCTTGAAACCCTCAGAATATGAAAGAGACCAATAAACTATGCCATAAATACAAATACAGGTCCTGGATTAGATTCCCAGCTCAGCTCTTCTGCTTCCTGGACCAACTGGAACTGGGGATGCTGTGGATGCAGCATTTATAGTCTTAAGGTGGTGGTGGGAATCTCAGTCATTATGCAACAGTGCCATCTAGTGGTGGAATATAGGGCCCATGACTGCAGGGTTCCAAAAGGAGCCTGGTGCATGATCTCCCACAGAGGAGCCCTGCTGCAATGATGGGTCAAGGTGAACTGGGAGGAGGTATAAAATAGGTGGGAACGTTTCCACAACTCAGCCCCGATTCCTCCTGAACTGGAAGTACCAAGGAGGAAGGAAGGAATTGCCGAGCCAAACAAAACCAATCAGTAAACAGAAAACACAGAACCACATGGAGAGTGAGAAACAGATACAGAGGTGGAAAGAGACTGAGACAGGAAATGGCATTGCGCAGGAGAGACATTGGGAGGGAACCAGACAGGAGCAGACACTGAAGGGCGACAGACAAAACGGATGGTCAGAAAAAGCAACAGCTCTCACACTTAATCCCTGTACATTCTGGAGGAATACTTACATATTTTATGAGTTTTTTTATTCTGGACATACAGAGTACTGTCACCCAAATGGAGACGACAGAGCCCAAGAAATCACAGTACTGCAGAGTGTCATAGTCCATGATGCACATCACTGCGATGCCAGGTTGGTCACAGGCATGATAAAACTGCAGAAGGGAGAAAACGGCAACAGGGCAGGCTTTGTGATATTGCATGCAAGTAAAGCTAACGAGCGGCTGGATAAAAAAACTTTACGTTGAGGGGGGCGGGGGAACAAGTTTATAAAGGCCGGCACTGGTGCGAAGTGGGAAACTGTTTACTCCTAGATTTCAAAGCTATTTTCAAAGAAAAGGCATGCGCAGATTTTCGCTTTGAAAGTGGTCCCAGGACAACTGCCCGCACATATTTTCACCTGCTAAGTAGAGCGGGGATGTCTCTGAGACAAAATCAAACACACACATGCATGCCTACTTTAGAGAATTCACAAGCATGCACAATCCCAACGCTTCTCACTGTGGGTGAAGTTACTGGTGCAGTAGAACACCACATGTAAGTCTACAAGTGGTTTGACAGTGACCCTCTAAATCCACAGTATGGGGTGTTTGTAGAAATGTGTGAATGAGGGGAGAGAAGGTGCCTGTGTGATGCCAGGGAAAAATAAACCTGTGCACTGGAGAAAAGAATCTGGTATACAGCGGGCAGGCAGAAACCCCTACCCACGCAGCAGAGAACGAACATGGGCTGTCTATCTTCCAAAGAAAAGTAATCCAGGGTGCCAAGAAGGAGATCATGGAGTACGGAAAAGGAAGAGAAATAGCAGAAAGACAGTTTGCATGCACGTGGAAGAGGTAATCCTACATACCGTGGAAAAGAACATGGTGTATATGTAAACAGAGGCTTCCACGATATGGTAGCGATAGGCAGCCACTACGATAGCCGGTATAAACATGAGGTTGCTAAGAGTCAGCAGCATAGTGGCCAGTAACTGTTGTGAAATAGATAAACCACTCGTGGAATCAGTGCAGCTCCATCCACTCCAACCTGAAGACAGGAAAAACACAGTCAAGACATTTCCAGGACTCAGGAACATGCTTCTCCAAATCTCAATACTGTGCCAATGTTGCTTCATGTCGCCGGCAGTTCATGGATCCCTAAAGCCCCCTTCCTTGCACCACCGGGATCTTCCAGCCCTCACCACTGCACTTGTGCCATCCTCTGCCTTTCTTTCCACACCAGCCCTGGCACCACTGGGATCCTCCGCTCTTCCACTGTATTTTTGAGAGCCTGCACCTTTCCGTCATTGGTTTAGGATTTCTCCACCTTTCTCTCCTCCATCCCCCCTGGCATTCTCTGTCCCTCACTCATATATTGGCAGGCTGCTAAGATCTCTCCACCCCATCCTTCCTCACTGCTAGGATCCTCTTCCACCTCCCTTACTAGTGATCTCTCCACCCCTCTCCCTTTCTTTTGGCCTGGAAGACAAACACTGGCTGTTGCTTACCGGCCTTACAGTTGCAGGCAGCATAGAGGTAGCCATGTCTTCGCAGCAGCTTGCACACCCCGTAGGTGCCACAGTCATTCAGGCAGGGGCTCAGGTAAGCAGACACCACTACTTTGGCACTCACACCCTTGCACTCGCTGAGAGAGGACACAGATCACAATTAGTCTGCAGGGAAAACACACTTAGCAAAGAACACAAGAATTAGCTGCTGACCAAGAAATATTTTGCTAATATTAGCTCCCACCTGGCCTTAAGGAACGTGCAAAAAAAAAAAAAAAAAAAAAAGAGTTCCTCCATAGCAGATAAAGCCCTTGCAAAAAAGAGGCCAGGGCAGTTACCATGTTGGAGCAGTGCCAGGCAGGATACATCTGCTCACAAGCAAATTATAAGAACACTGTCCAGGGAAGCATCCCATCCACAATGGAATTACCATGTTATTTATTTATTCATTGCCTAACCAAAGAAGCGCAAGGCGATGTACACATTCATTAAACCATCAACATAGCTTTATTGGTTAAGTTGCTTACCTGTAAATGGGGCTTCTCTGTAAACAGCAGGATAAAATCAGCCATACAAATGAGTGACATAATTCAATGGCGCTCAGAAAAACCTAGAAGATCTTTCTGAGCATGCGCAGGCCTTCCCACGCTGTGCGGGTATAGCAAGCAAAGCTTCACCTCTAATGGGAGAGGTGAAAGGGAATGTGGGGCTGATCTATCCTGCTGTCTATGGAGAACCCCCTGTTACAGGTAAGCAACAAAGCAGGACAACATCAGAGACACAAGCTGAAGGCTGCACATGATAAGTTTGTTATTTTCTACATATCAGTAATAGATCGCTCAACTTATCTATTTTGCTCTCAGCCACTCTAGTTCATAAGAACATAAGAAATTGCCATGCTGGGTCAGACCAAGGGTCCATCAAGCCGAGCATCCTGTTTCCAACAGAGGCCAAACTAGGCCACAAGAACCTGGCAATTACCCAAACACTAAGAAGATCCCATGCTACTGATGCAATTAATAGCAGTGGCTATTCCATAAGTAAACTTGATTAATAGTAGTTAATGAACTTCTCCTCCAAGAACTTATCCAAATCTTTTTGAACCCAGCTACACTAACTGCACTAACCACATCCTCTGGCAACAAATTCCAGAGCTTTATTGTGCGTTGAATGAAAAATAATTTTCTCCAATTAGTCTTAAATGTGCTACTTACTAACTTCATGGAATGCCCCCTAGTCCTTCTATTATTCGAAAGTGTAAATAACCGATTCACATCTACTCGTTCAAGACCTCTCATGATCTTAAAGACCTCTATCATATCCTAACCTCTTCAGCCTTTCCTCATAGGGGAGCTGTTCCATCCCCTTATCATTTTGGTTGCTCTTCTCAGTACCTTCTCCATTGTAAAATGCTGTCTTAGTTTGTTAGGTATTTATGATTTCCTACGTATGCATCTATCCCTGCCTCTCCATGCATCTAGCACTCTATCTCTATCCTTTGCACACTCACTTCTCCCATTCTGCGGATCCATATTTTTTGTAACTGATTTCTCTTCCTACTTCTCCCTGTTTTTGCATTGTAAACCGGCATGATGTTTCTGACGAATGTCAGTAAAGAAAAGCCTTAAACAAACAAACAAACAAATAAATAAATAAATCTTCTTTTGAGATGCAACGACCAGAATTGTACACAGAATTCAAGGTGCGGTCTCACCATGGAGCGATATAGAGGCATTATGACATTTTCCGTTTTATTAACCATTCCCTTCCTAATAATTCCTAACATTCTTGTTTGCTTTTTTGACTGCTGCAGCACACTGAGCAGACAATTTTAAAGTATTATCCACTATGATGCCTAGATCTTTTTCCTGGGTAGTGGCTCCTAATATGGAACCTAACATCATGTAACTACAGCAAGGGTTATTTTTCCTATATGCAATACCTTGCACTTGTCCACATTAAATTTCATCTGCCATTTGGATGCCCAATCTTCCTCCTATAATGTATCACAATCCGCTTGTGATTTAACTACTCTGAATAAATTTGTATCATCTGCAAATTTGATAACCTCACTCGTCGTATTCCTTTCCAGATCATTTATATATATGTATTGAAAAGCACCGGTCCAAGTACAGATCCCTGAGGCACTCAACTGTTTACCCTTTTCCACTGAGAAAATTGACCATTTAATCCTACTCGCCTCCTATCCCATGACTCTATAGAGATGAAGTAACCTCACCTTAACTATGGATCTTGCAGCATTTCCCATATTAATAGTGGTTTTTAAGGAAAATGAATGTGAAAAAAAAAAAAAAAAAAGATTTATTTAAGAAAAAGAATGTTCATTATTTTTCTTGTGTGTTCATCTAGCTCAGAAACCCTTTAGAGGCCAGCCCATTGGCTAAGTGCGGTGCTGTGCATGATCAGGTGCAGGGACCAGGATTCGATTTCCAGTTCAGGCCTCAGGATGCTGATATATCGATGTTACCAGTAAAACAGCATCACCGTGAAGGCCTGCAACAACACTACAACCATTCACTACTAGAAAGATTCCAGGGCATTAGCTAGTCACGTCTAGAGGTGCCGAGAAGCTAAGTTGAGGCCTAAGGGCCCAGTACCCAGTAAAAACAGGTTCCTAAATTTAGGCCCTCAGGGTGTCTTTTCCTGCCTGACTGGGTCAAGTGCCGTGCAACATGGAACATCATTGCCTAAAACAGCGCTCTCCATGACAACCTGATCTGCCACAAGCACGTTTGTCTCGTTTTCTTAAAGAAAACATTGCTCACTAAACAATTTAATTATAATTCTGAGCTGTTCCTGTATTCCTGAAAAGCCTCAGAAAAAGGCCCCAAACAGCAGGACGTTCCGAACAGTCGGCCCCCAAAACTTAGCAACTTTTACACTATGATGTCACAAAAGGCATCTTGCTTAAATCGAGTTATAAAATAACAAATGACTCGAGATTCTAGATCCCCGGTAAATCTGAAATACCCAGAACAGCACTTCATCCCTAATGTGTACAGGAAACAGAATGGAAAGACGTGTGGTCATGTGAATCTACCCTCTGAAATAACCCTAAAAGTACGATGCTCTTTGAATGACAGACACTGATGCAGTGTCTGTCATTCATGTATCTGTATCATTCATGTATCTGTATCATTCATGTATCTGTATCACTTATGCAGTGAATAAGTGATACAGATACATCTAACCATAAAAAGGAACCCAGGAGTGATTTGGGAAACTATAGACCGGTGAGCCAGATGTCTGTGCCAGGCAAAATGGTAGAAGCTATTCTTAAAAACAAGATATAGATAAATGTGGCTTAATGGAGCAGGATCAGCATGGTTTTAGCAAAGGGAAGTCTTGCCTTACCAATCTATTAGACTTTTTTTTTGAAGATGTAAATAAACATGTAGATAAAGGTGAGCCAGTTGATATTGTGTATTTGGATTTTCAGAAGGCATTTAAAAGTCCCCCATGAGAGACTCCTCAGGAAATTATAGTCATGGGATAGGAGGTAGTGTCCTACTGTGCACTGGCAGTTTTCCAAATAGAGAAAAATCAATAATGGAGTGTCCCAGGGATGTTTACTAGGGCTTGTGCTATTTAAAAATTCCATTAATGGTCTGGGTAAGGGAGCAAACGCGTGAGGCAATCAAATCAGCAGATGACATAAAATTATTCAAAGTTGTTAAAGCAGTAGTGGATTGTGAGGAATTGCAGGATGACCTTGCGAGACTAGGAGACTGGGCATCTGAACAGCAGGTGAAGTTTTATATGGATAAGTGCAAAGTGATACACATAGGAAAAAATAATCCCAAGTACAGGTACATGATGCTGGGTTCCGTATTGGGAGTCACTAACCAGGAAAAAGGACCTTCGAGTTCTTTTGTCGGATTGTGGATAATAACATTCAAATCCTCGGCTCAGTGTGTGGTGGAAGTCAAAAAAGCAAATAAAATGTTATGAATGATTTGAAAAGTAATGGAGAATATATTGCCTCTGTCATGCCATGATATGACTGGACCTCGAGTACTGTGTGCAGTTCTGATCACCTCATCTAGCAGAACTAGAGAAGGTACAGAGATGATAAAGGGGATGAAACAGCTTCTCTATGAAGAGAGGTTATACAGCTTAGGGCTCTTTGGTTTGGAGAAGAGACAGGTCAGAGAGGACATAATAGAATTTATAAAATCATGAATGGGGTGGAATGGCTAAATCAAGGACAGTAATTTAGTCTTTCAGATAGTACTAAAAGAAGTTGACGCTTCATGAAACTAACAACCAGCAGATTTAAAACAAAATTGTAGAAAGCATTTTTTGACTCAACACACAATCAAGCTGTGGAACCTGTTGCCGAAGGACATGGTCAAGGCAACCAGCATAGCGAGGTTTAAAAGTCATTTGGACAACTTCCTTGGGGAAAAAAAAACGGTCCATAAAATAATTTTAGCCAACTAGACTTGGGAAAGCCATTGCTGTCCCTGGGAGTAACAAGGAATGGGATCTGCAGGGTACTAGTGACCCATACTGGCCATTGAGGGAGACATGCTGCTGGGCTCAATGGACTTTGGTCTGACCCAGCATGGCATATCTTATGTTCTTATGACAGGAGGAGAATACAGTTAACGTAAGTTAGGAAGATACAAAATCTAGAACATCAAAAAATGGCTGCCTGACTCCAGGGCCCCAGCCTTACCTTTGGCTCCAGGGGCACACCACCTGCAGGGCCAGATACCATTTCTCCGACTCGGGGTAAGGGAGTCTCTGGACTCCTTCTGGTACGCTGAGGTTCATTTGGAAAGGATAGCCTTGGAATAAAGCTGCAGGCAGAAAAAGACACGTCACGTCATCAGAGAGAGCCAAGGTGCTGGCAGACGCATGGCGACAGGCCTTCTTTTCTGCGGCAGTGACGTCGCAGCCGAGGGTTGGTTGTTTTCTGCAGCAGTGAGATTGTGTGAGTGAGAGGAGGAAACACAGGTGGGGAACTGAGAGTCACAGGAAAAATGAAAGAATGTGTGGAGGAGGGTAAGGAGGACACAGCAGAAACTTTGAATAAACATTTTTTGTCAAAGCTCAATGGAAAAGGAACTGAAGAGGCACTCCTCATTGGGCCAGACAGCTCAGGCTCTTTTCCTCACGAAAACAAAATGGGAGAAGTATTTCTCCCACATCAGGCCCATTGGTGGCAGGGCTGCATATGATATGGGGGTAGATATCACAACATTTACAGAAGAAAGGGTTTGCATGGAATTAGGAATGCAAAGTGGACAAAGCCATGAGGCTGCTTGGGATTACATCCTATGTACCAATTATTTTCCCCATAGGCAATTTTTCACTGGCTTTCCCACTTGGTGGACAGGTAAGGAAATAGCTGAATTTCTTTGCTTCCTGTTAAAAGTGCTGACATAGGACCCATCTTTTCTGCTCCTCACTTAGCTACCTCATTTCCTGCACCTTTACCCACTTAAAGCGGATCCTGTCTTCGATTATCCTCACTTATTCATCCACCTTTGATAATTTAAATCTTATCCCTGGTCCTCCACAAACATCTTTACAAAGAAGAGACTGTATCTTATGTGTATCTGTACAGCTCTGCATGTTCTCCTACAGCTATATAAATGACACTGGTAAAAAGACACAAAATGGAAAAACCCTTTAGTACATCGGGCGCTAATGAAGTTTAGAGAAGTTCTGGCAATTCTGCAGCTGCATCTACTCTGGAGCAGACTTTCAATCATTGAAAGTTTGTGCATAAATACTTTCCCCATACCAATGCCACTCCTGGGATGTGTGAAATCGTGTTTCGTATGTATCTTTTTCCTGTGCAATAGCCTGGTTGATTTTCAGAAGATGGTTTATGCTCATAAATCCTTTAAAAAAATTACACCCTAAGAGGGCAATTTTGAATGCAATCTCACTGTGTTGAACCGGATTGCAAGATGGTGTTCTTGAAGGTATGTTAAGGTTGGGAAAGAGGGGAACAGTGCACATTCATATTTGCAAACATATGCACGCTATTTTCACCCCCTCAGCTGGCTACACAAAAGAGCAGGCACCAAGAGTGTGGGCAAATTTAACTCTCAGACTTTACATGAATTTTCAAAGGCCCAGTGCCCACGTGGTTTCCCTTACAAAATCCAGGTCGAGTACATGCACTAATACTGCCTGTGTAATTTAGAACTACATGAGTTGTTTTTAATATTGACCCCTAAAATACCATAAAAGGCATGAATAATGCACAAGCAGCAAACATTTTTCAGTGGAAGGGAAGTTCTAGAACAAGACGAGATGAGATTGAAAAGTGGGAGATTCAAGTGTAAAAAAACACTTCTTCACGCAAAGGGCAGCGAGTGCATGGAACTGCCCATCAGTGGTGACGGTACAAACAGTAACAGACGTTAAGGTGGTCTGGGATAAGTAGAGGATCCTTAGTTATGACAACATCAAGGAAGACCAGACATCAAATCGGACATATGGGCACTGCAGAAGGAACCAAACTGGGCAGATTAGATGGACCTTCTGATTCTTATTGGGCAGCATATTCTACATTTCTATGGTCTGATGCTTCCCACCATGGAGAGATTACAATGTAGGCCAGATGTTTCCTGCAAGAGAGAGATTATGAGGAAAGCTGGACAATGGCTGTGATTATCAAGAACAGTATCTTCAGCACTGTATGCGAGGCAATGCTTAAAAAAAAAAAAATCAATTATTGAAAACTCTATCTATGTCTTACCTGTTGAGCAGTTCCCAGTGGTGTTCAGTGACAATACAGGGGCAGCAGGGCTTAAACATGCTAACACAGAAGCATTAGCATTACTGAGAGACGTCTGTGAAGAAAGACCATAAGTAAGCAGAAAAGTAGGGTATTTTCTTCCTCGTTTTTTTTCCCCCAATTATTGTCCTGTTGCATGATTACAAACACTATTTCAGGCAGATATTTGCAGTTAATTTTACTAGCGCGTCTTCCCTTTTGTCTCTTGCCAGGCTCGGGACCACACTCTCCTTTTTCACTCATTAAATGTATAGCCACAGCTCAGATTCCCCCCATTTCCCTCCAGCTTCCTGGTCAGAGGCTTTGCAATACCTTGTTCAGCAGCAAGCTTACTACAAGCATTCCACCACTATCCAGGACGGAGTTCAAATCCAGCGGCATGGCAATGGGGTACTGCGAGAGGACAGTGACAGAGGCTCCGTTCACAGTCCGGAACTGGACAGACACTGCGTCAAGGTCCTCGCGGATTACAGACAACTGGCGCAGGCAGGGGCTCTCCACTGGCACTGGAAGGAGCCTAGTGCTAGCATTTCCTTTACTGTCTGCAGCCAGCAGGGCTGTGTCCTCTGCCGTTCCATTGTCGAGCGGGCTCTCCCAAATGTCTGTCCTGTTGTGTGTTAGATTCAGGCTTTGGTAAAAACTCAGAAATGAACTGGAGCTGGTCACTGCTGGCTGGCACCCTGCAGAAGACACAGACACATCAGATCGCTGTATCAAAATTTCAGAAACTTGTGAACTCGAAGAAAAGTAGTTTCACTGTCTTCAGATTAGATTCTATAAAAAGCTTAAGGGTCAGAACTTTGAATCATTTGTAAAATAGATTATAGTAAAATGTGTATTTAAGGCTACCTTATTACAACCAGCTGCTGTAAAATAAAATTAGGACTACAAACATTGGTGGAAAAATGTAGCAAACAGATGCAGACAGAAACTTTTAGGAACCAGGGAAATTTTATTATTTATTTATTTTTTTACTATTTCTCTCTCTCTCTATTCGGGTTATCTATTTTTTAGTAAAAACTTTTTCCTTCATTTTTACATTCCTTCCTCAACTGTGTAGGGTAAAAGCAAGTCACCTGAAATAAGGATGTGCACGACGAAACATGAGCAGGCCTGAGCAATACAAAAATGGAGTCTACAGCCACATGATGATTTTGGCAACTTCGTATGAGATTGTGAATTCAGGAGAAGAAACTACAATTGGTTTTCCCTATCAGTTGCCTATCTACACCTTCCCGTGTGCTAAGTACACCTCGGACACATGAACTGATGAGCATGGCCTTGATGGAAACTTTGTATCCAGCCATGAACCTTTTGATTTCTGTACTGTCTTGCCAACTTTGATCCTTACTGGTCTGGATTACTGTAATTCCCTTTATGTCGGTCTCCCCAATAACTCACTTAGATCCCTTCAAGCTCTTCCAAAGCTCTTCTGCCCACCTTCTCACTAATACAAAACGTCATGACCACAGATGCCCTGCTTTATATGCTCTTCACTGATTACCCATGCAATGGCACATAATGTACAAGATAGCATCCACTTTTCAGAATCTCCTATACAATATCACCAGCCCATGGATTAGCTCCATTTTACACTTTTATGTTTCATCGCAAAACTCGATATCTTCCTTCTTACTGTCCCCTCCACTAGACAAGCGAGGCTCTCCATGACTCGTGAAAGAGCCTTTTCGATTGCTGGCCCCACAATGTGGCATTCGCTTCCACTATAGATTAGAGCTCAGAACACCACTAAGGAGTTAAGAAAGCATTAAAAGGGTTCTTCTTCAAACAGGCATTCCAAGATTATGAGATTACTGATTTGTCCTCCCAGCCTTAAACACAATTTACAGCTTCTGCATTCCTTCGGTCAGACACGGTCAGTGTTACTTTTAAAATGACTAGGTTGTAATTTTGTCTCGTTCTCGATTTCTTAGATTTTAATTATGTATGTTCTCTTTTGTAACCTGCCCTGAATTCTGGAGGGTACAGGCTAGAAATGCTTCTAAGTAAATAAATAAATGTCTGCTGATGAACCTCATTACTATCAGTGAGAATATTCACAGTCATCTGGACTGAAGACAGCAGCAGCAGCAGCAGCCTACTAAGCTGTGTCTATAGATGGTGGTGACATCCAATTAAGATCAATGTTGGATCCTATGGAACTGAATATGCAATGAAGTTCCTAACAGAGAAAGAATCTGAATTACACTGACTGTGAAACTTTTCTGGTGTAACCTTTTTGCAAAGATTTTCTTCCCCAGAACTATAACTATTGCAGTTCACTATGGGGTAGATTTTCAGAGGGATACGCACGTACCCCCCCGAAAACCTACCCCAAACCCCCCCTGCGCGCGCCGAGCCTATTTTGCATAGGCTCGGCGGAGCGCGCAAGCCCCGGGACGTGCGTAAGTCCCGGGGCTTTGCAAAGGGGGCGTGACGCCAGCCCGGGGGCATGGTCAAGGCTTCTGGACCAGCCCCCGGGTCGGGTGATGGTGCGCCATCAGCCTGCTGGCGCGCACAGATTTACGCCTGCTTTCGGCAGGCGTAAATCTGCCAACAAAGGTAGGGGGGGTCGGTTAGGTAGGGGAAGGTGAGGGGAGGCGGAAGGAAAGTTCCCTCCGAGGCCGCTCCGATTTCGGAGCGGCCTTGGAGGGAACAGGCAGCGCGCGCTGGGCTCGGCGCGCGCAGGTTGCACAAATGTGTATCCCCTTGTGCGCACCGACCCCGGATTTTATAAGATACGCGTGGCCACGCGCGTATCTTATAAAATCCAGCGTACTTCTGTTCGCGCCTGGTGCACAAACAAAAGTACGCGCGCACGTAAATTTATAAAATCTACCCCTATATCTGTGAACTAGCAAGCTTAAGACTGAGTTCCTTGCTCAGTATAGTCTGCTCCATTAATCTTGGAGTAGCTGCAGTTGCCAACTTTACCCCTGCTGGAAGTTTGGCAACCAAGCTGACACGCCTCCCAGAATCATCTGTGAGATCTCTGGGCTCTATTTTCCTTGAAACTGGTGATGTGATGTAATGTGTCATTTGCCTACTGGGGTGTTGCTGGATTCCCCCATATTGTGCTGTGAGTCAGGTCTGGGATCTCTGCAGGATTGTGACCCCCCAATGCTTAAGGGTGAGAAAGTAATTGCATTAATCTTTCAGCTGAGTTAATTAGTCTGGCATTGTGTATTTGTCAAGTACTAGTTATCTTTGAGATAACACATGAATTTATGCTCATTTTTCATAACAGTGCTTTTCTCTGTAAAACAAGAGTAAATATAGTTTTTGTTTTTAAGTCTCTATTACATCTTGTATACTTATGCTGCTAAAATAAAATTATCTACTTCACAAAAGGAGTATGTTTCTGCTCCCTTAAAAACTACTGAATTCGTATCAAAGGTTCTCAGTTAAATCTTCTAATCATCTGTAGTCTAAATTACCCTACAGCCAGAGGTTCAACTGAGATATTTTAAGAGTTTAAGCAGGATTACTTACACTAATGTTGTCTGTATTTTTTCAGTAGCAGGTCCTATCTTCTGGAATGCATTACCAGATTCATTAAGATCCCTATCCAATTCGATTCATTTCAAAAAAATCTTTAAAAACATCTTTTTCAAATTGCTTTCAAAATTACTCCTATCAAACAATTTTTTACATCCATTCCACCATTCTGCCCTCTCCACCTTTTCAACTACATGGCACTTACTTTGATTATGTTATGTCTGAATGTTGAAATTTAATAATTTATGGATTTTTATTTATTGTTTTTTATTTTTATTATAGTTTTTTGTAATTTTAATTAAATTTTATTTTTTGATTTATATTTTTGTACACCGTTTTGACTAAACCTTGTTTGTAAAGGCGGTATAGAAACATTTTTAAATAAATAAATAAAATACATTTTAAGAAAGCATAAGTCCTTGTTCAGAAACAAGTGAATGCAATTTTGTTTTTATAATGTCCTCAAACTACATATGGTAGTGTACAGCTGGAGGATTTCCACCACGATAAAGGGCTTATCAGATTACTTACACTGAGGGTGCTGTATTTTAAGCAAGCAGAAACACGTGAATGCAATTTTGTTGTTACAGTGTCCACCGACACTACATATGGTAGTGTACCACTGGAGCCATTCCATCCTGGATAAAGGGTTAACCAGAATTAATTACAGTGTGGGTGTTAATTGTTTTGCCACATAACTGCCCTGTCCCAATGACAGGTGAATAAACGTTGGTTTTAAAAGTTGTCTAGCTGAATCTAGACACAGAATTACGGTACTTTGAGTTGCTTTAAAATAAGTTGCTCAGGAATGTGTTTCAGATACGCTGCATGATTTACTAGCACAGAAAACTGCAAGGCTGAATGTGCCTCCAGTACTTTGAAAATGAAACTGCAGCCATCAGTACACAGCATGGCCATAAACCTTTTAAGTATACAGTTTTCTAAAGAAATGTTTCTTTTCTCTGAAGCTAGGACAGTGTCCAATTACATTTGGAATTCTACCATATGGTCTAGGTTTCTAATATGAGAAATATTTTATTCTCATTTTATACGTGAATTCCCTAAAGGTGTTTGGAAGTAGGTCCCCTTTCTTTACAAGCTTTGTTACCTGGAAATCCAGGAGTGGAATTTACAGATTCAACATGAGTTTCAAAGAATTCTAAATAAACTTGCTTTGGTGATGCATCACCTTGATGTAAATGATAAGAACATAAGAAATTGCCATGCTGGGTCAGACCAAGGGTCCATCAAGCCCAGCATCCTGCTTAAGACTGTAATTCAAAGAATGCAGCACTGGAGAAATGAAGCAACAGAAAGATAATATATCTTTGCTTCAGGTATGGATTGGAAACTTGAGCTCACCGCTGGCCAAGGTCCAGGAGAG
Source organism: Rhinatrema bivittatum (assembly GCF_901001135.1). NCBI lineage: Eukaryota > Metazoa > Chordata > Amphibia > Gymnophiona > Rhinatrematidae > Rhinatrema > Rhinatrema bivittatum. The sequence continues at coordinate 48,027,511 of NC_042628.1, read as the reverse complement.
TGACGTAGCATAAAAGCAATTTGTTGCGATGTTGCCTGATAATGTTCTAATACGGACTTTGAACTTTAAGAGTGGGATGGAGGATTCTTTAGGTAGAATCAGCTATCCGGAGTTAAGAGAAAGCTCTGAGAAGTTCACCTTCAAAGTCCAGGGCAGATTTTCCATCTCTCTCTAAATGGGAGAATGACCTTTCTTCATGAGGTTACACAGAGCCTGCTAAAAGGGAGGAAGAGAGCTGCTACTATCCGACAGCATGTACCACCTGCTGCCACAAGAGGGCGCAGGCACAAAGACATTTAGATTTCTCTTCCAGAACATAAGCAGAGATGACATACAAGCAGGAAAATGTTATTACATTTTGTAAGAATGGTCACACTATTTAAAGTTTTGGTAATGCCTCTCAGGAAAAATAAAAATAATCTCGGTGCACACTTTAAAAGGCTCTGCTATGTTTTTCATGTTGTAAGGGCTGTTAACCGCACAATCCAGGGGCTGGAATCCCAAGTCCAGTAGTGAAATGGACAGACATGCTAAACCGTCAGATCAAAGGCTGCCGCAATCGCAGATCTAGAAACGGAATATGTGAAGTTAAGCCATGAGTGCGTGGAGCTCAAAGAATCAAATAAGGTCCATTCTGAAAGGATTCAGCAGTGAGGATCAGCTCTCTCTCTACTGTATGTCAGAGTTATAAACTGAGAGCTGATGCTTTAACAGCACATCGGGCATCTCTCCAGCAACATGTGCAGGAGAATTCATGAAATAACTAAATGTAAAAACTCAACTGAACAAATACCAGAATTTTACCTGAGGGGAGTTTTACGGAGCGCTGTTCAAGGAGAGGAATGTGTAGAGAGTGTACACTGTGTGTCTCAAACATAAGGAAAGCAGTGCATTGTTGCATGCAGAAAGGGGAAGAGGAAACTCTGAAGGCACTCTCTCCCTCGGAAAGTGAGGGGGAGGAGGGCTCATTAGAACAAGCTAGTTCTCCAGAGGTACTGGAATTTTCGTCTGGCTTCGGACCGTCCAATCCACCGCTCTCAGACTCTCTTCCCCCCCCCCCCCATCAGCTATGCCCAAGTCCCAGCATTCGGCCAAAGAGAAGGGAGGGGGAAGGAGTTGCCCAGAGCCTGGCAAGATGTACCACCCATCACCACAGGAGGGAGCTCAGGAACAAAGAGAACCCGATTCTCACCAAGGATTTGTGATGGCCTTTAAAGAGAATATCCAGCAAAATCTGGCATCTCTAGGACAGATCCTAAAAAAAAACCCCACACACCCTATGTGCCAAACAGGCTGCGTGTGGAACGAGCTGCACTAAAGATCAGAGCACACTGACATTTTTGCTAAAAGCAGACTTCACAGTAATAAGCCTCCAGTGCAAGCACAAATTGTCAAGGCTGTTCAGAGGAAAATTGGGAATCCTCTGATTTACAGAATAAGCCTGGCACTAGTGAACCAGCACAGGCATCCAGTTATCCATATGCCAGCCAGAGATCCAATGTTCTGAATGGAAAAACAGAAGACATGCTAGGAGAAATCCATGCTGCCGTCCAGATTTTAGATGTGGAGATGGCTGCCCGATCTGCGTTCACTAATAAATACTCCCAGAAAGATACAGCCAAAGTGGCCAAGACCAGGAGCAGCTCAGTGCCCAGAATTTCCCGGGGCGAGGGGAGGGGGATCTCCAGACCTCCTTCACCTCACGTTGATGAGGAATGATTTAGCCAACTCTTTATCTTGTTTACAGGTATCCGCTTCCAGAGCACGGGATTCTCAGCAGTTCTACGTGAAACACCTCAGAGTGAGATCACTGCCTCAGGGACAGAGGCAAACTACTGCCATTAAACTGAGGGTGTGGATTCAGCTTCAGAAGTCATAATGATTACCACAGCCTCTTTCAGAGACTGAATGCTTCTGCAGGGAGGAAGGTTACTAGTAGAGTAAATCTCCTAACAGGTTATGGGGGACAGTGTGCCGAGTGATTTCTTTTTAATGTGCTACCTATTAACTTCATGGAGTGTCCCCTAGTCTTAGCAGTATTTGAAAGGGTAAATAACTGTTCCCTGTTTACTCATTCCACACTACTCGTGATTTTATGCACTTCTATCATATCTCCTCTCAGCCGTCTCTTCTTCAGCCTGAAAACCCAGGGGAGACATTCCATCTCCTTTATCATTTTTGTTACACTCTTCTGTGTTTTCTAATTCTGTTATATCTTTTCTGAGATAGGGTGACTACAAATGCACATAATACTCAAGATGTGGTCACACCATGGATCAATAGAGGCATTATGATATCCACTGTTTTTATTTTCCATTCCTTTCCTATTACCTAACATTGTTTGCTTTCTTAACTGCCACTGTGCACTGGGCCTAGGATTTCAACATACGACGACTCCTGGATGGTGGCTTCTAATATGGAACCTGGCATCATATGCCTATAATTTGTATTATTAAAGACAGTGAGAGGAAAAGCACAGATAAGCACACACACTCATGCCGCAGGCAGTTACCACAGAGCAGAGAGGCAGCGTGCTCACCTGTGAGGGAAGCTGTCACTTCATAAGTGACACTCGTGTTCCTGTTGCAATTGCTCTCAATTGTGACCTGCAGCCATCTATCCCACGGCGGGGAAGTCAGGACCACGCTGCAATTTGTCTTGCCCGTGCAATCTACTGTTTGTTGGTAGGACTGTGGCAGGGTGACTGAGCCCAGCATAACAGTCACAGGACAAACCAATTCTGTGTTATTTGCTTTGCATCTTCCCAACTGCAGTTTAAGTTCCAGGGTGAATTCAGGAATAAAAACTCTGCAGAGAGAAAACAATAAAGTGAAACATTTCCTTAATGTCTGAAAACTGTGTGATCATTATTACCCCACCCTGCTCCCCATGAATATTTGTGAGTATGCAGGATGGATGATTAGGCAGCAGCATTCAAAGTATCAAGAATTCTGATGACTATGAAAGATACTTACTTGTAGCAATTGTTCTCTTGACACAGCATCTCAATCACACTGATAGGTCATACATATAAACTGGTTGTGATATAATTTGATGAAGCTTATTTCAAGTGCTGGAACTGTTGAAAGTCACAACTACTAGAAACCAGCCACCTCTGATCCTTTTAGGAAGTGTATATAAGAGGGGTAATGAACAACTCCCTAAAAGGCACCTGGGCTATATGACTACTAACATAACGCTGACTTCTTGTCTGTCTGGAAAATGCTGGCACTTTGTGGCCACTGCTAGTACTGCAGCTGCTCATGTTTTCCAGAAAAACAAGGGCATATTACTACTAGAGAAGACAGTTTTTAGGAGTTCTTGTTCAAGGTACAGTAAGAACACTTTATGGAGAGACAGTCAACTTGTACCTCACACAAAATCATGGAAGGTAGAATGCTGTGTTTTGTTGTGGTGTGGTAACTGCAATTGCTGAGTTTCATGCTGGTCAGACAGATATGGACAGGTCTAGAAGAATGTACCCCCTACAGTGGCGCATGTTATAAAATCGGGCGTAGATTTGTGCGCGCCAGGTTGCGCGCACAAATCTACGCCCGCACATAAGTTTTAAAATCTGGCCCTGTGTGTGTAAGGAAGAGAAAGAGAGAGGGGATTGGTGCTAGGGCTAGGGTGGAGTGAAAGTACCAGGAATGGGGGAGAGAGAGGACTAGGGATTGGAGGGGGTTGGGGCAGTAGAAGTGTGGATGCAAGGGGTAGATAGCAGGACTGGAACAAAAGAAGCAACACCTACCAACCCCCAGTTCTGATCCTCCCTCCCCTCGCAATCTGCATCCTTCCTGAAGTTCTGATTGTTAAGTCTTCAGTGAAAGAAATCCTGTGTTTACAGAAAGTACTGCTACAATAAAGATAATCATTTGACTGCAAATATTTTGCAAGTTCCAGCTAGTTACAGAGATTACAGGGGTGTGATTAGCTAGGTTGGTATTATATTGTCATGATGCCTTCAGGGCACAAGAGAATATCAACACTGTGTTGCCTTGTAACTATTTTTAAATGTACATCAGTCACAAGAGGCTGGAGCTCTCTGCAGGCTGAAGTAACTATCACTCACAATATAACTTTCCAGCTCACGTACTTGGGACTTACTTACAGGGATTACCGTAATTCAAAAAGGCATTAGCTGCATGATTCTAGAAGCCACACCGATTCTGCTGAAAACTGGAATCCTTTTATGTAGGGATACCTTTTACTGGACCAACAAAAAGTCTCACATAAGAAGTGTCATGTTGCGTAAGACAAAAATCCATTGAGCCCATCATGCTGTCTCTAACCGAGGACAGTCTAGCTCACAAGTACTAGGTGGATCCCAAAAAGTAGATCTATTTCCTGTTACTCACTTATAGGGATATGTGGGGAAGTTCCCCAAGTTCACTTGCCTAATAATGGTTTATAGATTTTTCCCAAAAATTCCAATAGTTAATATTTCTTATATTGGCACTGGAATGAGTCCCACAATTTGAAGTTGCAACATACAATTAAAATATTCTTTTTATTATCATATATTTAAAATTACCACCTCATGTATTTTTTCTTTTTTATCTTTTTTGAATCTTTGTAAAGCGGGAGATAAGACCTCAGCATCGACATAGAATTCTGGTAGTGAACAGAAACTTTGGCGCCAGTTGGTACAATCACTGGTCTATTATCTTCCGTTTTATTTTTACTTTGCTTTAAAAAAATTTTAGTGCTGAAACATGCAATAAAACTGTATCAAATGCACTGCAACTTCAAGATGTTGGACTTGAACTTGGAACCTCTAAGAGACAAGACTCTAAGGTCTTGTCTCTTAGAGTAAAAATAAAAGGAAGATAATAGACCAGTGATTGTACCAACCGGCGCCAAAGTTTCTGTTCACTACTAGAATTCTATGTCGGTGCTGAGGTCTTATCTCCCGCTTTACAAAGATTCAAAAAAGATAAAAAAGAAAAAATACATGAGGTGGTAATTTTAAATATATGATAATAAAAAGAATATTTTAATTGTATGTTGCAACTTCAAATTGCGGGACTCATTCCAGTGCCAATATAAGAAATATTAACTATTGGAATTTTTGGGTTTTCAATTGTATACTAGTTAATCCCTGATTTTTCATCACTTATGGATTTTTCCTCCATAAATCTGTCCCAAACCCCTTTTAAATCCTGCTACGCTAATTGCCTTCACCAAGTCCTCCAGCAACAGATTCCACAGCTTGATTGTGCACAGAGTGAAAGTTCTTTCTACAATTTGTTTTAAATCTGCTGTTTCATGAAGTGTCCCCTATTTACTTGTTCCACCCCACTCGTGACTTTAAAAACTTCTATCATGTCCTCCAAGCAGACAAGCACTTACCTGCGTATCCTCTCTTCATAGGCGAACCATTCTATCTTCTTTATCATTTTTGTTGCCCTTCTCTGTACCTTTTCTAGTTCTGCTTTGTCTTTTTTGAGATGTGGCGACCAAAACTGCACACAATGCTCAAGGTGCGGTCACACCATGGCTCAATATAGAAGCATTATGATATTCTTAATTTTATTCTCCATTCCTTTCCAAATAATTCCTAACATTGTTTGTTTGTTTTTTGTCTGCTGTCACCCAGTGAGTCGAAGATTTCAGAGTATTGTCTACAATGATACCAAGAGCCTTTCCTGGAGGATGACTCCTAATACCGAACCCAGCATTATCTAAATGCAGTTAAGATTGTTTTTCTCCTCGTGCATCATTTTGCGTTTGTCCACATTAAATTTGATCTGCCATTTTTATGCCTAGTTTTTCCATCTGTCAAGGTCCTTTCTGCAGCTCTTCAGTCTGCCTGTTTTAATTACTTTAAATATTTTTGTGTCACCTATAGATCTGATCACGTCGTTCGTTGCTCCCTTTTCTAGATGATTAATGAATGAGTTTAAACACTGGTCCCAGTACAGACACCTCAGTCACTCCACTATTTACCTCTCTCCATTGGGAAAACCAGTCATTTAGTTCTACTTTCCATTGCCTGTCTTTTAGCTAGATACCAATCCAGTGTGTCAATGCCTCCTATTCCATGACTTTTTAATTTCCTGAGTCTGACCTGAGAAGCTTTATACATACCTTCTGAAAATCCAAAAACATTACATCAATCGGCTCACCTCTAGTTAGAATTATTTAAAGTTGTGAAAAAGCATATAACAGGATAGTAAGGCGGGACCTCCCTTTGCTAAATCCATGTTGGCCCTTCCCCATTAAGCTATGTCTATCCAAATGACCAACATCAGGCTCACCAGTCTAATTACTTGGGACACCTAGGAACTCCTTTTGAAAACTGGCCTTACACTGGCTATCCTCCAGTCCTAAGGTACAGAGGCAAATTTGAATATGTAAAAGATTACCAGTAGCAGGCCTGCAACTTCATATTTGAATTAATTTAGAACTCTGGGGTGAGTACCATCAAGTCCTGGTAATTTGTTACTAACTTTAGCACCTCTTCCAAATTCACTTATTTGTTTCATTTCTTCTGAATCATCACTTATAAAGAATGGCTCAGGCATGGGAATCTAAGGCCAAAGCCAAGAAACCATCAAGTTTTTCTGATGTGGCCTTATCCTCCCAGAGTGACCCTTTTACCTGCTGGCCATCTAATGGCCCAATTGACTGCCTCATAGGTCTCGTTTTTAATGAAAAAATGTATCATTAGCTTTTGCCTTTTTGGTCTATTGTACTACATAAGCCTTTAAGATAAAATGATAAAGGGGATGGAACAATTCCCCTGTGAGGAAAGGCTAAAGAGGTTAGGACTCTTCAGCTTGGAGAAGAGACAGCTAAAGGGAGATATGATAGATATCTATAAAATAATGAGCAGAATGGAAGAGGTGAAAATAAATCAGCTGTTTACTCTTTCAAAAAGTACTAAGACAAGGTGACGCACAATGAAGTTATTAGGTGATACACTTATGACAAACAGGAGAAAATATTTTTTATTCAATGTATAACTAAGTTCTGAAATTTGTTGCCAGAAGACATGGTGAAATCTGTTAGTATAGCTGGGTTTAAAAAAAAAGATTTGGACAAGTTTCTGGAAAAAAAGTTCATAAACCATTATTAAGATGGACTTGGGGAAATGCACTGCTATAAATGGGATAAGCAGCATGGACTCTATTGAACTTTTGGGATCCTGCCAAGTATTTGTGATCTGGATTAGCCATTGGAAACCAGATACTGGGCTTGATAGACTTTTGGTCTAACCCAGTATGTATCATTAACTGCATGAGAACCACTTTAATGACATCTTTGAAGGAATGCAGTTCCATATGAAACAGATAAGAAGCAGGATAGAAATAAGTTCCCTTCTACTGAATAATGGAAAATATTAAATTATGGATAAATGATGGAACTGGATCTCAAGCAAGACTCCAGTAGGTTCAGAAGGCATTCAGTTTTTGTTCAGGGCAAATAAACAAATTCAGAGTCTCACTCTCATATTAAATGAACAATTTCTCAAACTTAAAGTTGAAACAAACTGGTAGATTCTTGACAGTAGTCAAGAGGACATGTGATACCTTTGCAAGGATCCTAACCCTATTGGCTATATAGTGGTCATGGTCATCAAGAGATGGAACCAAACTTACCTCAGCCAGTGGATGGAGTGAGAATCACTAAACCTTGATCTTTCCTGAGTGTGTATCTTGGCCATTAGAGATAGCGAGAATGCAAACGCCTTAGATGATGCCTTCTTGACTAGAACTGTTGCAAACAGATCCATCTATGTTTATTTCCACATGAGAAAGATCTAATTTGTTACATCCCAATCAAAGCAGGAGTTCAGTAAAACCTTGACTCAGACTGTTTGGAAGAACATTGTAGCCTTCTAACAGTTAAGAATCCAGTAGAGTCATCCTCTGAGAGAATCTCCAGTTCCACACTTTCAAGGCCTTCTGACAATGGAGACTGGATCTTAGTATACCCTACTTATTCAGTGGTTTAAGAATACTTGGTTTTCTGTCCATACAAGGGCAATTTGGTTGGCCATCTGATTTCTGAAAGTCTTAAGCCATCTCCAGGAGGCTGATGTATTATCTGTTTTTCTGGCAGGACCAGGATACCCAAGTGCAAAGCTCTGTTAGATGAGCTCCTCAGTCCAGTTTGGGCACATTTATGGTCAGAACAATTTCAGGATTTGGAATTTGGAAGGTCAAGCCCTGTATCAAATTGAAATTGGATTTCCATATATAACCTGATAAAATCCTATAAGCATTGAGTAGCTTAAAATAATTGTGACCTCACTGTTGATTGGGCCTGTTCTATGTGGAGATCTAGCATGGCCTCCTCAGCATGAATCTAGTTACTACTGACTCAATTATCTTCACTGTGTTGGCCACAATATTATGACTTTACTTCATGAAGACAAACCTTAGCCCAAGTCATAACTAGCAGAACTTCTATGAACATTAATGGAGAAATTACTTACTTGATAATTTTGTGTTCCTTAGTGTAGACAGATAGTTGTTCGCTTAGAGACAGCACAGACCAGCGCAACCACTTTAGGGAAATGCAAACGCTCTCTCACTGCCGGATCCAGTGGATATAGAGCTTCTAACACTCATCCCCCTTTAAAACTTGCTTTTGGGGCATCCCATTCCAGGTCAATCAACTCCTGGATGGCTTCCTGTACTAGAAAGTAGGCTGTCCATAGAGAAATCAGAATGAGATTTTTCTTTGGTTTTATCATAGAGTCCACCCCAGGAACTCCCAGCATCTTCAGTGTTAGAAAAACCAGGGCCAGCAATTTGTCTCTATGGAAAAACCGTAACATGGTCTGATATGGTTCTAAACCAGGGGGAATTTCCCCATCTTCCAGGAATCTGTATTCTCCTCTTCATCTGTGCCATCCGGGTCCCTGCCAGGGATACCCTTGGTGAGGTGAGGCATGCCTCGAGGTTTGCCAATAAGACGGGAAGAGGGAGGGCTTACTGGCTGGCTTGAAAGCCCTGGAAAAATTCCACCCAAGAGAAGGCAGCCGGGTCCAGGCCTAGCCCAGGAGGTACTAGGGTGGCTGCCACTGAATTTCCCTCTCCCATGGATGACCCAGTCCCGAGGGTACTCAGATCCTGGGTACTTCCAGTTAGGGCTGTGGCTAACCCATCCTCTGAATGGGAGGATCCAGGCTTAGCAAAGTCCGAGGAGGCCAACTCTCCATGGGCTTCTTCATAGTGCTGACATAAGTTGGAATCCAGGTCAGACTGTGAAGGCCTAATATGACAAGAAGCAGAGAGAGAAAGGCACTTATGTTTCTTGGCTGCCGGAGCCACTGGCGGTGGTAACCGTGTGTTCTGTTGGCTCGCGCTTAAAGTTTTATGCATACGGATTTCAGGCACCTAAGTGGGACGTGGCGAGGCGCACGCACAGCCCGTGCGCCTGGCTTTACCTGATTTCTGCATTTAGTAGGTTGCACATACTGCCGTTCGATGCAGGGCAACATGACATGCACAAGATGGCGCTGCCGCTGCCTACCATGCAGTGTGCTGACCAAGCCTAAAGTGGGGCCTAGCCCACCAGGGGGCTGCTCAACCCACTTGGAAGCTCACTTCCCCTTACCCCAACGGGATCGGGAATGATGTCAGTATGGCGCGCCAAGCAAGGAGACCAGAGGAAGACTTACTGAAACCCCTCCAAAATGTCTCTGAATTGGGAGATAAACCATCCTCTCTCTCTTTTTTTTTTTTTTTTTTTTTTTTTAAACTTACCTGGGCTCAGTGCTTACCTGCTGAGTACAGAGATGGTCTCCATCTGCAAGGGAAGAGGGCTTTGGTTGTCACCGCCACACTCTGCTTCCTGCGCGTGCTGCCTTTCAGCAAAGTCCACATCGGGAACCGGCTATCGGACCAAGGCACACCTCTGAGGGATCTCGGAAATTGACTCAGGAATTCTCAACTGGGGGAGGGACCTTTAGGTATAACCGCAGGAGAGCGGGGCTCAATTTTTTTTCTACATTTTAAATGTAGATTTTCTCCTTCCAAAAAGTACAGCAATCCCCATAGGGAGAAGTATGTCCACCATCTGCTGGAGATGGAGAAATACTGAAGGGCTGAGGTTACTACAGGGGTGTATCTAGGGTGACGTCAGCTGGCAGGGGAGCATATAACCCATTGGTCCTCAGTCTATCTGGCTCCACACTACGAAATGATGAGATATTCTTCTGAAGGAACAGCAGTGAGGAAAAATATCCAACAGAAAGCTTCTCTTCTTGAAGCAGCAAAAAGGATAAAAGGCAGTGGCTTGAAAGAAAGTTAATACAACCTAGTAAAATGTTCTGAAAGCTCCAAGAGCTTGACACTGACACTGAGCAGCTCTCAGCTGTCACTGTGCTGAAGACACACTCCACCCCTAATTATATTAAACCGATCCTGAGCTGCAGTGATCACAGAAGTTCTGCTTACTTTAAACGTGCAGGTTTCATGGGTGATACAATGGTTTGCTGCAGTGGCGTATCCATCTCTAGGACAGGGATGTTAACGAGCCGCATCACAAACATGTCCGGCTGGAATATGTAGGTACAGGATGTGGAAAAGCCCTGAGGAGAGAGCAGGAGAGGAAAAGAAATACACATCAGTGGGAGCATGAAACCAAGAGAGATAGCTATATCTAGGCAGGGCAAGACATGAGCATGTGCATACCTATCTAGGAATAGTGACAGCCACCTTGAAGAAAGCTCAACAGGAGATTTAAAAATCAGAGTCTAAGACTAGGATAGCACAGGATCCTCACGATACTCACTGTACTTGGGTCACTTTCTTGATACATAGGGAAGCTGTTGAGCTGGCTCTGTGACTTCTCTCAGAGGACAGAATGTAATGTGTTGCACCTGCCAGATACATACCTGAATTTGAATTTTCGCATTCTGTTTTGGCAGGTGAGCTGCTATGAACCAATCTCCAGAGGCAGGGTTGCTGATATTTATGAAGGTGTTATTCAGCAGCATGCTAGTGAGGAGCAAAGTCTGGTTGTAAGAAGGGCGGACTGATGTGCTAGCAGCAAAGTGGGTGCCCAAGGGGTTAATTACTGGAGGTGCTCCATGCCGAATGTACCTGGAATATAAAAACCAAATACAATTTGGCTACATTCTAAATCACAACACAGGTTTCAACCCAAATGGGAAAAGAGCACCAATGTCTTATGGTCATTGTCAGTCAACTTTCAATGAACTTTTTATTAAATATTTGAGAATAAAAATTAAACACACATGTAAAGAGAGCAATTCATACATAATACATAATCCTTCTACCAGTTATCAAAATTTCTAAATACTGATATATAAAAACTTAAACAACACACAATCAAAAAACCAATGCCTACCCACCATATGTAAAGCAAGCTTAATTGCCAACAAAAGACCACATATAACCCGTTTACAATCATACTACCATATATTCAGCACAAGTCTATTTGCATATATAGTAGACAGACAATGGAAAATGAAATACAAACAAAATTGCAAAGACAGCAGGGGACTGTATACAGCTGCAGGAATATACGTGAAATATAACACGGTGTAGCTTAATTTATCCACTCTAATAAACCTCAACAAAGATACTCCTTTCCTAAAGCCAAGTGGCGAAACGAGGATCCTTGGATGTGTATACATGTACACACACCTCAGACCCAACAATGTGAAGCAGCAACAACACTGTCATGACTAGAGTAGACTTCAGATTCTCCATCTTTTTTTATTATTTATAACTTATTTATGCATATACATTGAGAACAATTCATACAATATATTCAACAAGAAAAAAACATAACCAATACAGCATTTTAGTAAATATCATCCTCTCAAATGCCATAGCAAATAGAAAATGTTTGCCTCACATCACCCATATGTATTTTCAAAAACAAAAAGTATGAAAAACGCAAGAGATCCCAATCGTACACACATTCACACACACACAAACTCGCTATTGTCCCATGAAACTAGTTAACAAGCCATAGAGCCAGTGCACCCATCTGCAAATCCTTTGTCACCAATCGCCATATAGGGAAATATCCACTACTTTTCAGGATTTGTTGGATAGCACTGGGTAGATCGTAAATGACCTCCCATAATCTAACATATTCACTTGGTATGTTTCACTGAGTATATTTTACATCTAATCTTTCAATCTGCATCCAGTCAGCTAACTTCTGATACCATAAAGATAGAGCACGTCTCGGCTGTATCCAATTGGTGGTTTAATTTGGATAACTCGCTCAATTATATTCACTACTTCATCCCAAAAAGGATGACGCACAATACAAAATTATGTGTTAAAATGCCTCATTCAATGTGACATTTTATTCAAATTTCATATTCTATTTTCATTTTATATGCCTTAACCATATCAATAAAAGCAAAGTGAAGTAATTTAAATTGCATGTCTTGTAATTTAGCATCTACCGATGTTTTAAACGCTAATTCAAAAACGACCATATTACACCAATAAGACAACGTATTACTATGTGATTCCAACTGATTGAATATCTTAGTAATGGATTTGTTCACAAACATGGTGGGTGCCTGAGATATTGTACAAGATATATATTGTCTAGCCTGCAAAATACATAAAGAATTGCTGACGAGTCAAACCATATTGAATTTGTAATTGTTCAAATGAAAATATATTTTTTTGTGCTGTACAATAACAGCAAGCTATAGTAACCAAAGTTCTTTGCTTCCATGTATGGACATTTGAATTAGTGAGTCCTGGGATAAAGCTGGGGTTATCCACCAGTTCTATCAACTCCGTAACATTCATAATCACACCATTTACTCAAATACCGCCATGCTAACACAGGTCTAACCAAAATATGAGTTCTAAGTATGTGTAGGAGAAATGCATCTTTTGTATGCAACAAAAAGGGGGTGAATAATATCTTTAATAAGCTCAGGGACTTCAAACATAGTGTTGGTTGTACTATTCCCATTTGATAGGCTATATTACAGAAACAGAAATGGGCCTCCATAGTTCTGGACCTTATAAGAGTGGAATATTTAAGGCTAGACAGTTTCCCCTCCCATATAAAATGCATCATCACCATCTGCCTCCTTTCAACATCTACATTCTTCAACCAAATCTGTAACATCTGCAATCTGTACAGTAATTTGCTAGGAGACATTTTAAAAAAGAGCACTTAGTCCAAATAGCATTAAGAGGTAAATCTTTCCAAGCTATTAACTGATCTCTAATCGACTCAATCATTTTCTTGATATTTATCTCATACAATTGTGACAGATTTCTAGGCACTCAAATACTGCGATTTTTAAAACACCCAGATTGACCAAGTCAATAGGAATAAGCCTGCCATTGCTGTTTGGTCTTTTCTAAAAATGGGCATAGCCTCTGATTTAGAGAAGTTAATTTTCAAGCCCACAAATGTACCAAACTGATTTAAAAGACCTGGTGTCTGTTGTAAGTGAATCAGTTAGGTTACTAATAAACAAGAGCAAATAAGTAAAAGTATAATATTTGCTTAACAAAAACCTTCAATTTCCAGAGTCATTTTTATTTTTAATCACCAAAGGTTCAAACTGTTAAGATATATAAATAATGGTAATAAAGGACAACCTTGACACTATTAATAACAACAGGACACTATTAATAAGGATACTAGCTGTAGGCAAAGTGTATAATTGTATCCATTGAATAAATGATTCAGGGAGACAATAACACTTTCAATCTAAAACATATATGGCCATTGCACATTATCAAAGGCTTTTTCTGCATCCAAATTAATGATCACCCTCTGTGTATTTTTAGATTTAGACCAGATAGCTACAATTAATTTTCATAGGTTGATCACACCACTTCTATTCTTAAAGCCTGCCTGGACATCAGCTACCAAAATCAGCAAGAGCAAACTAAGGCGATCTGGTAGAATAGATGCCACTATTTTCAAATCCATGTTGATTAACGATATGGGTCCTTGCCAGGTTCTGGAAAAACTATAATTAAAGCATGATTCATTTCCAGCTTCAAGCCTCCACCAGCCAAGTTACTATAGTACACATGAAGTAGTGGCTCTGATCTGGTTTCCCTGGAATTTTATAAAATTCCGCACCGAAGCCATCTAAGCCTGCCTTGGCCAGGGTTAGTTGTTTTATTAGCAACATCATCTCTGCTACAGCAATGGGTTTGTCCAAAATCTGTTTGTGCTGAAGAGTTAGCTGTGCAAGTAAATTTGCAAAACACTTGCTGCGACCTTCTTCATTAGGTGGCTGCCCAGAATATAAAGTTTAATAATATTCCAACATTTATCTGGGTAATATCTGTGGTAAAAGTATGCGGTAAGTTAGCTTTATCCTTCAATGCCATTACTTAGTATTTGGGCTTAACATTTTTGTCTATCCTTTGTAACATTTTGCCAGCTTTATTACTTTGCCTAAACAATTGGCTGTTGAATCTCTCTGAAACGGCAAATGATTCAGATATTTTTTATAGAGCGTATTTGACATTGCGATTCTACTTGTATAGACTGTATATGCTGTTTTTTCTAAGTTGTTAAATTGTGCAAGTAGATGCAAAATTTCTTTGTCCTGATTTTATTTTTTTTTGTTTTAGCTGTACAGGCTATAATTTGCCCACATTCCAAAAAACGTCTCCCTGGAACTTCTTCAGTAAAATTGAACTCCACATATTCAGTCCATTTTTGTTTTAAATATTCACAGAATTCAGCATCATAATATAATGTCGGTTGTAAGCGCCATTAAAAAGTTGGTTTTGCATTGGTATAGACATGTCCAGTGTAATATGGGCATGATCTGATACAGTGAAATTATCAATAAAAGCTGCTTGGCATTTCAGGAATAAAGATGTAGAAATTAAAAAAAAAATAATGGATCCTAGAATATGAATTATCTATCTTTGGAAAAAAAATAATAAAATCAAGTTCAGTAGGTACAATACTAATTCTAATTTATAAATGTATCACCTCACACTAAAAGGCCGAAGTGATGTAAAAAAAAAAAAACCATACATAAAATAATTCTTTACATAATAAAAATGATATAATATATATTATATAATAAAACAATTATAATATATTATATAATAAAAATAATAAAAATAACCAATAAATAATTAATCGGCAATAAATATATATGTACTCTTCATATATCACCATATATCAATTCTTTCATGAGAAAGAGTACCCCCTTCAATCATTTTTTGTGGACGTCTCATTCTGATAGGTTTGGTATCTAACTCCAGATTAATTGGTAGATTAAAATTACCTCCTATCATCTGATGTTAAAGAAATTGTCCCAGTTACATGACAAAGTAAAATTTTCAGATGTGCGATAGAACCTCTGATAATAAGATAGCATCCTTCTTTATCCACAATTTTCTTTTCTAATACAAATGGACAATTTTTATGAATTAAGATAACCATCTCTAGCTGTCTACTAAAATAAGTAGCATAATAACATTTTCCAAGCCAATTCCTGTTTTAATTTCCCATGGGGTTTTTTTGGGGGTTTTTTTTTTTTTTTTTTTAAATCACTAAGGTGCATTTCTTGTAGAAATGAATTTGGGCTTTAACCTTTTTTAAACAGATTGGAGAATTTTTTTTCCTTTTATTGGTGAATGAATTCCATCAACATTTAGTAAGGTTATATAAAGATCAGCCATAATTCCCATAGCATTCATTTTGGAAAAAAAAAAAAAATTCACATTTATTAAAGTAGACTGCAATGCTGCTCAGCCTCAGCACCACAGTTCCATAGCAAATATGCTGTTATGTTTGGCCGGCTGCACTTACCCCACCATTGCCACCGCTCTCAGGCCCTTCTGCCTTTAGTGCATGGTGCCTCTTAAAGGCCCCATAGCAGGAATCTACTCGGTGGGCGCTGCCTGATGTGACTGGATATTTAAACTCAGCCACAACTTCTTGTTTTTACCTCAGCAACAAGTCTTCATTATTACTTGCAGCAGCCTTGCCTCATTCAGTCTTCCAGCCTTGCTTCGTCCAGCTTGTCCTGCTTTGCCTTGTCCAAGCCTTGCCTCATTCAGCCTATCCAGCCCTGGCTCGCCAAGCCTTGCTTCATCCAAACTTCACCCTGTTCCTGTCCTCACTCTGCCTCTGTTGCCTCTCCCTGTCTGCCTGCCTTATCCTCAGAGTCTTGTCTGTCTTGGCCTGATTCTCTGGTTCTGACCTCTGCTTCAGACTATGAGTATTCCCTTGTATGCCATCTGGACCTGACCTTGCCTCATAGCTCGGACAAAGCCAGACTAAAGGGCTTATGAGGCAGTGCACACAGACTCACATGCTCACTGAGCTCTGAGAACTAGTTCTGTGTTGGTGCCATCAGATAAGTCACCCATACATATTATGGCTAATTCATGCCTACTTGTCGATGGAGAATACAATATCACTTCTTGGTCATTTTGTGATCCAGAATTCTACAACTAATGTAGTTCTCTTCAGCAAGTCAAATGGCTTTGTATCAACCTTAAGTATCAACTTTAAGTAAGAACTACTTCACATCTATCAATCCAGCCATTCATGGACTACACAATATTACTTTCTAACTCAGTTTACTGCTTTGAGATCTTCACATCAACTAGCCTCCACCAATTTTAACATCTTATCTTCAGCATGTCCAGAATGTGGCTTCTCCGGTTACAAAAGAGTTCCGCAACCCTCATTTTCAAAACTTCATGTGTTAGCGCATCTACATCCCTGAAACCTGTTTCCTTCCTGCAACTGAAGAAATCTTTCTTGTGCCATCAGGTCTCACTGCAAAGTCCCCCAGGCTCTTACCATTAGGCAAAAGGCTTCCTCCCATTCTTCTGGGTCTAGCCTCTGGCGACTAAGAAAGTCTTCATGGATGTTGTCGTTCCCTGCTATGTGAACTGCTGAGAATTCCAGGAACTCCCCCATTGCCATTGCCATTATTAGGGCTGTCGCTTATGCTAGCGGCTTGCTCTTTGTTCTTCCCTGTTTTTTGATATAGGCTATTGCTGTAGCATTGTCTGAGAGGACCTGTCCCGCCTTATCTTGCAGCTGTCCCCAGAAGTGGCCTAATGCAAGCCTGGCAGCTCTCAATTCCAACTGATTCGTGAAGCAAGCTGCTTCTTGATGAGACCTAGATCCCCTGAGCTACCTGTCCCTAACAGTGCTTTCCCCACCACTGGCAACTGGTATCTATTATCTCTACAATCCGTGGTGGGGGTCTGCAGGCTGGTTCCTTCTGTCAGATTGCTTGAGGTCAGCCATCAGCACAGGCTCCTTTTGACCTGCTGTGGTAATCGGATTCTTCTGTCAAAGCCCTGAACTTGTGGTGACCAATTTCCCAACATCTGGGCCTTCAGGGGCCTCATCCTGGCTCTGGCCCATGGTACTATCCCAAATGTTAAGGCCATGGAGCCCAACAGACCTATATATATATATATATGACTCCCGATAGGGCCTTTATCTGCTCCTGGACCTTCCTTACTCTCTTTTTGATGAGGTGTACTTCTCTTTGTGTCGAAATGAACCCCCAGAGTACACCAGAATCTGTATTTGATAATCCTTCCAGCACCTGTATGACTCTTTTGGTTGCAAGACAACCTTGCTGTGCAGAGTCTGCTTTTATGAGCCAGTCATCCAGATATGGATGGATTTTGATTCCCTCCTTGTGCAAGAAGGCTGCTATCATTATCATTACCTTTGTGAAAGCCCTTGGTGCTGTAGTCAAGCAAAACGGTAGTGCTGCCCTGAGATGGCAAAACATAGATACCGCTGAAATTCTTTTCTGACAGAAGTGTGTAGATAGGCCTCTGCCAGGTCTTTTTATTGTCTCCAGGGACACCATCTGAAAATGAGGGATGACTAGAGCTCTGTTTACTCCCTTGAGGTCTAGTACCAGCCTATATGTTCCTTCGTTCTTTGGAACAACAAAATAGAGTACACTCCTGACCCTCTCTCTTCCTCTGGCACCGGCGAAATTGCTTGTAGCTGAAGTAACCTGTCCAATGTTTGTCTCACCACTACTCCTCTGCTTACTTTGCATGGTGAGGCTATGAAGTATTCCCTTATTGGGAAACTTCAAAGTTGGCTGATAACCCTCTTGAATAATATTTAGAACCCATTTGTCCTCTCATTACAGCCCACTGATGATAAAACTCCTGTAATCTTCCCCCTACTGGTGGCAGAGAAGTTTGGGCTGGCTCTAAGACAATGTGGTGGTTTACAGTCTGCAGGGCTTCAGGCCCTACTGTCTTTGGGGAAGAACTGTATTCGAAAGGGCTTTACTCTTCCCTGTCGTCTATATGTGCAGTTCCTCAAGCCTCTAGCTGCTCTTGTTTGCCTAGAGTCCCTCGGCCACTGTCTCCATGGTCCAGCTCTGGGGAATCTCCCAGGTTTCTCCTCTGGCAGTCTCTGGGCTTTAGGGTCTTTCACCAGCTTTTCTAATTCTTCTCCAAATAATAGTCTCCCCTTAAAGGACAACTTTGCTAATCTAGTCTTTGAGGCTGCATCTGCCGCCCAGTTTTTCAACCATAGCGTCTTGCTAACATCCCTATTGTGGCCTGTTTAGATGAGATCCTAATCAGGTCGGACATGATATTTGCTACAAATAAAGCTGTGGATTCCACCAGCCCCGGATCCACTGCACCTCCCTCTGGTTCCTGTGGATCCTTTTAGGACAAATTAACTAGTGCTTGCGCCACATTACCTCCACAGATTGCCGCTTGTAATGCCAGAGACGATAGAAAAATAGAGACACTTCTGAAAAAAAAAAATATATATCTTAGGAGTCCCTTCAAGCTGCTCCACCTTCCACCAGGATTGTGGTTTTCTTGGCTACTGCTGAAATAGCAGCATTCACCTTTGGAAGGCTCTCCATATCCTGCTGACCCACCACAAACAGCTTCTGCATTGACCTACGGCTCCTAAGCCTAGACTTCCATTCAGCTGATAGCATGGCCTGGGCAGCTGTATGAATAGGGAAAGCCTTGGCTAGTTTCTTTATTCCAGTCAAAATGGGATTCCCCCTCCTTTTAGTAACCTTGATTTGTTCCTCCTTTAGGTTTAATACCTATGATACTTTGATTATCAACATTCCCAGTTGTTCTGATCTAAAGAGTCTCATGGCTGAATCGCCTTCCTCATTCCAGGCTCTCTCTTCGTGAGATGAGGTCTCCTATTCCTCCTACATCTGGCCTCCACCCCTCATGAGGGGTAGGCTCTTGCCTTTTCTCTTGGCAGATTGACTGCCATGCCGTGCCCTGCCTGCCCTACATTTGGCGAGATGTCTGCTGCATAGCCAGAATGAAGTCAGAGGAGAATTCACCTTCTACCCTCCTGCCGCAGGGATCCTGGCCTCTGCCTTTGTTTCGCCGGGCCTATCCCTCCCTCTGCCGCCTAGTGCTGCAAGCATCCTGTTACTGCTTCCAATAGAGGCGGGAGAGATGCACTTGCAGTGGCATGCAGATCATTACTGTAAGTTCTGCCTCCCTCCTCCAGAACGGCCAGTTTGTCGTCGTCAAAGTTGTGGCAAAAGAGCCGGCGACGCTAGGTACACGCCTATATTGGCACTTGGCAGACTTCCTGCCCTTCTCCATAAGGGCTGTGCTTCGGGCTGGCCACTCTCACTTTACTCACTTTTTTCTTTTTCTCACTGCAGTCTTTGGGAGGCCAGAGAACCTGAGCCACTGGCTGCCCTGGGGAGGGATGAACAGACCTCACGGAGGCTGTCTTCCCCATCCAGCCCAAGCTTCTCGAGAAATAAATCCTAAGGAGGGCCGTTGCCCTGGGGCCTAACTCTCCTGCTGGACCAGCGTAGCTTCGGATGCCCTTCACCATCTGCTGGAGGCAGAGACTACTGCCAAGCTCCCTGCTGGGCCAGCCTATACACAGCTGATGTCATGGAGAGAAGTCAAGTGGTAGGAGGGAGAACCCCTAAGAGTACACTAGTCTGGCAGGACGATCAGGAAATAAATAATAAAAATATAGTTTAGGAGACTGCACCAAAAATCCGAGAGCTTCTATCTGCCTTCGTCAGCTCCACATGCAGTAGGAGACACAAACACCAGCACATAGCTGAAATCATGAATCAACCAAGCCAGGAATCCTGGCATTGTTCCTAAAATTCCCTGTGAAATAAATTTTAATTTTTAGCAACGCAGTACAAGATGGCAGACAAGGACACACTGTCCCCATCTTGTTTGCCTGGTTCTACCCCTTGACACTGCTCTAGCTAAGATATAGACCATTTATCAACTATACAAGCACGAATACCTGCAAGATATTGCTCCTTAAAGTCAGGTTTGTTTTCTTCATTTTTTGAACCTTTACAATTTTGGGTACATGAATGCACAGGTCCCCATACCAACATAGAGATTCCCACCACCAGTGTCTTTTATTCACCCTTTCAAACCTGTCCTTACCAATGCCTTCTATACTGTCCTATGCAGGTTTCAATTCTGGCACTGAACTGATTTTCACCATTCCTGCTAGTCTGTTATTCCAAGCAACCACCACCCTCCTTTCAGTAAAGAGGTATTTCTTCATATTTCTTCTGAGCCTTCCCTTTCCCATCTTCATATCATATGATCAAGCGGAAATCCTTTGAATTACCACACCCAAGCTGGATGCGAGCGGGCCGTTTGTGTTCTGGTGTAACTACATTTCAGGCTACACCATCCCGGTGGGC